>NC_142183.1:36569023-36899023 GCF_026936395.1 Plectropomus leopardus | reverse complement strand
TCAACATCTTTTTCTTCTTTGCTTGGTTTTCCAGGTTTGGGTTACATCCTGACAGTACTTCAATTGTATTTTTACATTTTCAGTTACATAGAGATTTTGTTTCACAACAATGCTTGTTTGGATGACATTTAGAATTAATTCCATTGTGCTTAGGCAAATTCAACATCTACATGAAAGGCTATATATACCCTAGAATATTGTGCTGCTCTTTGCTCCACTTATTACTTATCTTAACCAGCCTTTGCTATGTATTCAGCATATATGTTCAGGCTTCTGATCACCTACAGATTAATTTACACCCTTTCGATATTTGTATTTTTTATCTCAATTACTGAGCAAACAAACTAAATCAAAACTAAACAGTCTGATTAGATTTTCACACTGATGAAAACTGTTCTATCTTATCAAGTCTCCAACGATATCAACATAGCTTCAGCATACTGAGTATAAATGATGGATTTTCTCAAAATATAAGGACAGCAGATTTAATTAAGGAAATATATAAATTTCCCATGTTACTGTATAAAAGATAAAATATACGTAAAATGTATAAAACACAAGAGAGAGCATTGAGTAATACTTGAATCTAATTTTTCAAGTGACATTTTGTTACAGATTACATATGCAAAATAACCCTCTTAACTTTGCTTAATGCTGAAAACAACGTATTATGTTTTCGAGGCAACGTTCCCCAGAGGAGCTTTCTGAATACAACATGCCTCTGCTTCCACTTGCATACACACACACACACACACACACACACACACACAAACACACAGTAATCTAATACAACACCTACTTCATACTGTCTTGCATTTATGATGCAGTTTCCATTTATTTTTTTAAACAGTATTATAGCATGACATTTCCTTCACTGGATATTTTTAGACCCCTGTTGATTTCTTAATTTGGGACTTGGGCTCACAGTCTCTGACATACTCTGTTTGCATCATATTAAATTAATCGGCTAAAGCTCTCTTGAATAAAATGATTAGAAATGGGACTTGCAGCAAATCGGATGCACAAATGCCTTATTTTTTAGGCACAGATCCATGAATTCATGAAATGAAGTGTTTCTTTGACATCACATCTTTATGATAATTCTGCCTTTGAAAGCCGCTACCTTTGGAGGATTATCATTGAGAAAATAAACGAATTCTTCTGACAAGATTACCTGCATGTTTTATGGTGAAAAACTATGATTCACTTAATTGCTGACTTTTTGGACCATATCGTCCACATTCTATATTATAATGTTCTTCAAAATGCTATACTTTGACTTTTTTTTGACATTTGGAACACTGAATTTTTAGACCATTTTTCCACATGCTATAGCAGGGTTCCCCAATAGGCGGCCCACGGGCCACATCCGGCCCACGAGAGCCAAACATCTGGCCCGCACCGCTGCACCGACCGAATGGCATTAATGCAGTATGCACACAACTCACCTTTCGGCGAGGTTCGCACACACGCACACACATTAACAAACACACATGCTCAGGCTCGCGTACAAAGCTACCGCTGCTCTGTTATTTTGACCTCACCGCACACCGTACACACCGCACGACCTCCCTTCAGATGGAAGTCTTGGAGATGGGAACATCTGATGTGCTCAAAGCACAACACAAGGATGTTACAGTGAGTGACTTTTGGATCAATGTGGTTCCCCAAGATCGATTCAAAAATAAGAGAGCTGTTGCAGTTCTCCTACTCACGATGTTCCCCTCCACGTACATATGCGAGTCATCATTTTCATCAATGAACTCCATCAAAACGCAGGACAGAAACAGACTCTCCAACGAACATCTCGGACAATGCCTCAGGATTGCCACAACTGAATACAGGCCCGACATCCGACGGATTGCTGCAGCCCATCGTTCTCACTTCTCTCACTGAATGGTAAGTGAATCTCTAGCTCTTTCCCCAAAAATTAATGATCATGGGTTGATGTGTTTTTATCATATGTATAAAATCTGACAGACTCTCTCTCTCTCTGTGTGTGTCTCTCTCTTTCTCAGTGTGTCTGTGTTTCTATTCTCTGCCAGGGAGCTTGTGAGGTGCTGACAGGAATTTGTGCCTCAGAATGGGCTTTGAGCCGTTTACTAATAAGCCCACAAACACCGGTTTAGAGTTTTTGTGTTTGTGAACTGTTGTGAACTGATATTTCATAGGTGGGTTCTCTTAACTCTGCATGTCAATGATTTTCAGAAATGTTTGTGGACATTTTACAGTAGGCTAGTTAACACTGTTCTTTTCCTGTTGAGTGCCACAACTGTTATACAGTATATTATATATTTGTGAATATTTTGAATATCAAAATAAATTCCACCTGCTCAACTCTCATTGTCTTTCTTTATGTTAGGCCTCTATTGTTGGTGGTTGTTAAAGTGTAAGAACATGATAAAAACTGTTACATCCACATTGTATTAATATTGTAATTAAATAACAACAATAACAACGATAGTGACAGCAACACAATTTATCTGTATAAATGAAATTTTCTTAGCAAAGTGGGAAAAAAAACTGGACCTGGCCCTTAGCTTGGAATTTTTCACATACTTTGGCCCTTTGGGAAAATTAATTGGGGAACCCTATGCTATAGTATGACATTTGGCAAGATACTATAGTATGACTTTGTTAAACATTTTAAATGTTAACTTTCTGTTCTTTTGAAATTCTACACCAAAAACTTGTCCAAAATGCTATACTATAACTTTTTCTTACATTTAGAATGATTAATTCTTAACCCTAACCCTAGCGCCGACCCCGACCCTGACCCCAAACCCTAACCATACTATAGTTAACCATTTTTCAGCATTTTCATTGTTGACTTTTTAACAGTTTTTTTTTTGCCTAAAACACAGAACAAGAGTGGCAAGAGGATAAGGATTTGACAGGAAGGACAGATCCGTCTAGCCTGGCCAGGAAATAAAATTGACACCAAGCTCTAAACATCCACAGCTGAATTTGTATCATGTCATTAAACTCAGTGTTGGGAAGTTTTGTCACTGTTTATCCAGACTGAGCAAATCCGGATCCCTAATCCGTTCTTCCCTCTGCTTGACCCTCCCAGTGAGCCTGTAACTCCAACACAAGGCCAGTGAGTCAGCAAGAAGCACTGATGGTGCTAATAACTGTATCAAATAACGATGTGAAAACAATGTGACGATGTGAAAATGGTTTGAGAATTATCAGTTGAATCTGCAGCGCCCCTGGCCTTTATCAAACTTCAGAGAGTTGTTTACTTGCTTGGTCCATTCTCACCACTCTCATAGCATCATGTTCTGTTCTGGGAGGCAGCTGTTAACAGAGGAAAACCTGGAAAATTTCTCTCTCCACACACAACGAAAAGACACAGTTCCAGACTTGGTGAAGAGCATGGAGCAGCTAAACAGACTGATATTTCTATCAGGAGAGTGAATATTAGACTCATCAGGTAGACATAGACCTAATGTTTTATTAATGTTTTATTTACGTAGCACACTGTTACAAACCACTTCGCATTTGAATAAAATGCACACATAAAAATTCAAGTACACGTATTCACACATACCTAAACACATACGTACATCCATATACATAAGAACATAGACAACATGCACAGGCAAGAGTTACTTGTTGCATAAAGGGATAATTTTATAAAAAAGGCCAGTCTATAGAAATTAGTTTTCTGGAGCCACAGTAAGACACAGATTCAACATTTTTAATTATAAAGGGCATGTGTTCCAAGATTTGGGAGCAGCAACTGCATTTAAAACAGGAACAGACAGAGCACCTTGATCTGACGATCAAAGTGGTTTTCCAGCAGAATAAGGGCTCAGCCCCTCTGCTATATGTGCAGGGGCCGACCATGCAAGGCCTTTTTAGTGATAAGTAATATTCTAAAATCAATTCTGTGTTTAACTGGAAACTTAAGAAAGGAAACAAGAATTGGGGTGATGTGGGACTAATGACTAGTTTTTGTTAACATCCTGGCTGCTGCATTTTGTACCATTTGAAGTAGAGCCATGGAAAACTGTGTAAAACAAAAGAGTTACAGTAGTAGATTCAAGTATGCATAAGTCCCAAGGTTTTTTGCTGATGGTATTAGTTTGATTTGAAGTTCAGATGTTGGTCAAACAGGAAACTAAGATTTTTCTGAAAGTCTTTATATTGCCAGCAAGTGGGCAAATAAGTCGACTGACCCCATATATATATATATATATATATATATATATATATATATATATATATATATATATATATATATATATATATATATATATATAAACAGAGAGAGAGAGAGAGAGAGAGAGAGAGACAGACAGACAGACAGACAGAGAGAGTCCCCCTAATGTCTGATTATGCCCTTGGATAGTGATGAGCCACAAGGCCTCAGGACAGCACTCACACAGTCTGGCCCAACTAAATATAGCTAAAGAAAAAGAACATTACATTAACTATTGGACATCCATCACAAATACTCAAAGCAAACTTCAGTGCTATTTGGCTCCAAACAGACAATACACAGTTGCCAACTATCTGAGCAGCGTGACTGATCAGAAACTGAGAAAGACATTGACTATGTTCAGACTCAGTGGTCACAGCTTGGCTAGACACAGACAGACCTGGCTGCCTCGTGAAGACAGGCTGTGTCTGCTCTGTCCACAGAGAGAGGTGGAGACAGACACATTTCCTGCTACACTGTAGCACATATGATGACATCAAAACAAAGATTTTGATGCTCTCACTGAGCAGACAAAAATACAGTATCTACTGGAGGAAAACTGTGTCTGTGTCATAGAATCAGTAAGGTATGTTGGTGCATGTCACAGCCTACAGGACAACCAGAACAACCTGACATGACGTCTTTACTTCATTTGTCCTGCACGTCTCACTTTTTGTTTTAATTTTTTTGTTTTTGTCTATATACAGTAGACATACCACACACACACACACACACACACACACACACATCTATTTTTTTATCCAATGGATTGCTGTTGATTTGAATATCATTATTGATCTTTTTTCTTGTATTTATTTATATCATCATTTAATTGTATCTGAGATTTTTGCAATATTGTTTTACAAACATTCATGCCAATAAAGCAAAATGAATTGAATTGAACTGAATTGAATTGAATTGAATTGAATTGAATTGAATTGAATTGAATTGAATTGAATTGAATTGAATTGAATTGAAGTGAACTTAATGGAATCGATAGCCAAATGAAGCCTTGTGAACCATTTTCTTTATTATCTGATCCCACTAGATCACTAGATGTTCAACAAAGGTTTTAATGCAAACTGAAAAACCATTCATTGGGCCTTTTTCTGTAAACAGAGAGCGCCAACTAGTGGGCTCAATTTTTTTTTTTTTTTAATAGTTCATGAGGCTTAATTTGGCCATCACTACCCTTGGAATTCCTTACAAGAGCAGTCATGACATGAGTCCAAAATGACATGCCATTAAATGATTGGTAATGTTGCTTTGCTAACAGTGTGGTGAGTGTTGCAGTGCCGTAAAGCTGCTCACCAGTGAACCGGCTAAGTTACATCTTGCTGAAAGCAGGCAACTAGGGTGCTGTGTGGGAGTGGAATGACTCTATTCTCCCTGTTCCTTAACCCCAACCAAGAGTTTCATTTGCCAAAACCATCAATAAATAGGAAGTAGAACATGAACCTCAATATTTCAAAGTCCTGCACTCTGCACACCCACTGGAACTAATCCAGGCAGCAATTACATTTCCTTCAAAATGCACATGCTCAGGTGTTTATGAGCTTACAGCATTCCCACACCCTTTAATCTCTGCAGAGTTTTGTGTGTGTGTGTGTGTGTGTGTGTCAGAGACTAATAATGTCTCCTCTGATGTTTTGCTTTCTCTCTCTTCATTTGTGCAACAAACAACAAGCTAAATGCCAGGCACATTCATCTCCTAATAAGCCGACACTAACACAGGGATTTTCATGAGGGGGAAAATAATTGCCTGTTCAAGTGCTTTTTCATAAGTTCCACGTCTAATTTGGCAACTCATGAAGTGTGTCATGAAGGGAGAGAGAGGAGAGAGGATCACAGCTTTCGCCTCCAGTCTACACTTCACCCAGAAAAGCCTTCTTCTTCTTCTGCGCTGCCTACTTTTTTTCTGCTTTGCTTTGTCTTTTCCAACCTGAATCGCATATTTCAAAACTCACCTTCAATCAGATGTTTTTACCTCAGAGGCCTCTCCCCCCTCTCTCTCCCTCCCAAACCCCTATTTCCTGCACTGACATCCCTTTCAACAGCAACACAAGTCTTTCTTCTTTGACTTTCCAGTGTGCCGGCACTGTGTTAGTGCCTCTTTTTTATGCTTAGTCGACAGGGTAACAAGCCCTGTATCATGAGGAGCTGGCGCCAATGAGCATCGGCACATCGTCTAAACTGTTGCGGATAAAGTATTATACAGACGCGGCGGGTGAGGGGGAAAAAAAGAAGCTGCAAAGCACATCATCTTCACTTGATCATCCCTCCAAATCCCCCTGGCGCAGTGGCAGCAGGCAGGCATGCAGGGGAATTTTGAGAGGTCAGGACATGAAAAAAGCAAAGAAAAGAGAAGTGTCAAAGGGATGAGGCAGAGGGGAGAGGAAATGAAACCAGGAGAGAGGGAGAGAGAGGACGGGGGATATGAAAGAGACAAGAGCAATGGTAGAGTGCTGGGATGATAACGTCAGGGGGAAACTGATGCAGAGAGTAACAATCCGGTTTATTTGTGCTTTGTCGACTATGATAAACATCCAGAGAGCAGCGATCTGAAATCACCGTGAAGGCAGGCACTGCATAAACACGACAGCAGGGGGTTGAATACATTACCAATGGGGGAAGCTTTATATACATGATGAATAGGACTGCTTGGAGAAGCCTTTGACAGCTGCTTGCGATCCGTGAACCCCACATTAGCTCTGACTGCAGTGTTTAAGCACCGGTGGCTTTATCACGTAACATATGCTGTAGATGTAATGATGCCATAGGCTGAATGTGTTGCTGGAGGGGGACAGCATTCACATACAGAGTATCATTGTGTAGTGGAGCCTTACATGGATGCACAGAGAAATGTGGTGCAGAGGGATCAAGAGACAAATTTAAGAGAGAACGCAGCAGATACACACACAATAGGGCTGCCTAGAGGAGCTTTATACAGGTATCCTTGGGATTTTTGACACATGCTGATTCAATGAAACCACAAATGTTCATACAAGGGTTAAACGTTGTATATTAGTGAAGAACCTCAGTGGAACCAAAGAAAACCTTACAGAGGCATGTTGCTACAAACCTGTCTTCAAAGGAAAAATGCTGTTTATTACAACCTGTTTAATGTGGTTTTGTCCATTTATTACTCAGTTATGATAACATTTTACTCACAAAAAAACCCGAAATAGGTTCTGATTAACATTGCATTTCAAACCAAAGCACCATGAATGGTAAAATATACTTGGGTTTTGGAGCAGTAAATGCTGCTATGCAGACAATGTATTTTTCAGGGAAGTCCCTGATTATTCCAACAAGACAATGTGCTGCATTCTGCACACAAGAGCCTGGCTTTGTTGTAAAAAAATGCAGGTACTAGACTGGCCCGCCTGTACTGGATTTAACTGGATATAGGTCAATAGGGATTCACAAATCAAAGCATTCTGATTTTATTTCAGTTTTACACAGCAATTACACTGTTTTGGAATTGGGGTTGTGATTGGTTTGTGCAACTGATATCTGAGGTCTTCCTTACTAATGTGGAACTGACTGCTCCTGTTTCTTTAGACCTCATCCATTTAATAACCTTACATCTGATATAAGAGAATAAACTAGCCCTCCCACCCTATAGAGACGTTCAACGTCCTTATATTACATTGTCAATAGCAGTGTTTCAACCTGACTCTGTCCAGCAGTGTATCATGCTTACGTGAGAGGTTCTGTCCAGCTGCGTTCTCAAGTGACGCCGCCTCTCTGGCCATCCAGCTGTCCAGCAGAGTATCATACAACTGTGATAGGTGGCTTTTGGTGTCTATTATTTCGATACCATGGCCCTTTCTGCAGAAGCATGACTTTACTACGATAGAGTGGCACTTATCAACACCCGGAGGACACCGCAAAAGGGTCCCCACTGACGGCATACGCAACCAAGCCGGTCAGACCAGAGGGGAGAAACGAAACTGAAAGTGCCAGACAAAAAGAGGGACAGGAGTCGGTATCACAGTGAGACTGGCCTGACTCGGAGTGGGAGCTGTTCCTCTACCAAGCCTACTTCTAGTGTCTGATGCAGGAGAGTTAAGTGAATAAGATGAGATTTTGGCTCACTCATCAAGGGGAGATCTGGGACTGCTCTACACACATCTTGACCTTGTGGGGGCCATTTCGACAAGGGAATCTGATGCAAATTCAAAAAAATGCACTACAGGAATTGTATAATACCATCAGCAGCAACATCACTATGCAGCCAGATGGAATCTTCATAGTAGTTGCTGATTTTGATCAACTCATCCTTAAACTCCAAAATATAGATCAAGGTCAACTGTAATTTAGTTTTTTAAACTTTGTTTAAAAAATTACCAATAAATCTACCTACCTACCTACCTTCAGTCTGTCTATCTATCTGTGGACAGATTTATCAAGACAATAATGCTGCAACCATGCAAGATGCCTTCACAAAGCTGATCAAGTGTGTAGTTGAGATCAAAATGAAGGCTGACTTCAAAGATGGGTGTGGTATGAGTAAGGGCCCCACTTTATGCACCTGGCCGACAAAAGTTACACCAGTCAGCAAATGATTTTAATTATTTTATTGTAACAAAAACAAACAAGTTTTGAGAGAGTTTCATGTTTTTATTATAAGCTCTAGTTGAACTGATACAGTGAAAGGATGAAACAGATATTATCATAAAGGTCAAAAAAATGCTCATGCACAGTCAGAGTTCTGCCAAATTTCTGAGTTTCTCTTTTGTTGCTTTTTGCCTTAAAAAAACCACTGTGATTAGTAAAACAGCACAAGCGGCAAACAGTAAATACAAGTGTTACAATAATCATTAATTAAACTTTCAAGCAGCACACTTTCATCTCTTCTTGCCTTCTTTTAAACACCCAAGCTACAGTATTTCATGCAGCCAGTTTCCAGCTATTTTTCCAGCATTTATGGAGTGTTGCAGGTTGGTAATATTTTCTTCCTACCATTATGCATGGTATATGAACCTGTAGCTTCCCAAAGTCACATTTCCACAGGCTAGATCAGGTTAATTTTTGAGAAGGGGATTAAAATGCAGGGCTCCAACTGAATAAATTTATCCAGAGACCTTGCTTTAAAGTAGAAATCAAATTGAACCTTATCCGCTCTGATTTAGGTAATCCCAAGAGTCTGTGTCACGCTCCTTCTAAATGCCTTTTCTTTTTTTCTTTTTTTTTTTCTTTTTTGTCAACCTGATTATTTTTGTCATCAGAGAGCTTTCAATGGAACATCTGATGGTGGTTTTCCAAAAGAGTTTTCCCTATTTACCTATTTCTTTTTGTGTGTCTTCATTAAAATTCAGCAAAAAATAAAGAGTTAGAGATAGATATAATGATTTTCTTGGTGTGTGGAAATATATACAATTGACATTACAATACATTGCTGTTTTGCATAGCTGTTGTTATCTACTGTTAACAGACTGTGGGACCGTAAGCATGTGCACCTTTGTAAAGAGTGCTTTGTAAGAGTGCTTTCAATTTTTGTCAACAGAGTCCAGTTTGTTTTCTGGCCTGTGCAGTTATCAGCTCAAATAACTGTTACTACATCTGCAGCTCTAGCCTGTTTATGTCTGTATCCATGTCAACTATCCCTTTTGTCTGCCTGTCTCCTACTTCATCTGTGTCTCCAGCTGTCTCAGCCATCCTCTGCTCAGCACTTCCTTTTTGCTTTGATTGGTTTGTTCATGACCAAATGCTTTAGAATGAATTTCAGCCTCACAGCATTTATTACATTCTTCCTCTCACAGTTTTGTGAAACTGGTATCAATTCACGAACAACTTTGTGGTAGGTCTCATATGAACATTTAGTGCCAGGATTATTCTCTCTGAAGTCTTGGAACATAAGATTTATAAGAAGGTTAGGGCAAATGCCCCTGGGGCATTTTGTTTAGAAATATTGCAAATCAAGTCTTATAACAAAACAAAAAAGGATGTCCTGTACAAAGCACAAACAAAGCCCGTGGTGAACAAAGTCCCTCCACATAAAATGCCCTGTTATGCTCTCTTGGAATTGGTCAAATGTATTTTTCACCCAGAAAACATAGTTGTTTCTTAGTTGTTGTGATTTTGTCATGGTGCCACTCTAGTGTCACCCTGGTAATCCTGATATTATGTTGTTGTTAGACCCATAAGACCCATTGTAGGGTCCATCTCCGGTGAAAGTGTACTGAGCCTACTGCTGGGCAGTACTGGTTTGCAAGCCTTGACACACTCATTCTTCTTTGGGAAGCAGTTTGCTTGGCTGGCCTTCAGCAGGAAGACTTCAGCATCACGGAGGCTGAGGCAGGGAGGGGTCAGCCCCGTGAAGGAACCGCTGGGTGGCTTTTATCAGGTCGGTCCAGCTGTCGAACTGTGTGGCGTCTGGTGATAGGGGTGCAGGACTCGTTTTTGTGAGGCTGTAGAAGATACTTTTCTTGAGCTCAGCATCATCTTCCGGCTCCGTGGAGGCAGGAAGTTACGGCCATTTGTCAGGTGGCCCACAGAGGAACCTTGGACCTTGAATCCATTGGCTTGGAGCTGTCAGCTCAGCCAAGGTCTTGCCATGGGTAAGATCGTCGGCTGGATTGTTCACTGTGTCCACATACTGCCAGATGTGCTGAGTTGTCAGGTCTTGGATTTCAGAGACTCTAGTTCCCACGAAGACCTTAAACCTGCAGGACTCAGATGTCAGCCAGGTCAAGACTGTGGTGGAGTCAGTCCAGAGAAAGGTCTGAGTGATGTGCAGGGTGAGCTTTCTGTGAATGTGGGAGGAAAGCTGGGCTCCTGTCAATGCTGCACAAAGCTTTAGCTGTGGCATCAACTGTTGCCGCTTAGGGGTCACCCTAGATCTTGCCATGACGAATGAGACATGAACTGTTTCATCCCTCCTTGTCGTGAGTGAGTCCCTCTCCCAGCAGGACCAGGGCTTGAGGATGTGAGGAGGGAGATTTGGGTCATCCCAGCTTCTCTTGTTTGCCCACAGTTTCTGGACAAGTACCTTGGACTGGTACCTGTACCTGGTAGTGTAGGGAATAATGATGCCATATTGCTGGGCTAGCACCTTGTATATGTGACGCATAGTGGGGGTCTCACTCTCCGTTGGCTTAGGCCTGAACCCAAGTTGATCAGTTGGGCAATGCCAACGTAGGCCCAGAGCCGGCTCCTGAGAGTCAGTGCTCTTCTTGGCTAGCCATAGCTCTGTGCTCTCTGATCTGGCAGTGGAAGGCAGATGGGAGACAACAGATGAGATGCTGCTCGCCCATTGCTGGATTTAGAATTCTCCCAAAGCTAGACACTGTCGCATCTTGTTCACAAGGTGCTTGGCAGACTCTGGTATTGGTAGACTCTGGAGACAATTGTCCACATAGAACGACTGCTCAATAGACTGCAGGACGTCCTTATTTCCCTCCAAGTGGTCATGGATGTGCTTTTGCAGTGAGAATGTTGCACAGCACGGGCTGCTGGTTGTACCGAATGGAAAGACCTGCCATTGGTAGATGTCAGGTTGCTCCTCCCTCTGCAGGTTTCTCCAGATGAATCTCAGCAATGGACGGTCCTCAGGTAGGAGATGAACTTGATGGAACATCGCTTGGATGTCTCCACTGACAGCAACAGCGAACTGTCGGAATCGCAGGAGGACCCCAATTAGTGGTCCAAGGGTTGGGACCGGGAGGAGTTGCTCATTGAGGGAGAGGTCGCGGTAGGTGAAGGAGTAGTCAAAGACCAGACGATCCTTGCCGTTATGATGGATGAGGTGATGAGGAATAAACCATGACTTGTTGGAATCATCCACCTCTTCTGCTTCTGAGTTTGGTAACGCACCCTCCATCTATGAGCTTTTGGATCTCTGCTTCGTAGACTTTAGCTTTAGCTGAGTCCTTTACCAACTGTCGCTCTGTGCTGCGGAGCATTGGCATAACAGCGTCAGTTGTGGCATTTAGCCGTGGCGTGTCTTTAACGCAGAGCAGAGGTGTGGCATATCGAAATATATCACTGACCTTCACCCTCTTGGTGTGTGCTTCCAGGATGCTCACAGCCTCCTGGTCCAAACGAGATCGCACTGCTTGCCGTTCACTCCGAAATGGGAGCACGTTGAGCTGCCAAAGACATTCGACATGTTGGTAAAGGTCGTCTGGCACTGGCTTGAGAGCGGTGAAATAGCATGAAGTAGCTTGGGATGCAAGACCGTCTGGACCCTGGAGTGCCCAGCCAAGTGCTGTGTGAACAGCTGCCAGTCCACCTCTGGTGACAAACCTGACAGGCACTTTGGCTGTGATCCGGTGAGTGCATTCTGCACTGATTAGCAGTAAGTTCACTGCATGGTTTCTTCAAGGTGCAAGGCTGCTGCTGACCATTGTCGGATTTGGGCTTGTCGGAGCCATGATAAACTGGTGATAAACTGATAAACTGATAAACTGGTGCAGTGTATAGCTGGTCACCTGTAGTGGCAAGTCGGTCTGCAGGCTCAGTGACCGCAGCTGCTGTGCACTAGCACTCTCACTGTCATCCTTGATGGAGGCAGTATGAGGCACAAGGGACTGTGGTAGACTGACCTTATAGCCTTGCAGATATGCTGGAAGCTGCCGTGGCCTTGCTCCTCCCTGTGCTCCACATTCATCTGCTGCTGTTCTCTGCGTGTCCATGGCACCGTCGTGGGTGAAGTGCATCCGGCTCGAAGGACCAATATTGGAGATATTGTGAAGCTGTGATTTGTTTTGCTGGAGCCATTTTATCCAGTACGGCAACTCTGGTCAGAGAGTAGATACAGTAAACAGTTCAGATTCTTTATATCGCAAAAAATGACAGCGTTACAGGCAAATCTTCAGTCTAGTGAACTGACTGTAAGATGAGGAATGGGACTTAGAATATGGAATGCAGAATGTAGAATGTAGAATGGTTTCTGTAAGACAGAATAAAATATACAAATAATGTTCACTACATTTAAAGACTAAATGCACTGTGCTTATTGCTCTAGCAACAACATACAAGTGCTATGTAAACAGAAATAGCTGAAAGAACAGCTTAGTTGGTATTACACATATACACACAATGTAATTGAGCAATATAACACAGCTAATTGGCTAGCATAACTCAATTGGCGAGTGAGCTAAATTAACACACAGCAGAAGCTCAGAAAACAACTCAGAAAATACACCTCAGCCTCAGCGACTTAACAGAACATAATATGGGCTTCATACAACATTTATCTCTCATAAACAACCAGCAGATACATTCTTCAGGCAATTAGTAACTTACTTTCTTCAGGAACGCATTCTGTTTGAATGAGAAGCAGCCTCATTGCAGCATGTGCTGGTTAACTCCCTCTACACCCCAGATAAACATTACTACGACCCTACAGCACAACTGAGCTGTCCAAAAAGGTGCCTGACTAAAAGAACATAACATCCTAGTTGAATGAGAGTATCAGGGAATTTACAACAAGGTGGTTGGTTAAACTCACAAAAGACAATGGTATGTTGTCATGCAGCCACATATCCATGAAGAAGATAATAGAGCCCTCACAAAACACACTTGCTCTCTGTGAATGATGTGAACTCATCCATCTTATTCCTTATGGGATCACTCATTCCATGTTTGGATAAAGGTAAGATTGACATCTCCTCTTCTTTAAAGAAGTATTTCACCAACATTGTCATGATTCCTGCATTCTCCTCCTCCCCCTCCCTGCCAGTAACTTTCCACTCACCTTCCTCTGACCTGCTCTACCTGCTAGCCCCGCCCACTGCTGCAGCCTGCTCTCCACACAGCTGCAGCTCATCAGCAATCTACCCGGTATTTAAGACACTCCAGCCCACACACTCATTGCCAGATCGTCCTCTGCAGCATGCATGTCTTTCCAGCACTCTCCAAACAGATCCTCCGTTGCTGACTCTGCCTGTCCCTGACCTGCTCTCCTCGCCTGACTCCTCGTGAACCTACCTGCCTTCTGTCCCCGACCACGTGCTCAGTTTTGGCATTCCGGAAATCTGACGGATTCCCTGGTAAAGACCTCTCTGCTCTACTTCGACAATTCTCCTGCCTGATCCCTGCTGGTACTGTTGTTTCCGTGGACGGACTTCCCGGTAACCGAACCCCTGCCTGCCCTCGACCACCTCTCCGCTCGATCCCCGACAACGCTCACACACGTGTTGTCGGCTCACGGAGCTACGGGGTTTCCTCGTCACCAGCCACAGTGGGTACAAGCTTCGTGTCTTCGCTTCATGTGATTCCCAGAGACATTGCTAGGGCTCACAGCTCGAAGAACAAACTCTCAGTCTGTATCCTGTTTTCCATTCGTGTTGGTTTTAATAAAAGTTATTACCAACTGCCAGTGAAGTGTACTGTACTGCATTTGGGTCTTCCATACACCCGTTACAAACATAAAGATCCTCACATAAAACCAGGTCGTCTTTGCAGTATAAAGACATAAATAAAATTGGTACAACACAACCAGAGAAAACAGCAAAAAGGAAGATTTTGCTCAAGAGGTAGAAAACCTACAACTACCAGAATGTACAGCATCCTACCAGACCAAAAAAAAAGCTCCCGCTAGTGGGTAACGTGATGTGGAATGGTCTCTGTGAAATAATGCTAGCCAGCAAAATCTTTTATTACAGTAAACAGTCAGCTAAACCATGTTTCTGAAAACATTTGAGGAGAGGAATATGAATATGATCAGTGCTGCTTAGTTGTACCATTTCATCTTTTTTTTTGGGTCTCTGTTTTCACTGTACAGGAAGCAGTATGGCACCCACTTCCTGTTTACAAACTCTTGCTATTAAAACTAAACAAGGCGTGAAAATATGTTTCTGAAAGATTTTGGAGGAGAAATAGGCAATGCAGTATCATAATCCTGATTCGTGTTTGATGAGGTCACCCTGCTTTTACTGTTTGGTCAGATTTCAGTCAGAGTTTGATGAACAGAGAGAGGGGCAGGTTTGTCTCTTGATTCACTGTGTACTCTTTGTGTCCATGATATTCTGGTATGGTGGCATTGTTGGTGGGAATTCCGAAAATGTGGAGGAACTGTAGTTCATGAAACAGCCTGAGATTGAGGGAAACTCCACTGAATTATATGCCACATTGTTTTTGATAGAAAACTGGCAAAGTACCCCTTTAACCATTCTCATTCCTTCTCAGTCCCTTTGAGATCTTGGGTCACCTCTGCCAATACAGCGTTCTGTCATGATAAAAGTACTCCAACAGCAAGAAAACCAAAAATAACTTGTCAAGCTACATTGTTCTACTAAGCAACAGAACTCAAACACAGTGTACTACTTTCTTTGACAAGAAATCAGGGAAAGAGTAATTCAATATAGAAAAAAGAGTGAAAAAGATACAAGATGACGAAGACCACATCTGGCAGGCTGCCACCTTGAACCGCACTAGAAGTAGCACTCGAAAGAAAGAAACACGTTATTGCCATGTGACTGTAACACTGAAACTTCACACAGCTCAATTTTCAGATGTGACAAACACTTTCCAACTGCCATCCAGTGAGACTTCACACTGCACTGAGCTGGTTATATGTAGCCTGTGTCATTCAGTATTTGACCAAGGCATTTCTTCTGCAGTTTATTACATCAATTCTCCATCAACCTAAACCATTTCTGCCTCAAATGAGCATTGGAACTACTTTGTGATATTGAGCAAAATGTATTGACTTTCAATACATTGATACATCACATTTTGAATAAAGCACTTGAACAGAAGGCTGCTCTAGAGAGCGAGAGGGAGGGAGGAAGAAAGTGCACATGGTGGTGTGACAGAGGTGATGTGAGGACACTGGATAATGCCGCTTCTATGCACACACAAACACGTGAGCAAACACACATAGAGCAGATGACAGAGCTATCTGTTTGGACCAGAACAAGGTCATGTACTGACCGCTGGCCCTATTCCATCTAACTCATTTTTTCAGCCTGTTCCTCTGTGTTTCTTAAAGACATACACAAAGCTTTTGGCAAAGGCGCTGTTTGATCTACTGCTGGGTGACAAGATGCCAGTTTGGCATAATATCAGACATCCACAGTGATGCCATTCATCTTTAATTCTTGCCATATTATCTGGTCATCCATTTGTAACTACAAAGTGAGGCTCCCGACCTGTTCAAATAGCCTGTTGTAGCTGTGCTCTTTCAATATACATGGGTGTTATGCTGCAAAATGTGGCATGTAATGTGTTGCTTAAATGCATTTTCTCTCTTTATCCTATTTCTCATTGTTGCAGCACTGAGCTCACAGTTCAGCTGGCTGTGTGATGTGATTATGTAAAAGTACGCACACATCAGCTCTAGTTTCATGGAGAGTGAACATTTCTTTTTCCTTCACGTTACACTTGTGTGCAGTTCTTATGGGGAAATTTCCTTCTACAGAAGTAAAATGCAGAAGGCATTGTATTGTTTTTTTTTTGTTGTTGTTTTTTTCCCAGATAATAATTATTTCTTGGTTTAGAAATGTTTCAAATGTTGATGTGTGTTTTGGAAATGTCCTTCAGATGTGAAGCAGTTTGGCAAAGTATATACAAGTCAGTTGCCCTTTTTACTCAGAGATTGTGCAGTTGAGCTGCTACAAAGGCCTGTCTTTCTGCCACTTTTGCATATTTGCACAGAACAAAACAACAGCGACATCACGTCTATCCACTGTGATTTTAGACAGCATGCTGGCATCACGAGAGCAAAAGAGGTGTGACAGGCACGACATGTAACACAGGTAATGTAACAGGGTCAGTTATACACTAGCAATGTGTGTATTTTAAATGTATTATTGTCATAATTACACAAAAACTGTGTATGTGTAAGTTTGTTTTATTTATGTTTGGTTTTAGTTAATACCTGACCGTTTAATCTTCCGGGTCGGTAAGTGGAACCTTTGTTCCAGGTTGTACCCCTACGGGCGCATTATGGTGTAACGCCGCCTTTATAAGTAGCGTTCTCGCGCCAATTCGCTTCCCTTTTGTCACTGATCTCCATGGGAGAGGTGAGCGAATTCGCAGTCCGAGGAAATGTCTTCCTTAACATGTGCTAATTACATTTTCAAGTTCACTGGCTAGCTTGAACACATTGCGAGACACTTACTTTGCACTGAAACATATGTTTGTGTTGTTTGATTCGTGTAGGGGCGTGTTTTGTGGTAATTGACCGGAGGATTTGTGTGTTTTACGCTGTTTCGTCAGGTATGTTATGTTCTTTTTTTAAATTATTTAATCTATAATTTGTGTTGCCCCTTTTGTCACCGATCTCCGTGGGAGAGGGGCGTGTTTTGTGGTAATTGACCGGAGGATTTGTGTGTTTTACGCTGTTTCGTCAGGAGCCATTAAAGAATAAATGGAGACCGCCTCCAAAAAGATCGACGTATGAGTCTTTTCTTCAACACAACGCAGAGTCAGACACGCCGGTCATACTTGGTGCAGTAACCACCGGTTACAGTAATACAACAGCGTCTAGAAGATAAAGATGCCTTTCTTATAAATAACGATAACATAACAATAATGTATTGTCTGCTTTATATGGCAGCTGATCTTGTCCTCTGCTCAAAGGGTAAGGAATAAATCTTATTGTTTTCCCAATTTGCAGAAATTTCCAGCCACTGTTCTTCTTCAAGTTAAACTGCTTTTAAATCTCCCAGCTTTCAGCACAAGATCCTGACGCCAAGAGCCACCTTCCCTGTCCACATGAAACGCCCCTGGATGACATCAGCTGAGAATGCAGACATACAGAACCAGTCACAGTGTTATTATATACTGGCAGACATCTAGGCAGTTGGACTGGCAATTACTTGAGAATGAGGCTGAACAGAACCTGTTGTGTACACATGACACTGCTGGACAGCCTCAGTTTTAAATGCTACCAGCAATGGCATAATATGAGGAGCACAATATAGTGTGTCTGGGAGCTTCGGTGGATGGGTCCAACAAACCCTAGACTTCCACGCAGGAGTTCAGTGTTCTCTTCCCATCTGAATGTGCCTCCGTGCTAGCATGTGCGTTTGTTGTATGTGTGGATGTCCCACTGTTGATTGCCATGTGCA
Organism: Plectropomus leopardus; assembly: GCF_026936395.1. NCBI lineage: Eukaryota > Metazoa > Chordata > Actinopteri > Perciformes > Serranidae > Plectropomus > Plectropomus leopardus. Next base: position 36,880,789 of record NC_142183.1, on the reverse strand, counting down.
TCTGTCACCTAAGCATAACCACAAGCAGCTTAATATCATAATGAGCTTGTGCTGACATCATGGTATATAGTGGCATCCCAAAAGGATACCTCGAGTCTAATGTGTAGATGTGAAAGTCCACTGCAATGTGGCAATATGTAATGACGTGTGATGAGAATGTATTGATGTGTAATATTCATTGGCAGCCCTTTCTAAACAATAACAATGACGTAACATGGCTATAACAATTATTTACTGTCTCTGTTATAAGGCACTCCTGCATCTCATTTTTTTTCCTCATTGGTGGACATTTGTGTGTGCTGTTCTTCTCTGAGTTAGCCGCTAACTGCTGCTAGCTGCTTTAGAATCTCCTGTGGTGGGTTGCACACATAACAAGCTGTCAAAATATCACACCCATTACACCCATTATCCTGTCTGCCAGCTTTACATAAACCATAGTTCTGTGCTCTCTCTACCTCCACAGTCAGCTCAAAGGCGAGACAACTCTGCCCTCCTCTCTAAATATCGCAACTGTACCTTTTATATAGAACGGCGAAGCAGTATAACAGCATGTTGGCCGGAGATTTTAATAGAACAATAGAGTGACAACTCCTGGTAGATTTCTAATATCTGGCACTAGGTTTCACCTTTGACCTCACAAAGCTGACAATGCAAGATATGGCAGATTCACAAGAACAAAACACAAAAGAACAATGCACAAAATTAAAAATAGAGGAGATTTAACAATAACAAGTTACAGTTTAATGAGAGCGAGAAAGAGGAGACTGTATAAAATGTAACAAATTTAAAAGAAACCCTCTTTAAAGGCTATTGGAATAACAGACTAAATGATAGACTTAAATAAAGCATTGGAAGGTGGAATTATCACTCAAATTTTATTCTTTGCAACTAAAGCATTCCAAGACTGATCCATGCAATTATACTGAAAGACAAGAAACTCCTGAAAAAAAAACACTTCAAGGAAAAGAAGCCCATCTTGAATGGTAACTTCATGCTTCACACAAAGATGTCAACAATTTCATAAATCTGGGCCGGCCTATAAAGGATTGCAGCCACTACTGATGCCTGCTGTTTCAACTTTTTAAATAATCCCAGAAGTACTGTTATAGAAATCAGCACAAAGAACATATTTAGAAAATAACTACTTTGACAATCCATTAACTAGGGACCAATTGCACACACACAATGCGTTGCAATTAGAATATGATTGGATCAGCCGGACCACATGTGGAGGTCTCAAATAATGAAGGACATCTTGGTAACATGAGGAATGAATGAGGAACTAATAATTACTTAATGGTCAGTTCTTGAGTAACTCCCAATCAAATGCCATACAGTAGCTAATCATTAACAGGGAACTAATGAGGAACTAACCATAATAAGGTACACGAAAAATGAGTAGTTACTGAAGAACGAATTAGGAACTTACTGTTAGTTAATGGTCAGCTCTTGTGTAACTCCCAGTGAAATGTCATACAGTAGCTAGTCATTAGTTAATCATTAGTCAATCATTAGTCAATAAATAAAGACTGAGGAAATGTTTACATCAATACTTAACAACCAATTAGTTCAAATATAGCATATGTTTACATATGACATCATTTGTTTGTGTTAGTCATGGGGAGAAGGGGAAGGCTCCTTCCTGCACTTACGTAAGACTTGTTGGTAAGCTAATCATAGAGGTAATGATTAATAACCAGTAATAATCTAAGACTCGTAACCCAGGATGAAACTACTCCAACTACCACTTAGCCAATTCCAGACCACTATATTAGATGTGCAAAAATATTCATCTTAAATTTGGGGCTTTTATTTTGATAGCTTTTGTTTAGATGATAACTTCCTGTAAAAAGTGGGGGTAGCCATTTTGTTTGATGCTGAGGGCAGATGTTGGAGGTTTGCAATCCTCAATTATCCTTTCCTCTGCTTGTTTTTTTTGTGGTATTGCCAATATGTATGTTTTATTTAAGAAGCTGGTGAGTACATGTATAGTTAAATTTTATTTTGTGAGTTGTTTGTCAAATCTATCTTTGCATACTTACCTATTTTACTATTTGTGTTTATCTCAGTTTTACCTTCTCTTTAATAAATCCTGCCAAGTACAACAGATGGGCAGTTTATTGGTTGAGATCTTGGGGAAATGAGTTAAGGTTACTGTTTCAGATGAGAACAGGACACCATTTTTATTTGAGAATGTTGCACAGCAGAACTAAAATGTAAATTAATAAATTCCTCTTGACCTCCTCATAGGTAAGGGTGTTTTTTTTTGATAGACCTCAGGGATGATGATGATGATGATGATGTGATATTGCTTTGATGATGAGCTACCCACGACAACTGGAGTCACCTCCTTCCATAGTATGCAGTAGGATGAACTCAACTTTGGATAAACTGTATAACCAGAACTTTGAAGGAAGTAAATTTCCAGAGAGGTAAAGTCATTGAACTCTGGACACACATTGAACTGAAAGGCCTATATTTTTGTTTTGTTTTTTGATTTATTTTTGAATAACTGGGCTCTGAATCTGAACATAATCTTACTGTCTTCTGTGCCTTTCTAGTGCATAACCTTATTAATTTATTGTTAAAATTTAGCAAATCCAATTTATATTGACATTGTAATAACTGGAAGGACCCACCATGTGTTCAGCAGAAAGATAATATTGAACAGCAATAAGGGTGTAGCCCCTCTTAAGACTGACAAAAAGCATAATAAAGGTAACAGTTAAGCAATGATTCAGCACTCATTAACTACACAGTATGACACTACACTTTACTTCAGGGAATGCAAAAAGGGTAGCTAATGGTCAAATAGTAATTAAGTAATGATTCAGTACTCGTGAACTACTCAGTATAATGCGACACTTTACTTTAGGGGATGCAAAAAGGTTAACTAATGGTCAAGTAATAATTAAGTAATGATTCAGTACTCATTCACTACTCAGTATGATGCAAAACTTCAGGGGATGCAAAAAGGGTAACTAATGGTCAAATAATAATTAAGTAATGATTCAGTACACATTAACTACTCAGTATGATGTGACACTTAGCTTTAGGGGGACGCAAAAAGGGTAACTTATGGCCAAGTACTCATTAACTACTTAGACATAGAGCAAAAGGGAAATGTTCAAATAATTAGTTATGATTGAGTTGTTACGGTGTAGTTTTCCTTTTTACTTTTTAGTTTTTTGTGTAACTTTTGAGGTTTGTCAAACTTTACCATCAGTGCAAACATCTTGGAAAAAGTAAAGAGGAAAAACACCATCTTTGATCCAGACCACATGAATGGACAAGACCATCTCTACATCTGGGGAAATACTGAAGTGGACATTTTTTGATTAAATACTCTGTGGTTCTGGCAACATCAGTCTTCTTTGTTCATTATTGAAAAGTGTTACTTATTGGGCTTCTTTGTTACACAATATGCAGGAGCTGGCAGGATAACATTTCACTATGATTACATCTGGACAATACAGATTGATTGATTGGTTATTAAGTTGTTCATAATTTGTCCCCTCACTCACTAATCAACTAATTTTAGGAGTTACACAAGAACTGACCATTAACTAATAGTTAGCTCCTCATTCATCCCGTATTAGTTATATCACTCATTTCTAAATGAACTCATCATTAACTAATGATAAGCCACTGTATGGTATCTGATGGAAGTTACTCAAGAACTGACCATTAACTAAAAGTTAGTTCCTCATTTGTTCCTCATCAATACTCTTAGTCATTATCAATTAATTAATTAACTAATGATATATACTATATAGTATCTGATGGAAGTTACTCAAGAACTGACCATTAACTAATGGTTAGTTCCTCAGTAACTTCTCATTTTTTTGTACCTTAATATGGTTAGTTCCTCTTTAGTTCCCTATTAAGTAATTATAAGGTGAGGTTCAGAGTGGATAAATTCAGAGCTCAGACATTGATCAGACCAGCAAACATGGCTGACACAGCGAAGAAAAGAAAATATTACCAAAGTGAGGTGAAATGTCAAGTGGATAAAGCTCTTCCAAAATAAAGGGTGAACCTTGGGTTGGCATTCACCCGCTTGCGAGCTCTTAGGTGACGTCAGCCTCACCAAGCAGCAGTGTGTTTCATGCTTGTGGTGTTCACATATTCATTGTTTTCGCAACATTGCAGCTGCTGCGTTGATGCCTGCAGCTATTAGTACTGTAATTCCCCATTTATAAGAATAAATTCCACTCATTTACAAAGTCATGCAACTCCTGCATTGCCAACAAAATGGTCCTGTAAATGTTTCAAAATAAAATGCCTTGTATCAACAACAGATGGGATTCTGTCCACAGAGACGCTATCATAGGGCTTTTGTTTTGAAAGGGAAGAATGGAAGTTGAAGTAAAACAGACGTCTTTGTATTTCCTCATCTCTGTGACAGGTAGAGACTTTTAAACTGCAGTAAAAAGTGGTATAGAGTCAATATAATCATCAAAATATCATTTTCATGGTCTATTTCTGCTGACAAAAGTGCGCATCACGTGTAAAAAATTGGCGAGCCACTGTTTTTCTAGATGTGCTGCAGCTGATACGAAGCTGAGACGCATCGCAAACCTGATGCTGCAGGTGGTGCTGGGCTGGGTGGGTGTGTTCTCGGAACACCTGTCGGAGGCAGTGGGTGTGCGCTTCTGGTGGCAACGTGTCCAGGAAGAGAGGCCAAATTTGAAAGTTGTGTTTACTCCCAAGGAACAGTATCACTGACTATAACTTTAAGGAACAAAAACCCCAACTTAATGTCTTCTTCCCCATCAACACTGACCAGCTGTTAACAACACCGCTCTCTTCCTACCAACCACCAAGCCACCGAAAACATTTTTCAAGGCTTACCTGCTGCCTTTGTTTTTTCTGTTTTTGCTTGTTCTGTTTTCATGCCTCAGCACCAGTGATAGTGGTGGCCAGGGTTGTCCATACATACATATGCAAGTCTCACTCTTGTAAACACAATCTCTCAAGAACATCATGAGGGATTATTTTCAAATTTATCACATACAGCCACTTGGGTATAAGCACAAACTGATTAGAATTTGGTGGTAATAGGTCAAAAGTCAAGGTCATTGTAACCTTGACCCAGTCTTATTATGTGAACAAATGTCAAATTTGAACCAAACGTCCAAATTGGACACAAAAATTAACTAATTAGGTAATTGAAGGTCAAAGGTCAAGGTCACTGTAACCAATAAAACATGTTTTGCACACAAATGTCTAAAAGCATAAAATGAATGAAGTGCTGACAATTTTTATCAAAGAGGTCAAAGCTCAATAGTGACACCATTATGTCCTGCAAAAACACTTAGTCGACGTCATATCTCAATGTTGGGTGTCAACCTTGAAACTGTGCTGATTGTAGAGATTTTCTTTGCTGTCAGGGGGAAAATGTGTTTTGAAGCATCCATGTTTTCACTGACATGGATGTGAACTTTCAATGCAACTTGACTGGTACACACAAGTATATGACCACATGGTGGTAATTCTTGTTGTTTTGTTTTTTTTATCTCTATATGCACACGCTCTCACTTAATTAGTCCAATGAAACTATCGAGCAGTTTTGAACAATGCTGATAAATGCTGCATTTGGCTCAATAACTAAATTCCAACGGTTTACACATTGGATTTGTGCTCAGACTGAAAGTCCATTGTCAACTCATATCATGTGAGGAGGTAGAGGGGGTCATACACTGGTCACACCAGCACTGCGCATAGTAGCTAACAGTGTGTGGATGGGAGAACAACGGCTAATTGTAAAGTGTTTTGGATTAAAGCATGAATGCTGCTATTTACTATTTATTCACCACAAACAGACAATGTACTAACTGCTGAGCTAGCTGGAAATGTATGCACTGCCCTGAGATTGCCAGGAACTCCACTTCTTGCAGTTCTTTTCTAAACATTGCCAGTTTGTCAGTAGAGTTGCCACCCGTCCCGTTTTTCCCAAAATTTGTTGTCTTTTTTCACCAGCTGTCCCAGGAAAATAAAAACCTCTCCCGGGACACAATTTGTCCTGTTTTTTGGGGAAAATGCAAAAACGTTGTTTGATTTCCTTTGTTCTATAGTCTAGAAAGGTCTCCCATGCTTCTGCGTCTATTTAAAATTGTCTCTATTTTCTTCCCATCTATGCATACGTCACAAACGTGCGCCCTAGCGCTCAAAGCTACTAAAGCAGGGAGGGAAACTTGACCGAAGAGAGACAGCAAGCTGAACTGACCGACGTCCGTGCTGAGTTCTTCTTTTCACCAACTTTTGGCGTCCCATCTTAAATGGGAGGAGAGACGACTGACGAGGAAGGAGATGGAGCAAATACATGCAAGCCACCACGAAAAAACGATATACTAGTTACAATCCTGACTGGGCAACACGTTCAGGGTTTGAATGGGTACGGCTGACCCAGGGAGACAATTTTTCTGCCACATGTGTTTTGTGTCTGCTGAAAATCTCTGTAAAATATGAAGGGAAAAACGCATTGGAAATTCACGCAAAAACAAAAAAGCATCAAGCTGTGGTATCAAACAAACAAAAACAGGCAGCCATTGCATATGGAGCTGGCAATGAATCTGTGAATTTTGGCAAGCATAACTGAAAGAAGTCAATCCACACATCATGAAGGGAAACTGCAAATGTCACTTGATCCACAACACTTTGAAAAACGCAAACAAAATTCTCAGTGCTGCAGATTATGATGCTGAAGCTATTGTCTTAAAAATCTACAGCAAATTTTCATGCTTAGCTAAAAGAGAAGATTATCTGTAGGAGTTTTGTTCAGTACAGTATAAAGAAATACTGAGGCACGTTCCAACCACTTGGCTATCTCTGTTGCCTTCAATTCATGCCTTCTTGGAGTGTTGGCCTGCCCTGAAGTGTTACTTTTTGTCACTGAGAAAGGAGGACTGTTCTGACATTATTTGGAGGGTTATGTGTGAAAGTGCTGCTGATGCTGCCACAGACAGCAGCAATGAGGTGACACTGTCTGAGTGTAGCCTGCTGGTCCTGCACAATGTCATGCAAGAGTTTCACTGCGCAGTTCTGAAGTTGGAAAATGAGAGTGCTACTCTATTGGATATTCATGAAGCAATTAGTCGACTGCGCAGCCAATTAACCCTGCGCCATGCAGACAGGTCTATGGTCATAAAACAAAGCAAGCAACCCGAAAACTGAGTTCAAGAGAACAAACAAAGTTCGCAACACTGGCTGACCGCTTCTTTGAAAAGGCTGTTCTGTACCTTGAGGCTAACTTTGATTTTGATCTTCCAGTTTTGTCACACGCTAGCTGTCTGCATCTAAGTTGTCCAATGAAGTGGGATGCACTCAAGGGATTGGTCAACAAACTAGCTCTGGACATAGATGAAGACAAACTGTACCAGGAGTACAATGTACTGAACAGTGTCTTTGAATGCATCCCAGAAAACCTGGCGCCAGACAAGAAATGGGTGTTTTTTTTTAAGAAGGCGAAAGCTGCAACCGAACTGCTCAAAGTGGTGTCTTTTGTTTTCTCTGTACCTGTCAGTAACACCTATGCTGAGCGTGTGTTTAGCCACATGGAGGATGTCTGATCAGACAAAAGAAACAGTATGTTAGTGGAATTGGTCAAAGCAGAACTTCAAGTCAGACTCAATTTTAAAGTATCATGCTTGGCGTTTAAAGCGTTCATCGAGGGACAGCATGGACTACTGAAGGCAGCAAAAGGGGATGCCAGATACTCATGGAAAAATAGGTGAGTGGTTGCCCAAATTCATTAAGTTAAAATGTTTGTAATGCATTATGATACAACTGCATTCTATCATGTTTCCATCTGTATTTTTAAAATCTGTATTCAGTGCAGAAAGGGGCAGCAGCAGACACATGAGTCCAGAGTGAGTGCAGGGTCAGTGTATCTCTATCAGGGAGAGAATCAGTGTCAGGACGACAAATGGGTAAGCAAGGAAATAGGGAGTCTTACATCTGTCAACCTAGTATATTTGCACATCTAATTGTGGCGAGAGACGGGGGTGAGAATATAAGAGTTTTTGGTTTGATTGTACACTTCAACTATATTGTTGCCAACAACGCCACCTGGGGAGTTTCGCCCCAGGAATTAGTTTTAAACCAATTTCACCTTTAAGGCACGCAGTTCGTTTTACCCAAGACAGAGTAGACACAGTTCCGTTCAAACAACTATTCTTTATTTTAACAATCGATTTAAAACACTAAAAATACCATTCACACAGGGACAAATCAACGGGGGAAACTAAATTAAAGCTGAGGCTTACCGGGGTGCGTGGGCTACTGACTGATGTGGAGAATCCCCAACCAAAAATATAAACACCCAAACACACGTGACAGTCACACATAGCACACACTCGGTGAGGAAACCCAGAACCCAGGGGAGCACGGCACACGAGAAAGGGGGGGGGGGCCCGCCACCAAGTCACCACCACCACCAAAAAAAAGAGGAAACAAAAGAAAATTAGTGGGGTCGCAACAAAATTCAACGAACAGAAATATCCAAAACTTATATACAAATCAGAAACTAACAAATACAAACTACCAACCACAAATGAAAGAAATAAAGACAAATACTGAAAGAATAACCCTCTGCCCAACCAAAATATCAAAACCAAAGAAATTAGATAACAAACTAGGCAAACAGGCAGAGAAACTAAATAAGTAACTAATGAGAACAAAAACAAAAGAAATAAATAAATGTGGGGAGGGATCTAACCCCACTATTCAATCACTACATTAAAATTGGTGAATAAATGGTGATTAAAACCTTGGTGCAGAAGCAAAGAAAAACAGGAAAGGCAAAAACAGAAAGCATAGCACCAAAAGCAGCATCTAAAACAAGGACAAAGCAGCAGCGATAAAACAAAACAAAGCAAAGCTGCAAGCAAAAACAGCAAGAAAAGCAGCAGCGGTAAAACAAAGCAGGAAAAGCAGCAGCGGCCCCCTGTAACTGTGGCGATGTGTCGCTTTAAACCCCCACACCCGATCAGCTGATGCCGACGTCACTCGTGCACTGTTGGGCAGCTGACGCTCATACACTCTTGGGCGGCTGGGATCGATTAGCAGGGTCGGCTGGGTATGACACACCAGAGGAAGAGGGAGAGAATCGCGTAGCTACTGGCGTTCACCGCAGCAGGCCATCTAGGTGACACACACACACAGGAGTCTCTGGAAGCCCCAAGTCAGCCGCTCTGTCCAAGCACAAAGATCCGACCCGGAAGTGACGTCACCGTCAGGATCAGCAAGAGAGAGCCGGCAGGGAGGGATCGGCCCGTTTTATAGGAGGGTGCGCCTCTGGTGGTTGGCTGTGATGCTGCTAACTAGGCAGGCTCACCCACAGGTCTCTATACTGCCACATAATCATGTTTTAATCTGTATTTCAAATCTATATTTACTATAGAAGATGGCAGCAGGAGGCCAAGGAGTCCATCCAGAATCAGTGCAACAGGCTCAAGAACATCTGTGTCAGAGAGCAAACCTGTGTCACAACAAAGAGGTAAGCAAAGAAATAAGGAGCCCTTCAACTGTGAATTTAGTATATTTGCGCATCCAATCATGTTTTAATCTGTATTTTTGCCATTTCTATTCAATGTAGAAGATGGCAGCAGCAGGTCAAGGAGTCCATCCAGAATAAGTGCAACAGACTCAAGAACATCTGTCAGAAAGACAACAAAGAGGTAAGAGGAGCTGTGGGAAGTCCTAACTAGGGCTGGGCGATTATGGCAAAAATTCAAATCACAATTAATTGAATTTTTAACCTAGATTAGGATTAATGAAGGATTATCTCCATTGTCATCTGTTTGTTTTGATGAATAATGATGTATTTTAAGTTTCTTTTGTTTTGTATTTTACACAGCCCTCACATGTGGATATTCTGTGATATTTTTGTAGGATCAAGGATCAAGAACATCTGTGTCAGAGAGACAACCTGTTTCAAGAAGAGAAAACAAAAGTACAATAAGAGAGGCAACAGGGAGTCCTACAACTTAGTATAGTCTAGATAATTTAGTAGTCAATGTAGTATAGCCTGTTCTAGTGTGTTGGCATGGCTGCTACATCAACCCTGGTTTGCCTAGCAGTCAGCATTGTGTGTGAGAGATTTTGACCCTTGAATGAATAAATGTATTAACATGACTTTGTTTCTGTCGCCTATGTCTTAATTTTATGTTCATTTGGTCACTCTGAACTGGTAATAGTGGCCAAGCCCTCCGCCCCAAACATTTGGTCGAGTGTCCCTTTTTTTCACAAATCCAAGGTGGCAACCCTACTTGTCAAGCATGTCTCTGCCTCAATTCAGGGAGAATTTACTTCCACTTGTGCCTGCATTGACTTAATGTGGGTTTGTGATGCAATTCAATATGCATCACTTTCTGTCCAACCATAGCTATAAAATGATGCCTCGCTTGATGATCACTTCTTAAACTAGCTGTTCTTAAACTAGCTGTTTTAAAGCCCGTGTGAGTTTTCAACATGTTCTCATATCTCAAGTTGTCACATATCGCTGCTTCATCAGTGGACATTCACGTCTATGTATTACACACTAGGTATGCCCCTGCCTTAGAGTGAGAGACAGACTCACTCTAACAACTCAAAGAGCCAGAGCTAACCCACTAACCCAGCAAGGGGTGGCAGAGTAAGCTGGCTAACCAGCCAATTTCATTCCCTACTCATAAAATATGTCTGCTTTGTTGGTGCTTTTGTTGTGCCCTTAAATAAGGGGGATAATAGTAAGAGAGAAATGAGGAAAACCACACGATGCAGCCCTTGCGCTCACTTTTCTGTATTGAATGAGGAAGTAGAGCGCGATTCCCTCTACCGGAGCCCCGAGGCATTACCAACAGATCACAGAGCAATCAAACCACTCTCTTATCTGTGTTCGTCTATGTGTTTTGTTAGCTGTATATCTTAAAGATAACTAATATTACAGGTGACCTACGGTGACTAAGAGGTGACTAATGAACAGGAGGTATTAACTGTAATAAAGAAGAATGAAATGATCCTCGTTTAAATCCAAAATTTCACCTAGAGATGAATTATTCTGAGATGAATTACTCTGTTCTATCACACAACAACCTGTCACATACTCCCCCTCAAAAATAGATGTTGTCCCCAACATCTTAACATCCGACCTCTAGTGCAAATAAGGGGTTTTCACGCTGCATATAATCAATAAACACTTTATTTTACAGTGACTCTGTCGCTACATTTGACCTTATATAGTGCAATATTACAGGCCGGAACTCTTTTCATACATTCTCTTGGTGCAATATCACAGACTGGAACTCTTTTCATACATTCCTTCATCTGAGTACATACTCAGTGTCCCTGTATTTTCCAGTGCAGTTTGATCCACAGTGTCCATTTAGTCGCAAACCGATTTCAAACAGTCCTCTTACAGTCCATCACTGCTTTTTAAACAGTTCTGTTTATTCAGTATGTTCAGCTGAGCAACACTCTCCTTTAGCACAGGTTCATGAGTGTGATGTGACTGATTGTAAAGTGTCACAAAAAAAACTGTAACCACAGTCCATCATATGTTCAACAGTCCATTTGTGTGTGGGTGCTGTGCTGAACAGTTCATTTTTGTAAGTGCGATGTTTCTAGTGCTGGAAGTGGTATGGCTGCACAGAGTATGTCCAAGGCACTGTACAGTTGGTATGCTGTTGCAGAGTTCTCAGGTTGTAACAGGCCGGTGAACCAAGTCTATCATATGTGAAAACCTTGGGTCGTCTGTGTTGTCGCCTCGGTCGCTGAAGCTCCTCATTGCTGGAAACACTACGCACAGGTGAGGGGACAGCAGGCAGATCCTCAACAGTGGTATCCTCCAGTTCTGGTAAGTTCCCCTCCTCACTTGTCGGTTCTTGTTTAATCTCTGGCTCAGGTAGCATGTTTTCCTCAGACTGGATGCATTCAGGTTCCTGAGATGTGGTGCTGCACACAGGATTCATTGTCTCAGGGAAAAACAACAAAAATTGTTGCTGAAGTAACACTGGGTAATACTCGTCATCATCATTGTCGTCGTCCTCTCCCTTCACTTTTCAGCTTCCTGAACTCCCTCCACATTTCTTTTTTTTGGTCGTGGCTGTACTGAAGTTTCCAATGGCAGGTGGTCACAAGGGAGAAGAAGATTACGATGTAAGATCCTGGATCTCCCTTTTCCTTTCTCGGGCCTGAGTTCATACACAGGAATATCTTTACTTACTTGGCGCACAACTGTGTGGACAGTATCCTCCCAGTGGTTTCTCAGTTTACCTGGACCGCCACGAGGTGTCAAGTTTCTGACTAAAACACGATCACCTGGCTGTAAAACTGAGCTTTTCACCTTACTGTCATAAAGTCTCTTACTTCTCATGGCAGCCTTGTGAGCATTTCCCCTTGTGATTTCATATGCTTCTTCCATGCCTTGTTTTCACTTTTCCATGTAGCTGTGATGATTACCATCACCGTGCACTGAGGGGAGGCTGAACAGCATGTCAACTGGCAGTCGTGGAGAGCGCCCATACAACAAATGGAAGGGTGAGAAACCTGTAACTTCAGACCGAGTACAGTTATATGCATAAATCAGTTTGTTAAGTGACTCTTTCCAGTTGGTCTTTTGTCTCTCTTTGAGCGTCTTTAACATCTGAAGTAGAGTGCGACTTAACCGCTCGACCTGCCCATTCCCTTGGGGATGGTAGGGAGTAGTTCTTGAACCAGCGACTCCACAGTACTTTTTCAGTTGTGAGAACAGTTGGTTTTCAAATTCAGCACCCTGATCATGGTGTATTCCTGTTGGAAAGCCAAATCTCAATGCGTAGTCATTAAAGATTCTGTCTGCAGCTGTTTTACCAGATTTGGAAGTTGTGGCGTATGCCTGGGCAAAACGGGTAAAATGGTCAATGATGATGAGAATGTATTCATAACCACCCTTGCACGTGTCGAGATGCAAGAAGTCGACAGAGACAAGTTCAAATGGATGAGTGGTGACTATGTTTGTTAGTGGTGCTCTTGTTTCACAGCTTGGTTTTTTATGTTTCAGGCACAAACATCTCTTCGTGACATAATCCTCGATCTCTCGTTGCATTTGGGGCCAATAAAACCGGTCCCGAATCAGTGATGTTGTCCTGTCTACACCCTGATGGCCCATCTCATCGAGGAGTTCCTTTAACACTGTGCTTTTATATTTCTCTGGAAGCACAAGCTGACTTCTGTTTACAGTTTTCCTGAACATCACTCCACTCTCATCAATCTCCAGCTTGTCCCACTCTCTTAGAAGACCTGTCATCTGTGTACCAAGTCGTCTTATTTCTGGGCCTGATGGCTTTGTTCCAGCAAGTTTGTACTGAATCATTGGTCCGATGGTGGGATCATTCCTTTGATCTTGTGTAATCTGGTCTGTGGTCAGTAGAATGAGGGGTATGCCTTCATTTACTGCTGCACATTTGACTGAGACACCCATGGACCAAGACACACTGGATTCATCCTGACTTTCCACTGCTTGTGTGGTTGCTCCAATGACATCATATGAGACTTCCTCTGAATACTTATTCATGTATGCTTCCATGTCTAAAGGCATTCTGGACAGACTGTCTGCATCAATATTTTCCTTGCCAGGGCGATATTTGATTGTGAAGTGGAAATCTGCCAGTTCTGCAACCCATCTGCAACCGGTAGCATTCAGTTTGGCAGTAGACAGTACATAGGTAAGTGGGTTATTGTCACTGTACACAGTGAAGAATGGTGCGTAGTAGAGATAATCACGAAATTTCTCCATGATAGCCCATTTGAGAGCTAAGAACTCTAACTTTCCTGAATGTAGATGATAATTTTTCTCTGCTACAGTTAGAGTACGTGAACCATAAGCAATCACAGGCAGCTTTCCATCCTGTCTTTGATACAATACTACACCCAGTCCGTGGCTGGAAGCATCAGTGTGGAGAATAAAGGGTTGCGAAAAGTCTGGGAAGCCTAGAACAGGAGGTTGAATGAGACAGTCTATCAACTGTTCCAGGGTTGACTGATGTACCTCCTTCCACTCAATGGGTGTACTGGATGGAATTCCTCTACTGTTTCTTTTCATTTGACACTTCCTGTTTGTTTTGTGAGGGGTCTCATCCTGTGCAGGTGCTTTAAGGAGGTCATACAAGGGGCTGGCAATCCGTGAAAAATCTTTGATATACTGCCGGTAATAACTCAACAGTCCCAAGATGGCTCTCAATTCACCAACAGTACCTGGCTGTTTATTTTTTAGGGCCGTGACTGCGACTGTATCAGCTGGGTCCATCCTACTTCCTTCAGCTGACACAATCAAGGTATCGTACTTCTGGTTTAAACAACTCACATTTTCGAGGTTTCAGTTTTATTCCATGCCCCCTTAAGCGCTGCAGCACCCTTCTGACATCACTGACATGATCTTCAAATGTTCTGCTGTACACAAGGATATCATCGAGATAGGGCACACATATCTCATCCCTTAAGCCATCCAAACACTCTTCCATGCAGCGCTGGAATGCTGCTGGCGCATTCATGAGCCCAAACGGGATTTGGATCCATTCATATAAGCCCCAGGGGGTCACAAAAGCTGTTAAGTGTCGACTATCCTTGGCCATGAACCCCTGGTGGTATGCCTTACCCTGATCCAGCAGTGTAAAGAGGGTGTTTCCTCTGAAGTTGTCCATAATGTCCTGTACTCTGGGGATGGGATGGCGATCTGGGTGCGTTTTTCTGTTGAGCTCCCTGTAGTCAATACATAAGCGCAGAGTGCCGTCTTTTTTTCTTACACAAACAACAGGGGAAGAGTAGGAAGAAGTGGACTTCTCAACCCACCCTTGTGCTATCACGTCTTGTAAGTAGCTTTTCATTTCCTTGTATAAGGGTTTTGGAACAGAGAGATATGTTCTTGACACTGGCTCGTGATCTTTAAGGGAGATGTTCATTTGCAGATTTTCCACACAGCCTATGTCATCATCAGACCTTGAGAATGGCCCTGACTCCCCTCTCAACATCTGGCTGACTTTTTGTTTCTGCTGTTCATCAAGGTGAGCCAAATCAACAGGAGGATCCCACTGTTCATGAGCAGGGGTGCTTTTGCTCTTGCCAGTATGATGTCATGATTTGTAGGGTTCTGCACACTGACAATGAATTTTGGGGTTGTGCCTGCCTTCACTGACACAAGAGTATCACAAAACTCTAGTCCTTCAGGCCACTGTGGGTTCTCATGAGGTTCAAAAATCAGAGTCTTATCTTCTCTCGAAGGTGGAGCCTGTATGTGGCACTCAACTAGCACGGAGCTACGTTTAGGCACGCTGATTCTCTCATTTGTTGTCCTCACATTATGTTCATATGTCTGTCCCACACTCACTGCTTTAATAAAGGTTTTTGCTTTGTTTTTCCTAAGATGAGGAAGTTTTTCTTTGTCTCCATGTTGTTCCTTGTCCTGCAAACTGTCCAATACAAGGCGTTCAATGACATTAAAACCTATGACAGGACACTGTTGCTGGTCTCCTTTTAGCACCAGTATGGGTATTATCAACTCACTATCACTAGCAGCAAGCTTAAAGGACACTTCAGGCCAACCAACATATGGCATTTCTGTCCCATTGGCGGCTTCAATTTGTAGGGGATTAGGTGGGTCAGTGACTAGCTTTCCACACTTCATCTATAGCACAAACTTGTGAGCCTGTATCCCAAAGTGCCTGAACCTTCCCTTTGTGTAGGTAACATCGGATGATACACTTTTTCCCTACTAACTCCCTTTCTGTAGGTGTTTTCTCAGGCTCACCATTTTCTTGTGGCTTGACTCTCTCATGTGACTTTGTTGTCTGCTTCTTAGCACTTGAAAATATGATATATATATGCTTTATGATGTGTGCAATTAATTGACTGCGAGTTTTACCAGTCACATTTTCTTTTGCTGGTCCTGATATCTGAAGTACGTTGCATACTTTAATCAGTTGTTCTACTGTCAGTTTATACAGAGCTCCTTTAATCTCCAGCTGCAAAATCTCAAATTCAGACTCCATTTTATCAGAAATGGACAGAAATAGTAAAACAAGGGGTTTCTTTGACTTTAATGGCCCTTTGCTGCTCCCTAGTGGTCACTTTTGCTCACTCCAGGATACAAGCCGCCAGCGTTGGTCTAAAGACCGCCTTGTCCGCCTTTCTGAGGTCCTTTCTCTGATGCCTGGGTAATTTTGAGGGATGATCGACGAGAGGGTTCCACTACAGCTCAGGGATGGTCCTCCAGCCAAGCATTCCAGCGGCACCTCCAAATTTTGTGCCCTTAAATAAGGGGGATAATAGCAAGAGAGAAATGAGGAAAACCACACGATGCAGCCCTTGCGCTCACTCGTCTGTATTGAATTGTTGTTTGATATTATTAAAACAAAACTCATTTATCTTCAGGCAATCACATTCAACACACTCAATATCAGGACGGCATATATTCTTGCAAACACATCCCTTTAACACTTTTTAACATTCTTTAAATTATTCAAAATGTCTTTTTAACTAAATTATTATATAGCCAATGTACCATGAAATGTTTTTAACTTATTCTTAATTATTTAAATCACCTTTAACTTATGTGTCTTAAGTGACTTATGAAATGTGTTTTTAACCCACTAACTTATCAAATGTTATATCAAATCTTATAAACTCTATTACATTACAGCAGGACAAGTAAATGTCACACAAAGGTGTGTGAAGGTTCTTCAATATCTATCTATATTTAATACCAGCACTTTAAAAAGTGTTTCCACTGTTAAAAAAACTAGGGGGGCAAAGGTAAGTTCTAAAACATTTATTTCTTAACGAACAACAATATGAGACTTATAAAACAATTAAAAGAAATAAAACTCCGTGGCAGCTGTCCCTTTAAAAAAAATAAAAGTAAGTAAAACAAAGAGAAAAATCAGTTCAATAAACAGGAGGAGGCACACTGGAGAAAGAGGCACTGTCCTACTGCAGTTTTAGGATGATTCAGGGGCACGAGTATGGCTGGTTGGCTCCTGTCCCATTCAGCTACTCTGGCCTACGATCACTCCGGCGTCTCGCCCACTGCGTCTCGCTCCGGTGTCTCACGCACTGCGCCTCGCTCACTGCGTCTCGCACACTGCGTCTCGCACACTGCATCTCGCCCGCTGCGTCTCGCTCCGGCGTCTCACACGCTGCGTCTCGCTCCGGCGTCTCGCTGTCCCTCTTCCCCGTGGAGCGGCTGTGGGGAAAGAAAGGAGGGGTCTCAGGTGTGGCCTAGCTCAAGGCCACAGGGCTAGCAACAGCACAAACTTTCTGGCAGGAAGACGTGGTCGCTTTCCTTTACTTAGCTCATTAGTAGGCATTGAACCAATTTGCCAGGGCGCCGTCCTCTCGCCGCACTGCTCCGTCCGTCTCCCTGTCTTCCTCCTGTGGCTCACGTGCGTCCTCCGTTTGTGCCTCCTCCGTTTCCGCCGCTCTTCCTGTGTTATTTTCCCCCCCTCTCTTCCTGTGTCAGTCGCTTAAAAGCACAGAGCTGTTGCGCACCGTCCAATCCTGGATGCAAGGGGTGTGGTGTCCAATTGCAAGTAGCTGTTTCTCATTAACTCAGGTTAAAAAAAATGTCCCGAACATGCAGTAATAAAAATCATGCAGTAACCACCATAAGTCATGCAATAAGACACAGCAGACCATATCACACCACAAAATACATAACCAAACTCAATATAATAAATAGTAAAATAAATCATAAAATCACACAGGGCTGAGTACATGAGTAACATTTGCTGATGATTATACTATCCCACTTTGACATAAACACATAACAGTAAGTAGCTTAAACGGTGAAGTTGTTGAAGTCGACAGTCTAATACGGCCGTGCCGCCATGCGGCCTCCAGGAGCTAGCCTACATGTGATGAAAATTAGTGGGAAACTCTTTGTTAACAGTAACTCTATAAAACATAACTTTTCTTACAGACAGCATCACAATAACACATATAAAAGCGTTGATAACGTATGTTCCCAAGTTTACAGTGCTTTGTGTACGGTAATTACCTTAAATAAGGGGGATAATAGTAAGAGAGAAATGAGGAAAACCACACGATGCAGCCCTTGCGCTCACTCTTCTGTATTGAATGTGTATGTGTATTGAATGTGTACTTTATGTGTAAAAGTGTGATGCCAAAAGCCACGAACATCCACTTTGAATGCAGTAGGTAGCTTGTGTCAGCTCAGAAAGTGCTCAGCAAAATTTATTTATTTTGCGTAACCAATTAACAAATCCATTCATATATTTATTTTAGGACATCTACACTGTCATTATCATTAACCCTAATCCCCCCTGCCATGTCACACCATCTAAGCCTGGACTCCTTATACCAAATTTCACATTAGTGATCCTCATATCTGTTTCGATGTTTTGTCCTTGCTGTTATGTGTTCTTGTTTTTTACTTTGTTTTGTTTTGTTTTTTACTGTTCATGTATGTTATTGCACTTTATCACCAAAAAAAAAATTACTCAAAAAAAAAAAAAAACGCTGAGAAAGTGCTCGGACAAAACCGGTGGTGATGACATTTTGCACCGGCAGTTGGCCAGGGCACAAGGCGCATTCACATGCTACAGGCAGAGGTGGCATCTCTTGATAACACGGCCGGAGAAAACCGGGTGTATGTGCATGAAGCACAGAAGGACAACATCAGGTAGAATTGCTGCCAATGATGACGTAATATAAGGAGCACAAGGGCGCTTAAAGGGTTTGTGGGAGGGGAGGTGGAAACAACCGAATGTCATTTGAAAGTCCAATGTTCGCTTCCTTTGTGGATGTTACCATGTGCCTCTTTTGCCTAAACCTAACCATCCATGACTTAGTTACAGACAGTACGCGTTGGTTGCATTGTGGTCATGTTGTGTAAACATAACAAACATAACAAGTTGCTATGGAATTCCACCATGTACTTTTTTTGACATCATGGTAGCAGCATTCTGAGTGTAAACAACTGATGCAGATGAATACCTACAGTGTCATAAGTAGACGCGGAAGATCACTGACAGAGCGGCGCCATGTGACGAGTTGGGATCAGAACGTGTTGGTCTAACTGGGGGAGCTGCGTTGGCTATATTCATGTTGCTCCTGCCGCCAACTGACACAGCTGCTGTCTGCTCTCCTCCCTGCAGAGTAGTCTCATATGTGGTAGTGAGGCAGAGGAAACATGGGATGCAGTTCCCAGTTGAATGTCAAAGGAACAAATGATGCATGGATCCACCACCCTTTGTGCTCCTTATATTATGCCGCCGTCCAGCAACATATTGTACAACCATGACAGGTTAAGTCTGGCTATGTACAAAGTGACGCCGCCTAGTGGCCTATCATACCGCTGAGAAAGGTGGCTTTTGGCATTGGTTTCTTATGCTGAAATCACTGACAAAGCAGTGGTTTTTGATTACTCTGAATTGAGAATGGGCTGGAGTTTTGGGCAGAACCTAGACAGATGGCCATGGAGACCAGGGACCTCATTACAAAGACTTGTGTGGATTTCCTACCGAAACATGGCGTACACTTAAATCCAGAAAACATGGTACGCACAAAAAAAAACCTGATGTATGAAACTGTGCGCACACATGAATCCAAGCACATTTCCTTTGTACATCCCAATCAATGTGGAATTGAGCACACATCTAGGAGTACCAGACTCCTCCCTCTTCACACCACCATTTAAATATGCAGATTAATTTAAATAGGCCCTGCACGTAGGATTCCCCCCTCTGCACCGTCAGATAACAAAAACATAGGCGAGTAAAACTGGGAAAAAGAAAATGTTTTCAGAATGTGAGTTGAAGAAGCTCTTCAAGGTACATTTCATATGCAAAATTGATTTAGAGTTTCCATTTGTTAATTTTACACACCACTTACATGAATCACACATTACTGTTGTATACGAAGGAAGCTGTGCGCCAGGGAAAAGGTGAGGCTTATTAAGTCTCTTCAAACTTTACGCATGTGTTAACTGACACAATTACTTTACACACAGAGACAAACAGGGGCTTCTTGGAAAGCTCGTAATCTGTACTTTAACCAGCAAAAAACAACAATTCATTAACTTGAACCACTGAAAAGTAATATGCTCAATGTGTGTCAGGGGGATTAATATTAGGACAATTAAATGAATAAATTATTCATTCACCAAGAAGCCATTGATTGCGCACCGTGCCAGCTTGTGGCCTTGTCCCAACCGTGTTGCTCGTTAGAATTAATGAATCATGCCTTGATCCAGGCCACCTTGCCACAATGTTTGTTAATGGCATTTGCGCATCACGTATGGTCTGTACACTGATCAAATGAAAATGCTTCCTGTTAACATAAATGTATTCACCCTGTCGTGCTTTTATAGCAATGTGTTTGCAATTGGTGGCTCAGATTACATTAGGAAAACTGTTCAACTGCATTTTATGGGAATTTGATGAACCTGACTGACGTGGATAATTCCGTCCTACACAGCTGGCATGGCTCGGCTCAGGGTCTACTGGCACAGTCCAGATCGGTCCCCACTGGAATGCCCCTGTCGCTAGCCCCTTGCAGGACCGGCCGCAGCTCCGCGCACAGTTCCAAGAGGATTGCCCTCGGAAACCTAAAGCGGCTGATGAGCCAGTCGTCATCGTGTGCCCATGTAATTCTATTGGCCCATATAATTCTATTGGTCTATTGCGTTCTCTTCGCATTGCACTATTTGCAATATATATTACTAATAATGCTCAAGCTGCCATTGTTGTTAACATTATTTTCTGCACCATTTTGCACATGCTTTTATATGCACTCATCTAATTGCCGACAGGAGGACATGTTAAAAGTTCATCTGTGTGTCTCTGAAGTGCACATCACTCAAGAGTAATTGTTTTGACATTATTAATAGTTTTTTTTATTAACAGCATCACCTCTAAGTGTCGCCAACAGATCACAAGCAGTAGAAACATTTGTACACCGGCCATGAAGTCAGCGTGGAGCACCGCACATTTCCATGGCCATTTCACTCTTAATACATCTGAATGTGAGCGTGGAAAAGGGCGTACGTCATGTTTTTGTGCGTACACACCCTTTGTACATCAGGCCCCTGGTCTGTAACCAACATGTCATAGCCATAGATCTTTAGAACGGCTGTAAAGAGTTTAAGTCTGTAGCCTAGTTAAGACGGCACACCTGCAGACAGTTTTAGGAGCAGCATGCTCTCAGACAGAGGATGGAAAGCCACAGTATGCTGTGAGCTGCATTATGCTGAGTACTCTGAGAATCACCAAGCAGCCATCTGCCTCCAAGCTTTACACTCACTTTTCACTCTTCTTTTTTCCTTCATTCCAATTTCTCCTTACTTATTTTTCACAAACAACCTTCACCCCCTCTTTCCAGATGCATTTTCCTCCATTCTTCCATCTCATTTTCTTTCATTACCTCTTCTTTTTCTATGCTTCTTCCCCTTCCTTTTCTTCTTCATGTAAGCCATCAGCTTCCTGACTTTGTTCTGCAGGGAGCTCACTTTTACTACCTGTGTCCCTCACTCTCATTCCCTCGCTCACATCAGTGGCAAACTCATTCTCTCTCTCTCTTTCTTGATCTCTCTTTCTCTCTCTGACCTGGTTCTGTTGGATCCATACACACAGAAATATAAATATGCACATTTACTCACCACACATGCAAATACACGTGCAGAGTACACACAGTCAGAGGCCCATAGGATTACACACACTCTCTCTCTCTCTTTGGTTTCATTGTGAATGTCCAGGGCGAGGCTTCACAGAAAAAAAATGTTTTTTTTCTTTGTTGCTGTTGTTTTTTTATAAAAAATATATTTGCCCTATGGCGGCATGATGGCGTCATGGTTAGAACTGTTGCCTCACAGCAAGAGGGTCCCTGGTTCAATCCCAGGTTGGAAAAGGGGTCAGTCCGTGGGCGGGGGCCCTTCTTTCCCTTCTGTGCGGAATTTGCATGTTCTCACCGGCTTCTCCTGCTTCCTCCCACATTCCATGCAGACATGCAGGTCAGGTTGTTTGGTGACTCTAAATTGTGTATATTGTCTAATATGTGTTGGCCCTGCAATAGTCTTACGACCTGTCCAGGGTGTACCCCGCCTTCCGCCCAGTGACAGCTGGGATTGGATCCAGCCCCCTGCGATTACAGAAAATGAATGAATGAATATTTGCCCTGTCATTCATTTCAGATTTTAGAGAATAAATTGACTTCGAGAAATCTGATGATTTCATTTGGACTGACATGTGTACATGTATTTGACAAGTCGAGTTTTAGTCGCACAAACACAATACTTTGACTTTTTCATGTAATTGACTGACTAACATCAAGATGGATCTGTGTGGATACATCAAGCACCATACAGAATAACCACAACCCAATAGAAATCTACCACATTACTGTTTGCTTCACTCAGGGATGATTACTTTCAAAAGCATTTGGCATCAGTATAGTCCAGTATGGCTATTATAAATGGTGAAGCAATTTCTTCCAATTTTAACCTGATATTTGTGCACTAAGTTAAGCCTCAGGATTCTTTATTCAAATTTTACATCCAGTGTCAAGGTTCACACTGTACATGTGAGAACATGGCTACTGTAACTTGCACAGTTATTGAAATAATGCCCTTTCACACACATTTGTATTTTATTTTGAAGGTCCACCGCTATTATTAATCAGATGCCTTTCTGACCTAGATCTGCAGCCCCAGTTTAACCTGTTTAAATCTCTTTGTCCCATCTGGCTTTCACTTCATTTGGAGCGGCCCATTTAACGAATAATACTGCATGACTCCAGTAATCAACATTCATTTAATTCTGTCCAAATCACCCAACAAGGTCAAAGACTGTATCATGTGTTTTCATAAAGAGAGAGAGAGAGAGAGAGAGAGAGAGAGAGAGAGTGTGTGTGTGTATTAGAGAGAGAGAGAGAGAGAAAGTAAAGAAAGATAAACTACAAAATAGAAAAAAAAATTATCTTGGGTTATGACAGGTTAATTAATTATTAAATATAACAGTACAGCATTAGATTTCTAGTGTCATTGTAAATGCTTTGTGTGTGTGTGTGTGTGAGAGAGAGAGAGTGTGAGAGAGAAAGAGAGAGAGAGACTTACTGTACTGAAGTCCCTCTTGACATGTTGAGCCCACTAAATGAAAGCCATATAAATTGATATTTCGCCCTGAGAGAATATAAATTGTTGTCATGAAGAAATGTGTTGCTCCATTTTACTGCTTGTGTGTGTGTGTGTGTGTGTGTGTGTGTGTGTGTGTGTGCATGTGTGCGTGCGTTTTCTCTTGGGTTCTCTTTTATTAGTCCCAGTTTGTACAGTACAAAGTCAAAACATCCCCTCAGACTTGGCCATTATAAACCACTCTTAACAATGGCTGCCAGCTTCAGTTGTGTTATTCCAAAATAAAAGCTGCTAACACTATCAAACAACAATAAGTAATTATCTTTTAACACAGCATGTGTATGATTAAGTTGACCGAGATTGCCCGCCCTATCTTAGGGTGAAATGGAAAAAACGGTTAGTCTGGCTCCTCTGCATGAAAAAGCTGAGCCAGAATAATTGTGAAACACTGTGATCAGCTGTTACAATCTAGAAAACAAATTCACATACAGAACAAATGTTAGGATATGCATTGCAGGATTTTCCTTAAAAGCAAGGTAGAGTCATACAGCAGTAATCATCACTATGAGCAACTTTCAGTGTGGTTTATTATCTGCAGAGACCCTGCCCTCCGCATGCATTTTATTTATTAATTTTTCATATTTCCCTTTGTTTAGGCTGTAGTGGACTGCCTTGGTGTGGTCATTACATTTTTCCTCTGAGGAACTCCAGAGCTCAACGTTCCCTGGGCAAGTGGGGGACACGTCAGGAGACACTGTTTTACAACCCAAAACATCCAACAGAGGGTTGTTAATTAACTTAACTGATACTCCATGTAGGCATCTGCAAACACATTCTGCTTTTAAGCCACAGAAAGTGTCAGTACTTGTATAAGTACTTGGCCCTTTCCATCACAAGATGCGGTGGGAGATAGGCACTCTTGAGGCCACATCCAGCATACCACAGGATGTAAGACATCTGAATGACCTCCTGGGGTCACTCAGGCACATGAAGCAACAATCATTCATTGCCCCCACTGCTGAGATGACAAAAGGCAGAACATGTTGTAAAGTCATTATAAATCCTTGTGTTGAGACTAACATCTGATAGAATCGCTTGGACCAAGGTTGCAAATTAAAGTTTAACTTAATTCTCCAATCCTTCTCTTTGTAAGTAAGAGTTTGTCTATGTACTTTGATGAAGAAGTAGGACCAACTCCCATTCTTTTATCATTTAATTTGATTGATTTAGGTAAAAGCATGTTTTATTCCCTTTTTGTGATGGAGCCCTATTGCCATCTAAGTGACCTTAATTATCAGTAATCTCGTAACCAACTTTATAGTTACATCTTATTTTACATTCATTGTATGATGTTAAAAAGTAATCCTATATCTAAGTAATCACCAAGTTTGTTAGGATCCATGGTACCATGGTCCATGGTGTTATGTTATGTGTGGTCATTTCACAGAATTGAGCAAAGGATCTTCAGAATCATGTGTTACGTTATAAATTGCCTTTGTCTCCTAACATGTATTTGAAGTTACTCTGATGAGACTATAGTGGTGATGAGATACGTGAATTTATACACCACGGGTTAGATCACGTAATTCGTCATAAAGTTCAGAGATATAAATGTCTCCTAAATTACATTAGGTCTTTTAGAAACTAATTACAGATGTGTGATCTTGGTGAAAAAGTTCGCTAACTCCGCCTTCCATCCGCATCACCAAATTGAAAGATAAAAACTGAGTGAGCTTCTCAGCTCTCTCTCAAGTTTTTACTCTGCTCTCTCTTCTCAAGCTTCTTGTCTTTTCTCTTCTGAAGTTTTTTTCTTAGCTCCTTTTTACCGCGGCGCGTCTCGTGCATCCGCGCTTGCAACTTTTTCTTTTCTTCAATTTTATAAGCGGAGCCGCAACAGCTCACCAGAGCTTTGCTGAACTTTACTTTTGAAGCCATCTTCTTTTAAATCTCTTTGACGCTTTCTTTATACCAGTTTTTGGTCAGTAAAGACACTTTTGTAATTTGTTTTAAGTAAAATCAAATTAATGATTTAAAGTGACTCCCTTGGACCAATGGGACTACTTTTGATTATTTCTGTGAGTTTTAATTGAGAAGGACACTCCGCGATTCGCCATCAACTCTGCCACGGATCTAGAAGCAACACCTGCTGCACAAACTATCAGCATCCGTTGCCTGCCCTTAAGGACTTTGTTTAAAGACTTTTACCGGTTCGCTGAGGCGAACACCGAGGCCAGTTAAAGACCGCCGCACACCGACTCCACCGCCGCCGCCTTTCAGCGGGTCACCTCGCCTGGAAGACGTGCCGCAGGTCTCCCCTGGAGTGACGCAAGGACCTGGACCTCCCCGGAGAAGTCTAATCAAGTCGGCAAAAGTAGGCAGAATAACATTTTCTAGTGATCAGAGTTGATGTCGTATAGCAAAGCTTTAATGCCAAATTTCTAAATTCTACGTCACCGTGTGCATCCACGCTTTAGACGGTCACGTATTTCCACCCACTATCATCCATAATTAATTATTTACATCACCTGAACATACATCACGTAGGTTCCCTTTCATGTGTTCACTGTCCTTTTATATGTCATACTATTTCCTCTATTTATTCATCATTTTATTAGCCTAAATAAATTATTCTCAAACGGTACAGATTATGAGATTGATTAAAGTAATGACATGTCCTAAAACTGTCACAATTTAAGATTTAATTTTCTCCTGAATGGAGAATGGTGCCCCTTTTACTTCAACGAGTGCAAAATCCAAATTCTAACGTAGTTATTAATAACCGCTACAAGGCTGTTAAGGACATAGCGCTCAAGTGAGGTCGGGACTTTATAAAAGAGTAGTGACCAGGTGCACTGGGGTGAGTTTAAAATAATCCCTGTCAGGATTCAGTTTGAGTTCTGCATGTGAGGAATTCCACATCTTGATCCCCCAAACACAGAAAGCTGTTTGTCCAAAAGAGGGATTACACAAGGGCGCCTTACAGTTCCTGGTGGATGCTCCCAGTATTATTTAGCCCAAAACACTAAGTGGAACCACAAGGTCACCAAGCACCTGAGCAGTCTGATTATGTGGGCAATTATGAGTATTTATTTATTTTTTTAAATTAAAATATACTTTTCATTCAATTCATTAAGAGCATGGTGATGATGTGATGTTATCTGCTTCCCATTCAGAGTTGCAATGCTCGATTAAATACGGCTATGAAGACTATTACAATTACTATGGAGAGATTGGGTTGTTGTAGATGCAAAAAAGGTTACACAAAACATAAAAGATAAATAATCATTGAGTAGATTAAATCGTTTGCAGCATGAAATGGTAAGCAGTGTCTAATAAGTCTACATGTCTTTGAGTTTGCTTTTGAAACCTTGCTCAGCATTTAATGTAATTCTCAAATTGCCATCGGGAATCTAATACAATTCACAAATGTTAATTCTTGGCTGTCAGGTTAAAATAAGTAAGTTTGTTACACAACAGCCCCTCTGTGCAGAGTTTGCATGATAAACAGCAGCAACCGGTAGCAGCATTCTGGAATGTCAGCAGCAGACACAGAAGGATACACAGAGCATAATATGTAGACACAGAGGTCTACTGACAAAGAGGCAATTTGTAACAACTTGGGATGAGAGCGTGTTGATTGCTCTCAGCGACAAGACTTGCCAAGTACGGATTTACATTGGTGTTAATAGAAAGCCCAATGCATCTCATAAAGACTCTAAAGGGTGCTTTGACGAATTATCACATGCCGTGGAGTGTGACAAAGCGTTGGTATTTGACGACCTGGAAATGAAAATGGGCTGAGCAGACCGCCACTGGCGATCACAGCATGGAGATGAAATGA
The DNA here is from genome assembly GCF_026936395.1 of Plectropomus leopardus. Lineage (NCBI taxonomy): Eukaryota > Metazoa > Chordata > Actinopteri > Perciformes > Serranidae > Plectropomus > Plectropomus leopardus. The sequence goes on along the minus strand of NC_142183.1, from coordinate 36,853,847 downwards.
TTTCTTTGGGTGAGACATTAATCATAAACCTTGCCCCAAATGTGCTGCTTACACAATCACAGTGTCTGTAAAAGCTGACCCAGAATCTGCCCTGAACTCCCCAACCCCAGTACCACCAAACACTGCTTTAAACATTTCAGATGCAACTTGCTTCTTGGAAATATAATAGATTTCTATTCATGAGCTGTGACTGTGTGAATTCTGTTGGAGACTGTCACTTTAGTTTATTCATGTTTCTTTTTATTTTCTTGCCCTGGCTGCAGCACAGATGAAAAGGGTGGCAACAGGACGCCCAGAGCCAAAACATTCAGTGCAGTGTGTGTGTGTGTGTGTGTGTGTGTGTGTGTGTGTGTGTGTGTGTGTGCGTGTGTGTGTGTGTGTATGTGTATGTGTGTGGGTGTGTGCGGAGTCATTCGGCCTCCGTTTGGGATGTGCATTTCTAACTAACAGAAGGCTGTATTTTTTTGTAAACATAATCAGCCCATCTCTGAGTCTGACTTCATCATGACCCATGGTCTCTTTTGATTTAGGCCAACATCTACAAAAAGACTTTAAAAGCTCACTTAACTAGCAACACAGTAGAGTTCACTGTGATAACATGGGATACATTTCCTCAGCTAAGGGGACAAACTGTTGGTTAATGAGGAGCATGTGTTTTGGGGGGCTTCACTCTGAAAGACTGACCTAAATTGTCCTCATTATATCAGACATGTTTGCTGTTTGAAACCTCACACTGGATGTGTCCTGATGTAGTTCTGAGGTCGGAAACAGTCATCCAGCAGTTAATGAGAACCAGTTTGCAACGCAATCAGATGCTGGTATGTCATCACACCATGGTGTTGCATTTATTTATTTCCTCTATGAATTAACGGACAAATCATGATGTGTTTTAAATTTTGTTGTCAAGTGACGCCGACCAGTTGCATTTCAGGCAAACACAAAAGGTGGCTTTTGGCGCTGCGATCCTTCACCAGAGGGGCTGATTTTGTAACCACCTGCTTTTGTTAACATCCCAGCATTTGGTTGTGGCATCCTGGAATGGTAACAGTCATTTCTATCAGAGCGTAAGATGTAGACTGTCAAAGTGGCAATATGTAAAGACTTGGAAGGAGAACGTGTTGGTTGTTTGCATGATGCCTCTTCATGAGGCCCAGTCTTGGTGTGGCCCCATCACAATCAGCAGTAGAATGGCATTGTGTCAGGTTTTGACACAATTTCTCCATGGAGACAGAGAGGAGAGAGATGATGCCAAAGTGCTCCACTTCAGCACCAGTCAGCTCCACCCAAAGTGCACACACAATAATTCTTATACAAACTGTTCACAGTGTGGACTGGATTATCCAGACTAATTACAATGTCTGTAGACTTGTCTACTGTAAAAGCAGAAATCTCAGCAACAGACATCTGAAACCCTGATATATAAAACCAAAATCTCTGCACAAGAATCCGCATTATTAGATTTAAAAGAAGTAAAAAACTTGACCATGAAAGTGATTTGGGTGTACAGATTCTTTAAAAATTGCTTATGTTCAACCAGCTGTGTGTCACCACGATGTGTGCAAATGAACGGTATGTGGCTTAATCCCTATGTCACCTGGACATTCACCAACGGACAAGTGGCGTGGGGGAAGCCATGCAGTCACCGGTCAACTGGCACACTCTGTGATGACACACAGCATGTTGGATTACAGCAAAGTTTCCCTGTTTCCTAAACCTGGTTCCTGTAAAGCAGCGTAGGTGTTTATTCACTGTTATACTCATTAAAAGGAAAAGTAGCATGTGTATACATTCTCTGGGCTGTACCTTCAGTAGCTTGTTACCTAATCTTACACTTTTCAGTGTTTGATTATGGTTTTTAAATGGGGAAGATTCATTTATCTCCCTCCATCCCTCTGCCAATGCAGGGCTCCCAATGACATCACCCTCGCACGTATCCAGGATATTTTAACCTCACTTCAGCATAGTGTGGATAAAAGGGGGCGTGTCATCCATCTTTATTTACAGTCCATGGTATTACCCAAGGAGTCCAGTAGAAGTCTGTGCAAATAAAACTAGGGTTACAATATTATCACCTTCATCATATTGTTGGTAGTTTTCCTTACAGGCTATTCCCACAAACAGTTTGTACATTTTCCTATAAAAAACAAAGTGCACTCATTGTTTTATGCAATCACGTGACCAATGTGCTGATAGGAGTAAAGTCAGGACTTTGCCAGGTATTTTCCTTTGGAGGTGTTTGCAACTTTGAATGAATTTGTTAAATTTTCCATCCATCCATCCATTTTCTTCCGCTTATCCGGGGTCGGGTCGCGGGGGCAGCAGCCTAAGCAGGGAAGCCCAGACATCCCTCTCCCCGGCCACTTCATCCAGCTCTTCCCGGGGGACCCCGAGGTGTTCCCAGGCCAGCTGTGAGACGTAGTCTCTCCAGCATGTCCTGGGTCTTCCCCGGGGCCTCCTACCGGTGGGACATGCCCTGAGCACCTCACCAGGGAGGCGTCCTGGAGGCATCCTAATTAGATGCCCGAGCCACCTCATCTGGCTCTTCTCAACGCGGAGGAGCAGCGACTCTACTCCGAGCTCTTCCCGGATGACCGAGCTTCTCACCCTATCTCTAAGGGAGAGCCCAGCCACCCTACGGAGGAAACTCATTTCGGCCGCTTGTACCCAGGATCTTGTTCTTTCAGTCACTACCCAAAGCTCGTGACCATAGGTGAGGGTAGGAACAAAGATCGACCCGTAAATCGAGAGCTTTGCCTTTCGGCTCAGCTCCCTCTTCACACGACAGATCGGTGCAGAGTCCGCATTACTGCAGACGCTGCACCAATCCGCCTGTCGATCTCCCGCTCCATCCTTCCCTCACTCGTGAACAAGAACCTGAGGTACTTAAACTCCTCCACTTGGGGCAGGACTTTGTCCCCGATCCGGAGGGGGCACGCCACCCTTTTCCGGCTGAGAACCATGGCCTCGGATTTGGAGGTGCTGATTCTCATCCCAGCCGCTTCACACTCGGCTGTGAATCGATCCAGTGAGAGCTGAAGGTCATGGCCTGACAACAGGACCACATCATCTGCAAAGAGCAGAGACCCAATCCTGAGGTCACCAAACCGGACCCCCTCAACACCCTGGCTGCGCTTAGAAATTCTGTCCATAAAAGTTATGAACAAAATCGGTGACAAAGGGCAGCCCTGGCGGAGTCCAACCCTCACCGGAAACAAGTTCGACTTACTGCCGGAAATGCGGACCAATCTCTGGCACCGGTCATACAGGAAATGGACAGCCCGTATCAGGGAGTCCGAAACCCCATATTCCCGGAGAACCCCCCACAGGACTCCCCGAGGGACACGGTCGAATGCCTTCTCCAAGTCCACAAAGCACATGTGGACTGGTTGGGCAAACTCCAACGCACCCTCAAGGACCCTGCCAAGGGTCCAGAGCTGGTCCACAGTTCCACGACCGGGGTGAAAGCCGCATTGCTCCTCCTGAATCCGGGGTTCAACTATCCGGCGGACCCTCCTCTCTAGTACCCCCGAATAGACCTTACCCGGGAGGCTGAGGAGTGTGATCCCCCTGTAGTTGGAACACACCCTCCGGTCCCCCTTCTTAAAAAGAGGGACCACCACCCCAGTCTGCCAGTCTAAGGGCACTGCCCCCGATGTCCACGCAATGTTGCAGAGTCGCGTCAGCCACGACAGCCCCACAACATCCAGGGCCTTGAGGAACTCCGGGCAGACCTCGTCCACCCCCGGGGCCCTGCCACCGAGGAGCTTTTTGACCACCTCGGTAACCTCAGCCCCAGAGATAGAGGAGCCCACCCACAAGTCCCCAGGCCCTGCTTCCTCAACAGAAGGCGTGTCAGTGGGATTGAGGAGGTCTTCGAAGTATTCTTTCCACCGATCCACAACGTCCCGAGTCGAGGTCAGCAGTGCCCCGTCCCCACCATACACAGTGTTGACGGAGCACCGCTTCCCCCTCCTGAGACACCAGATGGTGGTCCAGAACCTCTTCGAAGCCGTCCGGAAGTCGTTTTCCATGGCCTCGCCGAACTCCTCCCATGCCCGGGTTTTCGCCTTGGCGACCACCGCCGCCGCACTCCGCTTGGCCTGTCGGTACCTGTCTGCTGCCTCTGGAGTCTCACAGGCCAAGAAGGCCCGATAGGACTCCTTCTTCAGCTTGACGGCACCCCTTACTGCCGGTGTCCACCAGTGGGTTCGGGTGTTGCCACCCCAACAGGCACCGACCACCTTACAGCCACAGCACCGGTCGGCCGCCTCAGCAATGGAGGCACGGAACACGGCCCACTCGGACTCAATGTCCCCAGCCTCCCCCGGGACATGGTCGAAGCTCTCCCGGAGGTGGGAATTGAAGCTCTTTGTGACGGGAGACTCTGCCAGACATTCCCAGCAGACCCTCACAATGCGTTTGGGTCTGCCAGGTCTGACCGGCGTCCTCCCCCACCATCGGAGCCAACTCACCACCAGGTGGTGGTCGGTTGACAGCTCCGCTCCTCTCTTCACCCGAGTGTCCAAGACATACAGCCCCAAGTCCAACGATACGACTACAAAGTCGATCATTGCACTGCGGCCTAGGGTGTCCTGATGCCAAGTGCGCATATGGACACCCTTATGCTTGAACATGGTGTTCGACAATCTGTGGCGAGCACAGAAGTCCAATAACAAAACACCATTCGGGTTCAGATCGGGGCGGCCATTCCTCCCAATCATGCCCCTCCAGGTCTCACTGTCATTGCCAACATGAGCATTGGAGTCCCCAGAAGGAGCACTCTCCAGCACCCCCTCTAAGGACTCCAAAAAGGGTGGATACTCTGAACTGCTGTTTGGACCATAGGCACAAACAACAGTCAGGATCCGTCCCCCAACCCTCTCATTCACCGGGGTAAACTCCAACGTACAGGCACCGAGCTGGGGGGCAATAAGTATTGCCACCCCTGCCCAACTCCAGAGTGGAAGAAAGTCCATCCCCTCTCGAGAAGACTGGTTCCGGAGCCCAAGCCGTGCGTCGAGGTGAGGCCGACTATATCTAGTCGGAACTTCTCAACCTCGCGCACCAGCTCAGGCTCCTTCCCCACCAGAGAGGGGACATTCCATGTCCCTAGAGCTAGCTTCTGCAGCCGAGGATCGGACTGCTAAGGTCCCCGCCTTCGGCTGCCACCCAGCTCACATGGCACCCGACCCCTACAGCCCCTCCTACAGGTGGTGAGCCCACGGGAAGGAGGTCCCATGTCACCTCTTCGGGCTGTGCCCGGCCGGGCCCCATGGGTAAAGGCCCGGCCACCAGGCGCTCGCCATCGAGCCCCACCCCCAGGCCTGGCTCCGGGGGTGAGGCCCGGTGACCTGCATCCGGGCGAGGGGAACTCTGGACCATTGGTTGTCGTCATCATAGGGGTCTTGTGAGCTACACTTTGTCTGGTCCCTCCCCTAGGATCTGTTTGTTAGTTAAATTTTATGGTATAGAATTACCATTTTTCTTTTCTTAAACCTAACCATAGTAACTTTATTGCCTAAAAGCTAACCTCCGTAACTTTACATAAATTACTAAACTGTACGCTCCCACACAGGCCTGAGGAGAGGTCTGATAATGAAACAACCATGTGAGTCTACCTAACATATTCTCATCCCAACTCGTCACATGGTGACCCCCCTCTGTCAGTGAACCTTTGCATCTACTTATGACGTTTTAGTGGTTTGTGTCAGCTGTTTATGCTCCAGTATGCTGTTGTTGTGACAAAGTTACAGATGGTTAGCTTTAGGTAAAAGAGACACATGGTAAGGTATAGAAAAAAAACCACACATATCCATGCGGGAGGCCGACTCCGAACTAGTCAGTTGTTTGTGGGACCCAACCACCTTCCCGCCCACTTGCTCTATAAGCGTGCTTGCACTACTTATAATAATTAATTATCAACAGTGTTATTACCTGACGCCATCCTGCAGCATTGCATGTGGAAGTACCTGGTGCCGCCCGGCAGTTTGCCAGCGTATAACAACAATGCCACCGGTTCTGTCTTAGCACGTTTTTTAATCTGACGCTGCCCAGCCGCATTCCCGCTGGACGCAGAAGGTGGCTTTTGGCGTCACAATCATGCACCGAAAGCATTGACAGAGTGGTGGTATTTGATGAGCTCACAGTGAGAATGGGCTGGTGTAGCATGCTGTATGGGTGTTTAACATTAATGCTCACAGTTGACCAGGTTTGTTTCACATCTCTCATGTTTTTACATACCTTTACAATTAAAGTGTGTATTTTCAATTTGCTTTTTCTTCATCTTAAACTTAATGACACTTGTACAAAAAGTAGATAATTACATGATGCTGCATTATCAGCATTTAGTGCATCTCTCTGCAATGACAGGTCAGCTCAGAAGCATCAGTTAAACTAAAAATTGCATTGAGTATAAGAACATGTCACATCAGAGACAAACATTCAATGAAAACCAAAGTCATGTCACGCAATGCATTTTAAACATCAGTTTGTACTTTGAGAGTCCTCTACAGTGTCCCCTGCCTAAAGGTGATAATGGATGACTTCTCTACCCATGTGTCTCTGACAGACTCTGATGGCTCCTGTATTGATTGACGAGGATTTTTTTCTCTTCTCTTTTTTTTCAAGGGCCCTCTGAGCTGAATGATGGCTGCTGCTGCTGCTCTCATCGACCTGACAGCGTTTCAAGGTTTTTCCACATATCCCCAATGTGCACTCCAACAGTCTCCACACCATCTATCCTGATGGCCAAAGCCCGAGGATTTGATGTATAGGAGCAATGTTGTCTTCAGCAGGAGACAGAGATTGACGTGAATGGATCAATGTTGGATCACAAGCACAGTGGATAACAATGTACCCCGTGGATAACTATGATATAAACATGCCAATGGTCAAATTTACACACTGGCTGCTGTTTTAATGTTAACTATATCTGCTTTTTACACAGGCAAGACTTTTTTTGGTCTCTCTCACTACCACAGTTAGAGTGTAGACATTCTTGTCAACACAACGACTCTGGAATAATACATGATCCTATCTTCACACTTACACCACAGCCTCCCCCTACAGAGCAGGTGATTTGATTAGATTTCAGAGTCCCTTGCTGCATTCATTTCAATATTAATAAGCAAAAAACTCATTAACTTATGTAACATCTCATGCTTAAAGACACGCAGTTCATACTAATGCAGCTATGTAAAGACGGGGCTGTTGGTCTAGAATGTTTGTACAGAAATGTTGTTGAATGTTGATGTTTTTAATTGGCCTTATTATTAATCTCATTCAACAGAGAGATGATGTTAAACAGGGGATAATGGCAGGCGGCTATTATTAAGACATGTTGACACAGATGGATTTTAGGCATGCTCTCTAGAAACACACAGAAAACATCTGGGGAATAATTTGTCCCAGTTTAGCCAGAGGATTGGCTCAGGTTCATGAATGTGAATATAAATTTTAATCTCTCTCGTACAATGTATATTTTATAATAAAGATCAAACAAAAGACTGAACTAGTTGAATGATGCAGCACACAAGATGATTCTCCATGTGAGTGTGTGTGTGTGTGTGTGTGTGTGTGTGTGTGTGTAGAGCCTCCTCAGTTTTCCACAGATGACTTCTTCCTTTGTGTGACTTTTTTAGTGCATTGTGAACAGTAATTTCCTGTAGTTATAGCCTCTGCCATGAATTATTTAAAATGCCCAGAGTCCTTGGGTTTTCACACCTCCATCTAAACCAACGGCAGCGCATTTAGATGCAGCAGCTGGTAGCTCTGCAAATCCTTGCTACTTTTTTGTTGTATTTATCTATTTTTTCAATACCATGGCCCCTTCTGCCAAAGCACGACTTTTCTACGATAAAGTGGTACACATCCGGACAAGTTGTGTGGGGTTTAGACTGAATGCAGCGGACTGCGAAAGGGTCCCCATCAATGGCATATGCCAACAAGTCAGTCAGACCGGAGGAGAGATACGAAACTGAAAGTGCCAGACGAAAAGAGGGAGAAGAATCGGTATCATGGTGAGGCTGATCTGACTCGGTGCAGGAGCTGTTCCTCTACCAAGCCTTCTTCTGTCTAATGTCTGATGTCGCAGAGTGAAGTGAATGAGACGGGAGATCTGGGACTGCTCTGCACACATCTTCACAGAGACGTGGTTAACATCTGACATCCTGGATCAAGCTGTTGCACTGGATGGACTGACCTTGTGGGGACCAGAACCCTTTAAAAGAGAGTCACGTCATCTCTGTTTACTCCAATGGACCGTTTTTTCACAACAATGGCGGAACGTGGAGCATGTCAATAGTTCCTAGAAGTAGCATTAATTGCTAGCAGCGCAGTAGAGTTTCAGCAGAGAAGACCATTTGTGATGGGCATTTAAAGGGTAAGACGTCTAAAGAATAGTTTTTTTTATTATCAGCATATCTTAGCTAAATTAACATGTGCATTGAAGCATGACATTTGATTAACCCCCGCTAACTTAGTAGATTTACGAAGCAATAACAGATATGCTAACAGAGTAAGCTAATGTTAGTACAATGTACTGTATATACTGAACACATTTCGTTAGCCGCTAACAGCCTGTTAATTAGTGAGTTACATGTCAGCTTTGCTAAAGATAACATGGTGCTTGACAGCAGAGAGGTATTTTGTGATATATTAGTATTGATATGGATTAAGAATGCATATTTGTGACAAATAAATCATGTAAAAACATTACTGTAAACAGAAACATAATTTAAGGGTGTATGTTTTTAGCTTGTGATTCTGTTGACTCCATTTGTCTTTATTATGTTACAGCTCAGCTGATTTTCCAGTGATGGCAAAGGGAGGGAAGCTGAAAGACCTGAATGAGATCACAGGGCAAATCATTAAAAAAATGAAACATACTAGGCTTAATGGGGAATTATTCGAAATACTGAAATTGTTACACCACTGTATTATATTATTAATCGTGCTAAACATATACAGTATTATATTATGGTGTTATATATGTTATCTTGTTATTGTATATGCTGGAGGAACGGCTATGGATGGACTGCTATGTGATGGAGGATGCTGCAGATCAGTACTGAGTGGACCTTTGTGGAATTGAAAAGTTAGCAAGACAATGTTTCAAATAGTTACAGCAAAAAAGGAATCATTTTAGCCTGTTATACTTAATTCTGTATTAATGATAGAAGTAATTCTACTGGATACATGATATACGCTGTTGGGCAAGTTACTTTAAAAATGTTATACGCAGCATGTTAGTAGTTAGCTTTTATTTGAATTAAATAAGTTAGCGTATGATATTACTCTATGTGGAGAGTAATGCATTAAACAAATTTTGCATTACTTTCACCAAAATGACCTCAGAAGAATGACCAGGCCTTATAAAATGTAAGAAGGTCATGCTGTTTAGAAGTGGGTTATAAAAACACAGGAGGCTCTAGTTTAATGCAGTTCATTAATGTATAAATCCAGTAAAGGGCAATATAATGAAGGCTTTCCTCTGGAGCACACACTGTAAAGAATTGACTGTAGAATTTACAGTAAATAACTGGCAAAAAAGTTGCCAGCTAAGAATTGTAAAATCGCAGTTAATTACTGTAAAAATCTATTACAACATATTACTGTAAATTTTTTACAGGTTTTTATTGTATATAAATTACAGTTACTTACTGTATTCTTTTTTAGAAAACAGCAATTCAATGTAATCTAGTTTACAACTGTTTCTTGTATACTAATAAATTACAGTAATTACCTGGCAACTAAAGTTGCCAGTAAATACCTGTAAATAAAGAATACAATTGTAAAATGTAAAATGTTTTTACGGTTAATAATGTTTTTTACATTAGCTGCTTTGCAAATTATGCAGATTGTGAATGAAACAAATAACACGGTGTCAGAGCTGTTACAAAATACATTTATTAAAACTTAGAACATTCTCTTTTTTTGAACAGATGTGCAAAAGATGCATGTACAGTAACATGAAGAAAAATGAAAGGGATAGTCCAACATTTTGTCAAATTGGCCCATTGCCATTGCAATAGGTTAATTGCCTTTATTCGTCAGTACAAGCTGTTTGTAGATCTGTGGAGCAGATGAGAACTGCTCATCTACGGTTATGGAGTAATGGAATTTCTTGGTTTCTCTCATGAAACTCATCAAATACACAATCCAACAACTCCACAACACTCTGGTGGACAAGTTGTGACCTGCACTTTCACCACGCTATGAGATAATAACACGTTACCTCACTGAATTGTTTTAGAGGTAAATTCATGCAAAACTGCTGATGCGCTTCCCTGTCAGGAGCAGTTTTTCAGTTTTTGCCTCTAAAACAACTCTGTGTGGTAACGTTGCGTTATTATCTCATAGCGTGGTGAATGTGCAGGTCACAACTTGTCCACCACCGTTGTGGAGTTGTTGGATTGTGTATTTGATGAGTTTGATAAGGCAAACCAAGAAACCATGGTAAGGTAAGTCTGAAATATGACAGCATAACCATATATGTCATATCCACAACACTCATATTTATACTATGTTATTATACATTTTACATATAAAAGTACTATATATGTGTGTGTGTGTGTGTGTGTATGTGTATATATAGTTTTTATATATTTTTTATACACACTTGAAATGCTCTCGCACAACACGTTTCAAGAGTGTGTGTGCGCAGATATCAGTATGTTGTGCAAGAGCATTTCAATCGTGTGTGTGCGCGCAGATCATGGATGTATTAAGTCAAGTCAAGTCAAGTCAGTTTTATTTATATAGCCCATTATCACAAAACATGGTTTGCCTCAGAGGGCTTTACAGTGTACGACATCCCTCTGCCCTTAGACCCTCAGCGTACCATTAGCGTAGTGCAGTTCAACAGACCCAGGCTCTCTAATCGCGAGCCCCAGGTAGTGAGAGTACCACATGGCTATCACAGAGCTAAGCTAAGCTTGCACATGGCAATGCAATAAACAGACATGCATGATTTCTGATGGCGGCATTGAGAGAAGGAAAGGAGCTCAGCATATCAGAGGAAGTCCCCCGGCAGGTTAAACCTATGTCAGCCTAACTATGGGCTGGTCCAGGCAGCCTGAGCCAGCCCTAATTATAAGCTTTATCAAAGAGGAAGGTCTTAAGTCTACCCTTAAAAGTTGAAACGGTGTCTGCCTCCCTGACCGAAAATGGAAGATGGTTCCATAGGAGGGGAGCATGGTAGCTGAAGGCTCTGGTTCCTAACCTACTTTTGGAAATTTTGGGAACAACAAGTAACCCTGCGTTTTCAGAGCAGGGATCTTGAGGGTTGGTAAGGAACTATGAGCTGTGACAGATAGGATGGAGCCTGACTATTTAGAGCTTTGTAAGTAAGGAGGAGGATTTTAAATTCAATCCTGGATTTCACAGGGAGCCAGTGCAGAGAAGCTAAAACAGGAGAAATATGATCCCTTTTCTTGCTTCCCGTTAAAACACGAGCAGCAGCGTTCTGCACCAGTTGGAGAGACCTAAGAGATTTGTTTGGGCAACCAAATAATAGGGAATTACAGTAATCCAGCCTAGAGGTGACAAATGCATGTACTAATTTTTCAGCATCTGTTTGGGATAGGATATGTCTAATTTTTGCGATGTTACGCAAGTGAAAGAAAGCCGTCCTTGACGTTTGTTTTATATGGGAGGCAAAGGATAAATCCTGGTCAAATAAAACTCCGATTATTAGGAAGTCTGGATACAGCCGTGGGGGCGGGGCCTCATTCATTTCGATGAGAGCTGCTCAGTGGCGCATGAAGCAGAGAAAACTCTTTTTCCGGGTTTAGAAAAGTGTAAAATCCCCGGATCTACTGGCCCATAGAGCATGCGTGGAAGTGATTAACGACAGCCGAACGCGGCCGAGTGTAACCGAGTATTGACTTCGACTCACTGCCTCGCTCACTCAGATGACCCGAGTGCTCGAAGCGAACGGCGCCAGTGCACGAGCATGTCTCTCGTAGTAGCTTAGCTTATTAGCAACAGCAGCTAATCGGCGGTATAACGACAGCGCTGTCGGTTTTAATATTTATGTGATTATCAGATAATGGTATATTTATCTCTCTCTCTCTGTCTACACACACACATACAAATATACATACAACTCATCAGGGAATCATATCGTAATCACGACCGGAGAAATCAAATTAACAGAATCGGAATGTAAGGTAATAAAAGGTGGTGCTTGTAATATTGCCCCGTGTTTTATTACACAGCTCAATTTTAAAAATATTACGTTCAGTACCTTTTAGTAACTGTCACTAGTGCTCCGCGCTGCTCACTGATAACCGGTAGTTTGAATACAGACTGTAGACTGTATATACGGTCTCTGATCCAGACATGGTAAGACGTCCATTTTACAGCCAGCAGCATAGGGATGTGTTGTAAAATGGTAAAAATGATGAACTGTGATTAATAAATGATGAATTACAGCAAAAATATCCGTTAGTACGGCCGGTACGAAGCCTGTGCTGTGTCAGAAACTCTTGCGTGTTCTCGCGGTAGAGTCCAGCGGGTCCGATGCGTGTTCATTTTATGTCTGGAGAAAGACCGAATTCCAAATCTTGATTCGGAAAATAGCGCATTTTACGTCTTTAGGGCTTAATGTTTTTAATAATGGCCATAAAAAAATGCATTTTGAAAAGTCAACGTGTCTCAAAAAAATTATCCAATGATTTAAGGAGGTCTCTTTCCCAATGTTAACAAATGGTGAAAAGTCTTTCTGGGCCAGTGTGCATCACGTGACGCTGTAGTTCCACTTTCGGCCACTATGTGAATTTTGCTTCAGAGGGTGGCATGCTTCCTGGGGGCTTGGCGCAGATATCAGTATGTTGTGCAAGAGCATTTCAATAGTGTGTGCACAGATTTCAGTATGTTGTGCGAGAGCATTTCAGTTGTGTGTGTATGGTTTGTAGTTGTGTGTGAGTGTAATCATTTCAGTTGTTTGTGGAAAAGCATTAAGTTGTGTGTGTGAATGAGATTGGTTTCATATGTGAATGTGAGAGGTAATTCTGAATAATGTCCCACACGGTCCTTCATAGGTACCAACCATGTCACGCTAGCTTCTCAGTCAGGGGGCTGAATTACACTCCAAAGTTAGACTAAATTTTGGTGATGAAAAAGGGCATGATCATTTTACAGGGGTCCTTTGACCTCTGAATTCCAGTTATCTGAATGAAAATGGTTTCTGTGGGTACCCATGAGTCTCCTTTTTACAGACTTACCCACTTTATACTATTCCCAAGAAGTTTCTGTCATTTTATTCCTAATTAAGAAAATATGTTGAGAATTGCTTTACCTTATTGATATGCACTTCAAAATTGGTTTGTATTGAAAAATAATGGAATTGAAAATATGTGATGAATGAGACTGATTGCGATTAACTATTGACATTCATTCATTCATGCATTCATTTTCCATAACCGCTTGTCTTCAACGCGGGGGGGTGGAGCCAATCCCAGCTGTCATCGGGCAGAAGGCAGGGTACACCCTGGACAGGTTGCCACACTATCGCAGGGCTGACACATATAGACAGACAACCTTTCACACTCACAATCACACCTTTATAGTTACCAATCTACCTGACCTGACTTGCATGTCTTTGGACTGTGGGAGGAAGCCGGAGACCCCGGAGAGGCAACATGCAAACTCCACACAGAAGGGCCCCCGCCCATGGACCGAACCCCGTTCCAACCGGGTTTCAAACCAGGGACCCTCCCGCTGTGAAGCAACAGTGCTAACCACGACGCCACCGTGCCGCCTAACTATTGAAATTCTATTATTAATTGCAATTTTAAAAAAATGAATTGTTTGACAGCTCTATGATGAACGCGTTAAAGTTCCCCTTCCAATTTCCACAGGAGATGAAAGGATTGAACAGTGACGCATTGCAGAGCCCACAAGGATAACTTTTGAGTGCCTTTCCACGGCCCGAAACTTTTCATGTCAGCGGTGATGCATTTGCTGACCCGACCATAGCTCGAACTTTTTACTGTGGAGTCCCTAACACTGGCAAGACAAAGCAGTTCATGTTGGATTTCGCTATAAACACCATGGCAGTTCACAAGAAGAAACAGAGCCAACTCCCCTCCACACAGAGGCTCTTTTACATATAGATTATTATACATATATTATATGTACAGAAGTATCCACTGCCAAACCACCAGACTACAGAGCAGCTTCTTTCCCCAGGCTGTGAGACTCCTCAACTCCACCTTTGACGCCAAAAAGATGTAGCAGGATTGAGGGTCAAATTTGATTAAATTTTTTTCTTAAACTATGTTTTTAAAAAATGACAAATAAATCTACCTTGTACGTTACACCTTGTACATTTTTTTCAATGTCTGCAGCACCATGCTGAGGATGTTGGACAGTCTGTGGAAGCCACCTTCCTTGCTGTCGTGTGCTTGGGGATCAGGGTGAGGTCAGCAGATGCTGACACACTCAACAAGGATCATCAGGAAGGCTGGCTTTGTTCTCAGGATGGAGCTGGATGGAGCTGGATTGGTTGGTGGTGGTGTATCAGAGAGTAGGATGCTTCAGAAGCTGTGGGGCATCATGGATAATGACATTCACCCTCTCCACCACGTGCTGCTCAGACACTGGAGCACATTTAGTAACAGGCTGATACCACAATGCACAACAGAATGCCACAAGGAAATCCTTCCTTCCTGTGGCCATCAGACTCTATAACTTATTCACCTCAGGTAAAGAGATGGACAGCACAGACATGAGGACCTCTGGGGGCTCTCTCCTCTCGGGCATGATGCAGAGGGCGCTACAAGAGGTGTGATTGCTTTGCGTAAAAGTTGAGTGGACTATCTGGAAGTTTTGAATCCACAAATTTCTCAATGAAATCGTGAACTATCACCTCCCAGGAAGTCCTCATAAGTGGTCGCTTCCACGTGTAAGGGGCATTATGGCTCCATAACACACCTATTTGGCCTTGGATTGGAAATTATGACAGCTAGTGCAGTGGCTATAATAGAAATAAAGCTGTTTTGAACTTCCATCGCCATGCTTCTTGAAATATTATCTCAATAGGAGAAGTCACAGAACATCACTCAACTAAAATGCAGTCATCTCGCAATCGTTTCTTCGACATTCTGAATCTGTCATCTATGAAATGGTAAATGGACTGTACTCGTATAGCGCTTTTCCAGTCTTTTTGACCACCCAAAGCGCTTTCACACTACATGTCTCATTCATCCATTCACACACACATTCACACACTGGTGGCAGAGGCTACCGTACATGGTGCCACCTGCTACTCAGTAACCATTCACACACACTCACACTTCAATGACTCAGCATTGGGAGCAATTTGGGGTTCAGTATCTTGCCCAATGATACTTTGACATGTTGCCTGGAGAAGCCAGGGACCAAACCAGTGACCTTCTGATTAGAGGACGACCTGTTGCGCAATAATCTGACGTCAAAGAAATATCACGGACATCCCTCTAATCTGATCATCATCATTCTGAATTACCGCACACTCTCAAACCAACTTCCTCAGATCTGACACTGTACAAACACATTCATAAGCAACCATACTTAAGTTAGCATTCATACGGGTAACCTGTTTGTGTCACTGCATATATTGTTAGTCTATAGGTCCCCCTCTACATCTGTCAGGAGGTTTTACCATTTCTCAACCAATTAAATGTATTTGAAAAAGCTTGTGACTAAACCTCTTATCTCCTTTGGATCCTTTTAAAAACACAGCATTTTTTCTAATTCCTGAAAAATAGCAATTTTGGAATAATAAGGTTTTTGCCCCAACAGCAGTGATATACTGGTTACAAATATTTGCACCTTACTCTTTGCATGCTGGCAGCTATTTATATGTTCAGTTTTACTGTTAGCTAGTTTTTATATTTTGGTTTCTGTCATCATCTTGTTTTAAATTTAGATTTGTTGTCTTTTTCAATACCTTATGAATTTAAATTTATATTTGCTATTCATTAGCTTTTGCTGCTGTGTCATTGAAGTCCTTGTATATTGCACAATTTGTATCTGTGCCCTCTAACTTGCAAATACAACTGCTGCACAACAATTGCCCTTGTGATAAATAAAGTACTATCCTCCTTTATCTCTCTCATCTCTTAAAAGATGCTAACTACCCTTATCTTTATGATACATCTGCTTGTCACTGATTTTGGTGAAAAGTGACGCACTCTGGTTTCTCTGGGCTCTCTCTGGGCTCTGCCTGCATGAACAACAGCATTCAACAAATCCTGCCCACACGGACATTTATGCAGAAGAATGACTCAGTTTCTGTTGGCATCAGAGGGCAATGTGTGCATAGGCACCAGCATTGGGTGTTTGCTCGGGTCATCTCAGGTTCTGCAGGCTCCCTGTCGGCCATATCCTTTGGCATGTAATGCAGTCGCAGTCTTGGTCTCAGTCCACTGCTTTTCTTGGACCATATATTTTGGCTTAAATAAATACAGCTAGTTATCTGAGTCTGTCAAAATACTGTAAAAAAAATTAAAAATTCTCCCATAACATCCTCTGAGGTTATATTTTTGGGATGCCATTGTTTTTGTAAGAAGCGTAGCTAGTATGCAATATAGGAAAGAGAGCAAGAAAGTTCTGTTTATGTGAGGCATCCAGAACATGCTCCCCAGCTCCTCTGAGGCATAATCCAACATGTAGTGCTTCCTGCCTTCAACTACATCACTGTCACATCAAACAATAGCGCTGACACAAGGAAGAAAATATTTTGCAGCTATTGACCTCCACTTTCTTGTCAAAGTAGCACACATTGAGGAATTCTTTGCATCAGTTGACGACATTTACTATCAAAATTGATTAGACACATTAAAGCTGGTTATTTTTCCCTTTAAAACTTAAAAATCAGTCGCCAGTCAGGCAGATGGCACCTGGTGTGGCCTTATGATAAGCGGACAGATGGCGTCAAGTTGAAACACTGCCAGTAATAACAGTGCGAATGTCCTCATAGGGTGGGTAACTGGTGTGTTTAAACAGTGCAACAAACCCCGGACTTTCACCCAGGAGCAAGGTGTTTGCTTCCTATACGAATATAGAGCCAAACCATGGTGGGGTTTTTTCGGTTTTTAATCCTAGCTGTGTGCTTATATTGACATCCTGGTGTTGACTGTAGCATCCTGGAACATCATCAGCAGACACAGGTGGATAGCTAGAGCGTTATATGTGGACTCAAAAGTCCACTGACAAAGCGTGGACATGTGATGAATTGAGATGAGAATGTGGTGGTCAATTACAGAACAAAAATAAATTCATTTAGAATGAGAAAGTATTTTATATCATGAAAATATTGCAACTAAATGAATGTACCTTCAAACACACACACACACACACACACACACACACACACGCACATGGCCTAGCAGCCCCCTTATATTCATCCTATCATTCATATTTCCTTACATCTTTTTTTCCTTCTGTTCATTTAGGACTGAACAACGTTAGCACAGAGACTCCAGATAATATGTCTGCAGCTTTATTTGCACATCATGACTGCCATTATCTTTGAGCCTCATGTTTGTGAAGCACATTCTCAGTTCATAATGAAATCCACAGAAAGTGTTTGTGCTCAGTGCCGTCCTGCTTTGGGGTCAAGAGCTTGCAATTTGTCACTCTCTGATTGAGTTTCTGCCAGAAATAGGAAATGTGCTAGTTATAGATTCCACTTCATTTCTCATACCTCGACAAGAGAAATTCCAGGGAGATTACACAGCAAAAATGAACTACAGCTGAAACTGATTTGCATGAACTTCCATCAGAGCACACGGTCATGTGATCAGTTTCCAATGGGACAGATTGTCTTTTTGTCTGACACTGCATGGCCACAGAGACTCATGAAACTTTGCCTCATCTGCTTTGTTTGTCTTGCTGAGTCTTTCTTTCTTCTGACTCCATATGAGGGCTGCAGTCAAGCTATTTCAAACTTTTTGTGTTGTTCTTTATAGTTTAAAACAACAGAAAGCTGATGTTCTTCTAAAAAAATCTACCCTCAATATCTCTCCATATCAGTCTCCCTCTGTTTAGTCTTTCTGCCGGCACACTGTGGCAGTGAGAAGCTGTTCTTAGAGATTGATGTAGAGAACCACAGACACAGACTGCTGCAGTTCGAGCCGTCCCCTACCTCTCTCTGGGATTATCACATCTCTGCTGGGACCCTCTCCTCCTAGTGGGTGTTGCTGTGCTTTTTATACTTTATAAAAATAAAGACGTGATGTCTCTGTTTGTTAGAAGCTTTCCTCTAGGGCCACCAGTTCTGCTGCAAACTGAAGGATGGATTGCTAACTTTAAAATGACTGTTTCTGTGACCTGGAAAAGCCATTCCCCAGGGTTCTATGACTCATATCTGGATGTTGACTACAATTAATATTTATACATATCCAATTGTCATCAATGAAGGCCTCTTTCAGACACATATTTCATTGAACAGGATCATTTTAAGTATTTATTTCTGCTGCTGTGGGGCTTGCTGTGTAAATTGGGTTTTCACTACAATGTTAGGGCTCATTACCACACACTGAATTTAATCTCTGGAGGACCAGATTTTAAATGGGTTTGCTTTAAGTTAATGTTTGGGCTGATAGATCGTCTTTAAACTAAACTATGTTTGTAATGAGGGGCTCAACTAGAAAGGAGGCCCTCAATTCATATGGGATCTTAATATTTCCTGTTTTTAGACCTGTTCTGGTGGAGGCAATATTTTTAAAGAGAACCTTTAGGAGTGTAATGGTTCAAAAATTAATGGTTTGGCTCATTATGACACAGTGATGTCATTTTGATACAGCAAAAAAGTGGAATAATGTTTAATATATCAAAACTAACATCATTAAGTGTGGTCTTTTATTATTTTGAACCATGTTGGAGCTATACTTGGTTGATCCATCTTCTGAGGTGTCTTTGCAGAATACAAAACAAAAACAGCTCCTTAAAAAAAAAAAAACAGTAGTATTATTTGCTGTAGGGCAGCCAGATGGCACCTGCCGCATCTGCATGAGAAGCAAATGGGAATACAGATGGAACCTGTCACATGCGCATAATATGCAACAAAATGGAATTTTGTTTAAAACACTGCCCATAATGATGTAATCAAAGGCAGGCGCCATGGGCATGAGGGGAGGTGGATAGGTCCAACAAACACTGGACTTTCATATGGAAGTCCAGTGATTGCTTCCAGCCTGAATGTGATGGGTTTTTTTGCCCAATCATCCATACCAACATGTGCGTTTGCTGATGTCCTCGCTTCGGTTACCGTGTCCTCGTGTTGTCTAAAGACACACATACCACAGCATCCCACCGTGTGCATATGCTGACGTCACAGTAGTGGCATTCCAGAACGTAAAGCACAGAAGGATACATAAAGCATATTATGTTGGCATGGAAGTGTACTGCAACGTGTTGCAATTAAGCAGACCCTGGTTATAATGTCACTTGTTGGTCAGCTATGTAACATAGTTAAAAAAATAAAGAAATAAAAATCAAGTTTCATGATAGAAGCTACTCCTGAGCCTCTCAGTGTTGCCTGGTGTAACTGGTACCTTTTTTCCAGCCCAAACAGGGTGAAAAGGCAATTATCTCAGTGGCTGGGATCTTTATTGATACTCCTGGCCTTATTTTTGCAGCGTTTTATATAAACATCCTGAATGCAGGTGGAGCAAAGATATGACATAAAAATATAAAGTAAAATGGTGTGATCAGATGAATGAAATACTCTTTGCTGGGCCTTGTGGTCCTGTTCCGTGCTGTTTCCACATTGGCAGTGATGTCCATGGTGCAGGAGTAGAAATTCCTCAGTATCTGAGGGCTATCTCAGGTCAAACAGGTCCACTAAGTCAGTATGCAGTGCCCAGGACAGGCCTTCAGTGATGTGGACATGTCTTTACAAAAATAACACATAATATTTACAATTGTGACTGTTTCTGGTATGCGGTTGCACAGATGGGTAGTTTGGTAATGGTTTGGTAAAGTTCAGATTCTTAATTACCACAGAGTCATAAAACAATGTTATAAATGAGGTTTGTGTTTAATCTGTTCTCATTCCAACTCATCATATGGTGCCGCTCTGTCACTGACCTTCTACATCTACTTTTGGTATCCTCTGCATCAGCTGTTTACGCTCCAGGATGCCCTTCCTGTAATGTCAAGAAATGCACACGGTGGGACCAAAGTCACAGATGGTTAGGTTTAGGCAAAAGAGTTAAGGTGTAGATAAAAAAAAACACACATAAGTAAACTCGTGACTCCTGCATGAAAGTTGGTTGTCTGTGGGACCCCTCCACCTCCCCACCTGGCCGCCCTATTAGCACACCGGTGCTTTCACGTTGTTACCGGCAGTGTTATCACCTAAAGTTGTACTTCAGCGTTTCATGCGCATATAACTGCTTCTGACCGACCACGTTTTCAAGTGACTGCATGACCCATGTGCATTGCCTGTGGACACGCCTGGTGCCATCCAGCGGTCCACCAGTGTATGATGACAATTCCACTGGTTCTGTCAGAGCTGCATTTCAGTTGGATGCGGAAGGTGGCTTTTGGTGTCATGAGGGGCAATAAGCACAGATGCCGACTGGCTTTATGGTGCATGGTGAGAGCTAAACCTCTACTGCACCAGAAAGGCCGCTGCCTGTGCAGGCCACTACAGAGTGAACTTTGGAAAGCACTGTCATAATGAAGTCCCCATACAGGCTCATTATCTGCATGCAGCTCCGCACTGTGTCTCAGATCATACAGTTTTCATGGAGCTGTGTCCTTTATTTTGGTGAAATCAAAGGTAGTTAGATATCAGAGGAAGGAGGGAGACAGACAAAGACAAAGGCAGAGAGTGATAGTACAGTACAACACAGAGAGAGTGAGCGAGACAGATGTTAAATTATTCTCTTTTGATTTACAATAATAAAATCATTTGATCAGTGGAATATGTCCTCATTTTCTCCCCCTATGGGCACTGTACAGCTCCCTCCAAATGTCTCCCTCGTCTGTGAGTTCCAAGGCTGAGCCCGAGGGGGGGGGGGCAGAATTAAGAATAAAACAATATTTGCTCCAAAGTTTGCTCTGCTCCACCCTGGAGAGTCAAGTGTGGGTACTTACTCGACTGCAAATCTTTGAATCTCCAGGAGTGTGTGTCTGATCTTCAGGGTCACCTGGGTGAGATTAAAATTCAGACATTTTTTTAAGACTTTCTAAACAAACTGCACTGCTTAAGTACACAGCGTTAGATAAAGATCGTATCAGTGTCTCTCAGTTTGTCTTTAAATCCCCACTTCAATCACCTCTCCTTTCCCTTTTCTTTGTAAAGTTACAACAGGATTTTGCATTAGCGTGCTACAGTAAAACAGACGAGCAGACAATTAATAAGCTGTATCCAGGCCAGGTTCCCTGAACAACACCTTAACCCCCAAATAACTAAACCCCCAAACCACTTTCTTTTATTTAAAAAGCAACATATATGGGTGTTTAGTGTAGTTAACTGATTCAGGTCCAACTCTTGACATTCGAGCGTAAAGTATTAAAATTCTACATATTGTGTTTTAAAATGGCTGCCCTCTAAAGGTTAAAACATGCTATTGCAATTGAATTTTGTTCGAGGCTGATCCTGGTAGCAGGAGCTGCTTTCATAACCAATTGAGCCCCCTGTTGCCGTCCCGTCACAGCCCTGTCACCAACCGAGGGAGGTGCTGTGGATCAGTGAGCTTGGGAATGGGTGACTCCGTGTGTCTTAGCCCCCTCCCAGCCCTGTCGGATTTTGAAACTTTTTTTCACATTCCTGTGAAGAGGTACTCAAGCCAAAAGTCTCATGACTGTGTTAGAACAAAGGCAGACAAGTTTTTCATATATTAGTAAACTATAAAATGAGAATATGTTTTGCAGCCTTTACCAGCAGCTGTAGACTGAGAAAAAAAAATCAATTCACTTGACTGCCAGCAACTTTTAAGGTGGAATGTTTGATGTAATGATGTAATATAAGGACTGCAAAGGTGCTGTGAGAGTGGTGATGGCTGGGACGTTCATGAGAGAGTTTGGTGTTCATTTCCCGTCTGAATGCAATGTTTTTTTTTTAATCCTTATCATTACCTTATCATGTGCCTCCCTCCTCTCATCTCAACCATCTGTGCCGGCATGTGCATTAGTTGATGTCACAGTGTTGGTTGCACATAACCACGTGCAGTGTCATCCTACCACGTGCAGTTGTTGACATTGCAGTAGCAGCATCCCAGTACGGTAAGAGCATATGCAGAAGAATAACTAAAATGTAATATGTAGACGTGGAAGTCCATTGCAAAGCCGCAACATGTGAAAAGTTGGGATGAAATCATAGTGATGTGTCTCATAAAGACCCTGGTAGCATCAATATCACACTCCAAGGAGCATGACCATCTGTTGGTATTTGATGTCCTGGGAATGAGATCAGGCTGCTTAATTGTGTATAGTACCATTGCTCTATATTCATTCATGATTGCATGGATGTAAGTATTTGCTGCATTTAAACATTAGTTGACAATCATTAGTCATACAACATTCAGTTTCTACAAATCTGCCAAAGGGTGAGATCAATCACCTTCTGTCAAACGCTGTTACTCTTGTCTCTGGATTTCTGGATCTCTGGATTTCCTTACTTAAGGCAAGGCTGAATAAAGACAGTGTTTCACTAATAATATATATATATATATATATATATATATATACACATAGATAGATAGATAGATAGATATAGATATAGATATAGATATATACATAGATAGATAGATAGATAGATAGATGGATAGATAGATAGATAGATAGATAGATATAGATATAAAGATGGATAGATAGATAGATAGATACAGATAGATAGATAGATATATATATACATTTTTGATTTCAAGTAACTCTCAACACAAGATGAGTCATGTCAGCAAACTGCCATCACAAAATGTGGGATTTCAGCCTTTGAATAAAGTACATTGACCAACGTAGTATTATATTGTTCATGCTTCGTGCCCAGTTTTATCAGAGGCGTCAGAAAAGCCTCAAGTACAAAAGCAGGTCATTGACTAAGAAAAGGAGAGAAAGGTGGCCCCTTATTCATCCAGAGAGAGTAAGGCAAGCAGCGGGCCTTAGAAAAGGGCTGCGATGAATAAACGAGCAGGAGAGAAAGAAATGGAAAGAGAGAAAAAATAAGAGAAAGAGAGAAAAGAAAGAGAGGCTCTCTTTAATAGAGTCTTATAAAAAGCTTTGTGAATGGCCTCTGTCTGTCTTTCCCACACGGGTCATCACAGAAAAGTTCTCTCCACTTGAAAAGAAGCTGCTGCTGAATAGACTTGAGCTCAACTTCAGCCTGATGAAGAAACATTCCTGCTTTTATTGAAGGAGGACTGATGACTCAGTTTTACAAAAGGCGTGGGGAAGAATGGAAAGAAAGAGAAAAATGAGAGAGATAAATAGGGAGTAGAGGAACAATTAAGAAAGACAGGGAGAGAGAGAAAAGGAAAACAAGAGTCAGAAAATGAGAAAATCTCAGCCAAAGTGCAGAAAGGAAAAATCACATGAAAGCATTATAATTCTATTTCTTCAACATGCATTTTTTTGACTGCAGCTTGCCTAAACGTGTTACTGGAAAGAGATTCAATAGTGAAGTCCTAAACTTTACAGTGTAGCTGCAGTAGGAAGATAGCAGGACGGTTGAGTGGTTACACAGACCAAAGAGCAGCACTTTGAATATGAATGTGGTTGCATAAATCAGTGGCCAGTCAAATAAAAATGGTCTTTAAAATACCCCACATACACAGCCTCACACACACTTTGAACTTGTTCAGAATAGCACATTCTTCCATTCATGCAAGCAGACACACAAATGAGCATGCATTTGCAAACATGCAAATGTGGTCATGTGCACAAGCTGACACACATAGAGTTTAGCTTAGCCTAAATACTCCCATAAGCTAAAATGTAAAAGGTTTTTATAGTCAATGCAGCCCTGTTCTGCAGCCAAAAAGAAATAAAGAGTCAGAATAAATCACTACTGAACAGAAGAGGTCCTCTGCTTCTTAAACCCTTTCACATTCTGCTCAACTGTTTGGTAGAGCACATTTACCAGCACATCAGTTTAACTTAATGAAAAATGTGTCGAATTTAACTCAACTTGATTGAGCCATGTCTACCATCTGGTTTAGGTTTGTTATGCTAAAAGCATCTACTAGATGTCACTGTGTTTTTAAACAGTCTTTTCAGTTGGCCTACAGGAGGTTAGGCTCCAGACATGAGGGCTCTGTGTGGTTGGATTTTCAAAGGTAGACATATTGATTCAGCATTTTATAGTTTCTGAATTCATACTGACCAGATTAATGTAACTTAATTCAAAAAATATCTCAATATTTAAAATAGGTATCTAAAATCTAATAAGGAGCAAATGTTATTTTTAAAAAAAGGTTGATTTGGCCTGATAGTAAAAGTAGTGAATCTTTAAAATAGACTGTTTGCTAAGATATAAATGAACTTCTGATCATTCATTGTTGTTTGATGAAAAGAATTATATACGTATAATTTTTCACCATTTAAATATGCATGGAAATTATACTGGCACTGGTAATACTACTAATCCCATGATCACAAACTGATATATGTTGAAACATTTTACAACATTATACAAGTCAATGATTTGTAATTTTGATTTTTTTTCTCTCTCACTGTTTTATTATTACCATAAACAGCCATCTCAACTGGTAAAGGCTGATATTTAAATTCTTTGGGGTCTTTTTTAAAAAATAAACATTGGTTATATATGTTATGCTGTTATTACAGCCTCAAGTATGTAAAAATGCAAAGAAAATGTTTTCCATTGCCTTTTTCTTGGTGAGGACTTTAAAGGGGATAAAAAGCCAGAATGAATCTCCCCTGAGCAGAAAAGGTCTTCTGCTTCTTTAAAAAGTGATCATCAGTGAGGAACATCCCGTCTTTCACATGGAGGGACACATTAACATGCTGACTGAAAGCACTCTGTGAATCTCTGTGAAAATGGTTTTGACCTGATGGAGAATCCTTTGTGGCTCAGGGAAGATGGCAAATGGTGGTGGCATGGTGTGCATGGCTTTTTTGACCTCTTTTACTTTCTCCTTCAACTTCTTGGCTGTGGATGACATATCAAGAGGAAGCATTTTGACCTGACAAAGATCCATTCACATTTAAATATTTTACCCCTGAACACCCACCCGACCTCCCTTTATCCTTTAGATGATGGGAATGGCAGCGGCCTTTTACAAAAAAAAGGAAAAAGAATCTTTTATGATTTGGGCTTTCACTTGGTCTGAAATTGGACACAAAGTTCTCTTCAACCCTTAAAGCATGCACCGCAGAGCGAGGAGGAGGGCGAGCACCAAATGAACACAATAGGACAGAAAGAAGATCTGTTATTTGACTAGAGACGTGTTCTTTTTTTTCTGCCATCAGAAGCTTTCATCTGTGGGAATGGCAGTAACAGCTGACCCTATGTGTGTCTGACTCAACTGTCTTGGATGAGGAGTGACAGAGTGAGCTAACCAAGGTCTCAAGAAATAACATCCACTGACAGACCTTAAATGAACTTCACTTCATCAAAATCACTGACACAAAAAGGCCATCTGTAAGGAGGGAAAGACTCAGCATTAGGATGAATGGCTTTGTATCATTTCATTTATAAAACATATATCTGTTTAGAGTTCCTTGTAATGAAATGACCTTGCAGCTCTATAAAAGAAAACAGACTTGCGGGGATTTGAAATCTGCAGCTGATGCATCAGTGAATGCTGAGTCACACGTGTTTGTTTGTCAAAGCTATGGTTATATGTTGATGTAGATGCTAGACAACAGTAACAGCTTTGTGCTAATTGTGGAAAGATTTATATTTTTTGACAACACAGCTCATTAAAGGGTAGGGTCACACTTTTCTAGCCTGTTCTAGTGCAATTATCACATGCCCATATGCACAGTTAATCAAATCAAGTGGGTTTCCTCTCAGCAACAGTTCTTGAATGAAACGTTAAACTTTTGTTGCAGTTTGGCCTTTTGTTCACAAGACAATGATAATGATAATGAAACCGGGTTTCAGAGTGTAATCTTTTGAAAACGCAACTCCTTCTGTCACCGGGTGCGTATCCAGCCAGCTACTGGCCTGGCATACATGCAACAGCGTTTTCGGTTAGATACCTTTTTAAGAGGATTGTTCTTACAGTGATATTATACGAAGGTGGATTTTTTTTAAAAAAAACACAAAGAAAAGATTAACGTTTTTAGTAGGGCTGTTCTGGTCTAAACACAGCCTAAATCTCCATGACACCAACATGTTCTAATTCAAATTCATCACATGTTGCCACTTTGCAGTGGCCTTCCATATCTACATAGCATTTTAGGTATCCTTCTGCGTAATGCTCTTCACGCTCTCAGACGCTGCCACCGTGATGTCAGCACAAGCACATGGTGGGATGACACTGCACATGGTTATGTTTAGGGAACAACAGCACAAGGCAAACCAACGCCGAAATGTCAACAAGTGCACATGCTGGCATGGATGGTTAGGATCAGGGGAAGCTGGCACATGGTAAGATGTAGAAAAGAGCCCATTCACCACCCCTCCTGCCTGCCCTGTAGGCACCTTTGCACTCCTTATATATTATGTTGTCACCGGCATCGTTTCAACCTGATACCATCCTGCAGCATATCTCATGGATGCCACAGGTTCCATCTGGCTGCGTTCTCAAGAGACACAGCAGGTGTTGTCCAGCTGTCCACCGATGTATTAAGATAAGATAAGATAATCCTTTATTAGTCATACAGTGGGGATATTCACAATGTTACAGCAGGTATGAGGTATGAAGAAGTATAAGCAACAAAAGAACAATAATAATCGTAAAAAAAATTACAAATGTAAAAATATAAAAATATTAAAATTTTAGATAATAAAAAAAACAAGGTGCCAAGTATGATTTAAAAAAAGGTGCATAAATACTAACATAAATAAAATAAAATTACAATGTGCCAACAAAAACATTCTAGGAAAAAAAATATATATATAAGAAAATATGTACACCATAAAAAGTTTTTTAAAAAAGCATTATAACACTGCGACCACAGTGTTCGGCTGCGTTGTCACCTGACGCCATCGAGTGGCATTTAATGCAGACACAAAAGGTGGGTTTTGGCATTGCAGTCTTATGCAGAAAGCACTGTCAAAGCAGTAATATTTTACAAGTTCAGAATGAGAGTAGGCTGATGTTTCCTAACACCCTGTCTCCTTGCTGAGATGTGACACCACCTCACCAAACTTGTCAAATGATGCAGCTTGGTCAGTGGCTCTATAAAATGTAACATCTACGTACCCCTCTAGCAGGAGTTTGGGATGTGTTGTTACATGCATACAGTGTCTTTCCAAAATAAACTTCTGGTTATGTTTAGGAATAGATCAAGGTTTTGGTTAAAATAAGTATGCTTTTTGTGTGAGTCAACTCGTGTATGTATGTTAAATAAGTCAACATCAACGTTTCATATGAAACACAAACAATGGTTTCCTGGGTGCAAATGTCCACTGCAAAGCAGCAGGTGGCCAGTATGCAGCAACCTACAGTGTGTGGGCGGACTGAGGTTTGCATGAGAACCACCATTGCTGCGCAATGCCACATTGTTTACACTTTATAAAAGTAGCCTCACAATAAAGCCCCATGCTGGCAAAAATGTTGTGCTTATTTAGCCCATGAGACAGATTACTCATGATTATTGCATATATCATCAGGTTGGGTATTCAGAAACTCCTAAAATTATATATCACCTCAAGACCTATTTGTTTGTTTTATTTTTATTTATGTCTTTGTGTTTTTTAATTACCTATTTCTGTACTGTACTTAAAATATGAAAATTGTTTATAAATGAAGCGTTAAAAAAATAAATAAAGAACACAAAACACAAAACAAAATGGTTTCACATTAGGTTGTCTATGTAACTGCTGTCTGCAAAGACTTTGCCATGATGAATTAGGAAGGGATGCCTTTAAGTTAAATAGATGATTAAAAAAAAGGAGGAAATGGGCTGCTCACCACCAACACAGACAGCACAGAAACACACCATTAAAGCAAAAAGACATGTTAGTGTGTGATTGCTGTTAAATACCCTCTGCCTCTGAGTTTTACTGTCAAAGACAAAACTCTTAAAGATGTAACATTATAGAGTATCCTCAAACCTAATGATGCAAATAATGTCACATTTAGTGAAATAAAATGGTTTGAAAATAAAGAGGATGTCATTAATGAAATAATGTAGCAGCATATCTCTCTTTTTCATGCACTACTGCGTATCTCCCCATCTTATCTTTATTTGCACTGATAGTAATTAGGTTCCTTATACTTGGCCTTTTCACTTTGTACACACTGTATCAGTACCAAAATTGTTAACACTTGACATTTTTCCTCTATAAACCCCTTTTTTATATCATCTGCTTTCTCATTTTTCTTCAATTTCTCTCTTAATTCTCTTTTATTTAACCATCTTTGGCACTGAGTCAGCTCTCTGCTATCTGTCTGAACACAAAGAGAGCGAGGCATCCACATGTCCAGAGGAAACTCTATCCACACTCCAACTGCATCATAAATGCACTTTGACAGCTGAGGCATTGGTTTTGCTAAATGAACTTTTGACGATCAGAGCAATTTAATGGATTGACTGGAGTCATAACGAGGAGCTGAAACAGAGTGACTCTCTTACAGTTACAATAAAAAATGATCTCCACCCTATCAAAGAGATGATCATTAATGTGCTTCAGTGGCTCTGTTAGCCAAAGAGCCTTACAGTAAGATCAGTGCACCAAAATTAAATCAAATATTGACACTGTTCCTGTGTACCCTGAAGTATTTTCATCTGGATGATGCTGTATGTGACTGTGCTGATGGAAGCTAGCAGGATGACCCTGTTCTAGAACTTGTCTTGCAACTCAACCCAAAACAAGGCGGGACCTAAAAAACAGAGTTTGTTGCTTATTGGTCTCAAACAGTGGTCTGCAGCTCACCATCCACTCAGCTCAAATACTAAGTCACTTTAGAATTGTTGATATAATATGCATGAAACATACAAATGTTGTGGTTTTCTGAAACGTACAATGCCAAATATTTCTTGGTGACTGGGTTGAGTCAACATGTTCTAATCCCAAATTGTCATATATTGCCACTTTGTCAGTGGAATTCCATATCGAAAGATTATATTCTAGCTATCCCTTTGGGATGCTGCAGCCAATGTTAGGACATCAGCAAAAGAGAGTGGTTAGGATTAGGCAACAAAGGCACATGGTTTAGACAACAACAAAAAAAAAACACCATGGTTTGGATCCACATCAATATGGGAATTGAACACCAGCCTCATGGGCGAAAATCCTGGGTAAATTAGATCCAGCCACCATCCCTCCTGCCTGTCTTATAGGGGCCCTCCAGGTCCCTTTATTATATTGTTACCAGCAAGGTTTCAACCTACATTTTAAAATTCAAATTTCAATTTTTGTAATGGGTCTATAATACAGTGTGTACAATTTTACTACCCATTAAGGACAAAAATGTCCACTTTCAAAAACTTTCATAAAAATATTATATATAAATATTTTATTCCCACCTTTTTGGCTTAAATCTCTTAATCAACTTCAATCTTAATCACAAATACCAAATAATTGTACATTTTAGGGATTCTAACCTTTTAAATGCAAGTTTGAATACATGATGTCACTGCCGTTTTTTTGACAAAAAAAAAAAACAACAACAAATAATGAGTTATTTTCTATATGATAAATGAGGGGAGGCTGTTTTTTTTTAATCACAGTCTTGGATATGTCAAAGATTAGTAACAACACTGATTTTGGTGCATGTATAGTTTTTTGTGCAGAGTCAGTTAATTAAAAACCTGTCAAATCCATTAAAGACAAAAATGTACTTTTTCCAAAAACTGCTGTAAAAATGTGACAGAATAATATTTTTTCCCCCAATTTTTGGATTAAATATTGTATCAACTTCAGTCAACTTTCAGGATTGTAACCCTTTAAATACCAGTTTGTTTACATGAGGTTACTGTTTTCTAATGGAAAACGAAAGAAAAAAATGCACATTTATGAAACTCACAGCCATTACAGAATATAATGATGCATTCTGTTATGTCAGGGTTTTATTTTGGAGGAAAGTAGGCGGTCCTGGGTAGTTTTGCGCCCTGGGCGAACCCCAAACCAAAGTCATCCATTAACATGGTATTATCTGAGCATAAAGTTCAGCAAAGCTAAAAACCAAATACAGTCGTCTTCTGTGGCTAAGTAGCAGCATATTAGCAAGAGGATAATAAATAGCGTATAAGCTTCTGTTTCATTACAGACAATTAACGTCACTTGACCTGCATACCTTTTATCTTTTGAGCGTTTCTCCTCTTCTTCTTTCCCTTTCTTTCTGATCTGGACATCTGATGGTTTCTTTGGTCTTTTGTCCATGATACACCCTTGACTCAATTTAACGTCATCACCTTTTCCCTCCGTCAAACGCCCATGTGGTGATGTTCAGCATATTCCAACATGCTCTTATGTTGAAAGGACTGCAGCAGGCAGTAGTTGTGAGCGGAAGCTCTGTATTGCGTATTGAGAGTTATGTAGACACTTGACGGATTTAATGCGGTCAGACATTAAAGTGAGTTCCAGTAAAAACCCGACAGTTGTGGCAGTTTTACATTTTCACATAGCGCAATAAATGTAAAAGTATCTGTGTTAATTTTATGAATGAAATACAATTTATTTGGAAGCAGCTGGGATCATAACAGGTCAGTCTATCCCTCACCCCCTCCTTGCTTTTCCTCTGAGAGTTAAACTCAGCCTTCTCACAACCTCTGCAGATGTGAGTTGATCGCCCTCCTGTCTCCCTGCTGCCTTTTCTTCTGACGCACACAACCTGTAGACATGACTCAAGTTGACATGATAGTAAGGGCGCCCCGCACCTACTCCACTAACGTGACGTGGAAATGAGCGGTAGAAAACTTGCGATTTTTATTTATTTATTTATTTATTTATTTATTTATTTATTTATTTATTTTGCGGGTGCTCGTGCGCCCCCAAATAGATTGCGCCCTGGGCGGTCGCCCACATTGCCCATAGCAAAAACCATCCCTGACTGTATACTACCAAATGGCAACATTTTCCTATCATAACCCTATGCATGAAATGCTTGTAATTTCTTGGTTTCTGTGCCTGTTGCATTTTGGAGCCTTGCCAGTTACTAGAATAAATCTACGCAACTAATATGATGTAGGTGTGTTTGTACACATGTCAAAGTGTGGTTTCAGCTGAGAAATGTGTGTAGGTGTGTGTGTGTGTGTGTGTGTGTGTGTGTGTGTGTGTGTGTGTGTGTGTGTAAAGTGTGCATGTAAAGAGGCATAAATATTTTCACAATTTTCATCTCCTCGCAATTTTCACCTCACCTCATATCTCTCTCTCTCTCTCTCTCTCTCTCTCACGCACACACACACACACACACACACACACACACACACTTCCACTTATTCACCCCCTCATACACACACTCATACAGTCATGCACATAAGATATTATTCAACTCGTCACATGATGCCGCTCTGTCGGGACCTTCCAAGTCTACCTATGATGTTTTAGGTAGGTATGTGTTGCCATCTGCTAGTATACAGTAAAAATGACAAATTTTACTACTTTCCTCCAAGATAAATCCCTGACATAACAGAATGCATTATAATATTCTGGAGTGGCTGTGAGATGTTTCATGAAAAACAGTGACATCATGTATTCAAACTGGCACTTAAAGGGTTAAAATCCTGAAAATAAATGGTAATTTGGTATTTTTGATCAGGACTGAAGTTGATTTAACCCAAAAATTGAGAGAAAAATATTAATCTGTAATATTTTTATAGCAATTTTTGGAAGGGGACATTTTTGTCCCTAATTGCTTTTAGGCTTCTAAATTATAAATCTGATTCTGCACAAAAAACTATAAATGCATTAAAATAGAGATCCAAAGCTGTGATTTAAAAAAAATCCCCCAGCCCCTTTATCATTTATTATATTGAAAATATGTCATTATTGTGTGTTTTTTCTTTTTCAGGAAAAACAGTGACATTGTTTATTCAAACTGGCATTGGAAGGGTTAAATGAGGATAAATGAATGTTTGGTAGTTTTGATCAGGACCGAAGTTGATTAAAAGATCCTTAGTGGCTATAACGGGTCCTACATTATAAATCTTACTCCGCACAAAATATTATAAATGGATCAAAATCAATGTTGTTGCTAATCTTTGACATATCCAAGACTGTGATAAAAAAAAAAACCAGCCTCCCCTCATTTATTGATTCATTTATATTGAAAATAACTCATTTTTTGTGTGTTGATTAAAAGATTCAAGCCAAAAATTTGGGGGAAAACATTTT
Organism: Plectropomus leopardus; assembly: GCF_026936395.1. NCBI lineage: Eukaryota > Metazoa > Chordata > Actinopteri > Perciformes > Serranidae > Plectropomus > Plectropomus leopardus. The sequence continues at coordinate 36,821,437 of NC_142183.1, read as the reverse complement.
TTTATATAGTATTTTTACAAAAGGTTTTGAAGGTGAACATTTTTGTCCTTAATGGCCTTAACCATTAGGGTTAAAACCAGAGGGTTAAAAGTTTTAAAAACTATTTTAATTGACATCAACATATTTTTTCCCCTTTTTATTTGTTCCAAAGCAGCTGTTTGGTTGTAAAAATCAATTGTTTTATTATAGAAATTTGGAAACTTTGGGAACTTCTCTAAAGTTTACTGGGTTTGAACAGTGTTTGGCTTCAAAGCATGAGTTTGAACTGACAGAACACCAGTGGGTCGGTGAGGTTGAGGAGGTAGGTGACAGTTTTTCAAATTGATGGATGACTGTGAATGCATAACCATAGGTGAGGACGGCCTGAGTGCACAGATACAGAAACTCACCATGTCAAGTGTTTAATCAATAATCAGGCGAGCAGGAGACCGAAGACACTCAGACACAGTGACGGGAGGTCTTAGTGTCGCCTCACTGTAGCTGCATCTGGACCTCTAAATGTATCCAATATTTTGAGTTATGCTTCATTGTCTACCCAGAATATGACGCTATAGACCACATAAAGCTGGTGACATCAAGAATAACTGACTTCATCTATTGTAGTAACTGTATTGATGCTACATGCTAATTATTTTTTACAGTGAAAAACAAACATTTACCAATTCATAAAGTATGGATGTTGTATCATGACAGCAGAGAACATAAGAAATTATCTTGAAACGATAAAAAGTATTTATCAACACTTACTAACATTTTACCAAACTGCAGCAGCAGCTCTTAAAGCTAATAGCTGACTCCATTACATTAATTAAACTGCTCTCAAGCCGTCTATTCAGTAAACTTTGGTGTAAGGTCTGCAGTTTGTACTGTAGGTGAAGTGTGGAGAGCAGCGAGTCACTGAGCAGCCTCAGCAGTGAGCATACAGCTAGAGAAAGACCGGAGGGGAACACATGTATCAGTGCGTCATCACCCACACTGCTTACAGCTAAACTCTGTCACAGAGTTTGTAATACAGTTTAAGGTTGTAATGCTTCCATTTATAAGGCTGGCAGTTGGTTTGGTAACATAAAAACTGAGTAGGAGGGAGAAGGTGAAAGGCTTTGTGTCTGATTTTACAGTGGATAGATCCTGGAGGCAGGTTATCTCCAGTCTAGCGTAGTGGTTATTAATAACTACGTTAGAATTTGGATTTTGCACTTGTTAAAGGGGCACCATTCTCCATTTAGGAGAAAAATACATGTTAAATTATAACAATTTCAAAACATGTTATGAATTTAATCAATCTCGCAATCTGTACCATTTATCCTGTATACACTGATCTTGTTTCTCTCATGAAATAATGCCTACAGACAATGACTTGGCGATAAATGAAATCTTTTAGTTAGGCTAATAAAATGAGTAAATAGAGGAAGTAATACGGCATATAAATGAAATTGAATGTATATTCGTTTATTCATGTTAAATGTATATTCAGGGGTAAATGATTAATTATGGATGATAGTGGGTAGAAATACGTGACCATCTAAAGCGTGGATGCACACTGAACAGTAACTTAGAATTAAGAAATTTAGCATTAAAGCTTTGCTATACGACATCAGCTCTGATCACTAGAAGATGATTTTGCCGAATTGAATAGACTTCTCTGGGGAGGTCCAGGTCATCGCTTCGCTCTAGTGGAGAGCTGCTGCCTGTCTCCCAGATGAGGATAACACGCTGAAAGGCGGCGGTGGCCAGGCAGGTGGAGTCAGTGTGCGGCAGTCTTTAACTGGCCTCAGTGTTCGCCTCGCCGAACCGGTAAAAGTCTTTAAACAAAGTCTTTAAGGGCAGGCAACGGATGCTGATAGTTTGTGCAGCAGGTGTTGCTTCTAGATCCGTGGCAGAGTTGATGGCGAATCGCAGAGTGTCCTTCTCAATTAAAACTCGCAGAAATAATCAAAAGTAGGGGAGGACATGAGAGGGGAGAAGATGTGTTTGTTGTTGATGTATGTGTGGACTGAGACAGCAAAGAGAGAGAGAGAGAGAGAAAGAGAGAGAGAGAGGTAGACAAAGGATAAAATTTCAGAATGAGGATCATCATTTAATCTTGTGGGCTCTTCTCAAATTCTTGGTAGAAATGTGTCTCCAGTCCTCTACACCAAACTTCAGTCCTTGGGTCAAAGACAGGTGACAAACGATTGTTCTTGCATGTCTGAGTGACCCCAGGAGGTCATTTGGATGTCTCACATCCTGGTGTGTAATAGAAGAGATCCTACAAAAACTCTTATCTCTCATGGCATCTTGAACAGGACAGTTTCAAAGGCTGACACTTTTTGTGGCTTAAAAGCAGAACCTGTTTGCAGATGTCCAGTGGGGAGTCTCAACAAAGTCTACTGTGGATGCCTTCAGTACTTCCTCCCTGTTTGGTCTTCCACCAGAGATAAAGACTGTCAGCTGCTGCTACTAGCTGGACAGGCCAGAATGTCCCGAGCAAATACACCTAGCTTCAAACATTATTAGTCAGTCCCTCCAAAATTTTGTGGGCAGTTTTTGTGATTGTTGCAGCCTTAAATGCCTGATGTTGTGGTAGTTTTACTTAAAAGTTGTGACGCAAGTAGCAATTTTTTAGGTGTTTATTCTGTTTTGTTTTTAATCATAAGAGAGTTTATTTTTTTAAGTTATGATTACATAGGATGCACATCATGATATGATGCATTTTCATTTTTCAAAAAATAAATAAATTCATTTTTAGAAAGTAATAGCTAGTCCATAGTTTTTTTTGTCATAAATCAAAGCAAGTCAGGAAGATTTGGAAACAATAGACAGGAAGAATAGGCAATATTACAGATGAAACAGACACAGATAAGCCAGATTTCACTGTGCGCTTCACAGCTTCACTGTCAGGTGAGGGAGAGTCCGGGACCAGAGCCCCGACAGCATCACCATCAGGTAAGGAAGAACTTCTTGTGCCTCTAAAAGCTTGACAGCTGCTGTGATTCTATAGTTTGTCAAGTTAAAAGGAGCCAACAGTGACTACAGTTATCTGTATCCAGTGTTCCAAAATAGTGTGTTAAATTTTGTTATGCCTCTGAAAAGATGTGTCCTCATTATGAAAGATATTAAAGTTTGCCTGCTCTTAGCTACAGAAAATCCCTCCTGTGATGTGCAAGGGGGCTCAGGTGTTTACATTCTGTTGCTGCTCACACTGACACCAAAATGGCTCAACTTTAATAACCACTGGGTAAACAGTTATCTGTGTTTGCAGTCCGAGTCTCGTGATACATAGAGAGAGGGAGGGACTGAGATGATCAATATGCTATGTGCAGCTAAACAGTGAAATGAGTCAAAGTTGCTGTGAAGTAACCGTGATTGGAAAAAAATTGCATGGTTGTGCAGAATTCATGGGGATGTCTGAATTTGTGTTAACTGTTGCAATTGCAACATTGCAAAATCCTAGAGGGACTGATTAGATTACTTTTATTTATTTATTTATTTATTTTTATTTTATTTTACTACTCCTTCATCATTAGCTAGCTAATGTAAACCTAAATTAATATTTACCACCTGAAGCAGCCTTTTTTTGTGTTCCAACATTTTCTCATCCCAACTTGTCACATGGTGCCACTCTGTCAGTGACCTTCCGCAGCAACTCATGACATTGTAGATCTCCTTCTGCATTTGTTGTTTACGCTCTGGAATACCATTACTGTGATGTCAACAAATGCACATGGTAGGATGAAGCAGCACAATGGGGATTAGGCAACGAAGTCACGGACGGTTAGGTTTAGGCAAAAGAGGCACATGGTAAAGTGTAGAAAAAATCCACACACACACGGGAAGCAAACTCCAAACTCCCGTACAAAAGTCAGTTGTTTGTGGGACCCATCCACCTCTACATCCTCTCACCCATAATGCTACTTATATTATGTGGTTACTAGCAGCATTATTACCTGATGCTGTCTGTGTGCGCTGCATGCAGACGCCCTCCGGCCATCCACCAACAAATCATAACAATGCCACAGGTTCTGTTCATGTTTGTTCTCATCTGATGCCATTCAGACACATTGTGGCTGGATGTGGAAGGCGGCTTTTAACGTCACACTTGTACGCCAAAAGCACTGACAGAGAACCACTATTTTGCGAGTTTAGAGAGAAAACAGGTTGTGTGTTCATGTGTTGTCACATGAATAACAAACCCCAGCACTGAACAAGAAGCTCCCATCACAGATAGTAAGAGTCAGGTCGAACCTGACCTGACCTGACATCATTTGTAAATATTCATCTCCACATGGAGCTGTCAGGCTCGGTTAACCTCACTCTGGTCCCTATTACTGAGATTAGACCATATACACACCATGTGAGTGTTTATTGTGGTGACACTGCAGGGTCCTAAAGAAAAGCTTAAAGTTTAAACTGCTACAATGCAATGCATCCCACAACACACAGTAGTGGCCAATGAAATATGAGCAAATCTGCCAGATTACTTGTCAAAATGAACAAGGTAGATCTACTGCAACATTTACCTGGAGGATAAAATGATGATCATCATGATAATTTGCCAGAGTTGTAAGATCCCTGCACGTATCGCTCAATCTGAACCTCCTGGATTGTATTTCATCAGCTCAGTGGTACCTGAGGCAACTTGTCCCCATGTGGCCCCTTATGTTTTAACACACTGCTGTGCCTGTGTCCTCTCAGGAGCACAGGAGGATCAGCAGCATGGACACTGTTTGTTACAACACAACAATTGCATCATCTTGTGCGTCGTGGGTTGGCTACACTTTAGGGTATGTGATTAATATTACCAAGTGATATATCACATGTCAATGTCAGTCGGTAAATATAGAAACTGCTGCTTTAGCCTTGGCTGCCTTTTTTTGAGACGCTGTGTGTTTTAAGTGTGTTAAGACACTCCTGGTGTGAAGACACCACTTTAGAGAGGGGATTTATCAGCAATGTAAAAGTCAAAGTTTGAAGGTCACGATTGAGTTACAATTTTAAGTTGATCTTATGACCATTATGGTGCCATTAATGTCAGTGATTTGAAGGACCATACAGATGAATGAGAGGGTCATAATTCCCCCCCAAATCTAATCCTTGCCCTTTTAAAGACGAGCAGTAAAACATCCCACCTTGAAATGATGAATAAAATTTTCATGGCTCTCTGAAAAAAAAGCTCCAGTTTCGTTGGGCAGCAAGAACTTTTTAGGGAAGATAGCATCAATTAACTTCTAATTGTGCATTGTTCTTATACATAAAAACAAGTAGAGAAGCTAACAATGACAATGTTTGTTTTTTAAATAGATCTGTTGTTTATAAAAGAGAGTAATTTAAGTATTCATGTCACATTGAATTGGCTAAGATTAACTGTGGAACAAAAGAAATGTAGTTATATAGTTTTCTGAATATTTTTCTCTACTTTATATTTTCATTTATTTGTATTAATTATTTTTTTAATTAATTTAATTTCTCCCTCTCTCTTTGTTGTAAAAAACATTTTTAAGTAACTTTCCTTTTTTTTTAACAATTTGTAGGACATCTTTCTCCAAGTTGATCAATGCCCTTTTAGCCATGTTTTGTTTATTTCATTTTTTTTTTTTAAATCAAACCAATTTACACAGGTTTTAAATGTGTAAATGCAGGTCTGAACACAGAACAAAAATGCTGATGTTGTTCCAGGTTTGGAAGGGTTAATTGCATGTGCACACAAATCATGTGCATGAATGGATAACTTTTCCAAGTTAAACATGCTTTCCTTGTATGTTCCATTATTTGAATGTATCTCCACTGCAGCAATTAATTTATTGGGATGCAATTAATTACAGTGCACAGAAATGTCCCAAAAAATAGGGCTGCAATGACCTCCTCACCCCTATTAGCCTGACTTTAAAATCAATACGTGAAGTTGGAGGAATAAGGAGGTTAGTGTGATTGTTATTGGGCCCGTGAGGAGCTGCACCTGGAGATGACTTGAGCTACAGTCCCTGTAAATTGCTTTGGGATTATTTAAAGGTTCTGATGGCAGAGTCTTTGGAGAATCATTTCTCTGAGGATGAGAAACAAAAGAGAATGTGAGTGGAAAAGAAGCGCAGGATGCGTAAAAGAGTGAAAGATAGATAAGTTATCTTTGGATGTGCAGATTAGAACCCCTGTCCCTTCCTTCCTCTGTTCCATCTAAACACCTAATTAAAGGCCCCGGAAAAAGAAGTGACCACACCTGGCCTGATTATAAAGAGAGGCTATTAATCGAGATTCCACATCTGCTCCTTTAGAGTATTATATTAACTGGCCCAGGAGGCTTTTTCTTTCCCTGAACTTTCTTCTGCTCATTTACCAGAAAAGTCAATATTCCTTTCAAGCCTTTTTGTTTGATAGAACACAATATGATGAAAAGAGCTATGCCAGCAATTTCATCGTATGCCATATCCTTAAAATATGACTGCAGCTAATGGCTGCCACATGGTTGAGACAGTGATTAGCATTCTAGAAATGCAGCCTCATTAAAATTCCCTCACAGGTAACCTTCGTCTGTACCTTCACCCCCTGAACTCTGTTCTTGCTGCCATTTCCATGCAGCATATAGAGGCATCCATCACAGAGACCCCCCTCCTGCACTAACAATCCTCTGGCCTGTGCAGCCCAGCATTACTCACATGTTGTTCAGAAAGGCTGAACAAGCACAGTGTTGTGTAAATTGTGTGAGAGTAAATTAAAGTGTGATCAGTGCTAGTAAAGGTTGGGGTCACTTTAGTGACAGTTCAGCAAGCCAGAAGAGCCGGTCCTCTGTAGAGTTCAAATGTTGAGGAATAGAACCTGCTGGTATGTGGAGGAGTTATTTCTAGAATGCTAATCACTGTCTCAGGAGTTATTTTAACCATCACTAAGACAACTTTAACATTCACTACAGGATTAAATGTCTGTCAGGCAGAGAAATCACATTCACCAGCATATGGTTTTGACTTTTTCACACTTTCACATCTGTGGGAGATGAACTGGACAGTTGGCTTTTGGTTCAAAGTGCTGCTGCTGGGTGTTCTTACAGTTTAATGGAAACTCAAGTGCTTTGAGGATGATGATGGGTCCATGAAAAAATATTCAAATCACCATAAAACCTCACTGGTTTATCTAAAACTGGAAAGAGATCTTTTTGTTATTAATGATTCATGCAAGGACCGACAGCGAGAGTTTGGTGTCCGTGTTTCGTGTTTAAAGTTTGCTACCTATATTGTTTCCAAGTTTTTGTTATTTATAACATTTGGAAAGAGAAACACTATCTATTATCAAGGGTAGTAACATGTATGATGTTTGGATCAGTTTCACTCCAGGAGGGTAAACTACGAAGCAAGTTGAGCAGAGCCAGGCTCAAACTGAACTTGCAAACCTGAAACTGAAGATAATTGGTACCACGAAGGTGATTATTAACTTTCTTTGTTAACACAGGCTTTCTGCTTGAGGCTCTGTGCACATTCACATAAAAGGGGGCGTTGACAGGTCATTTTCATTCACAAAATGGACTGAGCGCGTGCAATGTACTTCACTCAGCAGAAGCAGATTACCATCATCAGAAGTTATGAGGAGTACAAAGACATAACAGTGAAAAGCAACACATTAGCCGCAAATAAGGTCAGAGAGGAATGCTGGCAGAAAACAGCCGATTGTGTCAATTCGCCAGTTTCAGGCATATTCATTTCATCACCCGATGCACTCTCATTGCCTCCCACATTCAGGGTTTATAAACTTATAACCTGATGCAGTATATATAAATATTATTCTCAAGAAAGTGCATTTAGCTCTGAGTCTGTCTCATGCAGAACGATAAGAGGGATTCACTTTAGTTTGCGGCCTACATGTATAGATTCCATAATAGGCCTATCTGACTGTGAGAAATGCCAACAGATAATTCAGTGTATTTTGCTTTGTGTTATTCATTCTGGATAAAAGTAATTTTAATCACTTCTGAGTACTGTTTAATATTTTAGGGAACTCTCTTCCAAGTAGGCTCTACTTCCTACGGAAAATTAACAAGGCTAAATTCCAGAGCAGGATCCTGGTTAACTTCTACAGAGAAGCAATAGAAAGCATACTGACCGGAAACTTCACCAACTGGCATGGTTCGTGCACAGCTGAGGACAAGAAGACTCTACAGCAGGTGATTAAAACTGCCCAGAACATCACTGGTTCCCATCTACAGAGTATCAGTGACCGCGGTGAAGTGAGGTGTCTGCACAGAGCCCAAAGGATACTGAAAGACAGCAGCCACCCCAGCCACAGTCTGCTCACCCAGCTGCCATCTGGAAAAAGATACAGAAGTATCCGCTGCAGAACCACCAGACTACAGAGCAGCTTCTTTTCCCAGGCCGTGAGACTCCTCAACTCCTCCTTCAACCCCAAAAGATGTAGCAGAATTTAGGATCAACTTTAATTTCATTTCTTCTTAAACCACGTTTAGAAAAATGACAATAAATCTGCCTTGTAAGTCCATCATATTGCACTGTTACAAATTTCCAATATGAAAGAATAATGGTAAGTATAATAAAAGACTAATAAACTGTGTGATTGTGTGTCTAATAGTTGCAGAGCCTTCATAATTCTGTAACAGTTTGGATGATCAAATTTAATGCGTTACATGTACCTGAAGCTAACAGGGAAAAAAAAACGAGACGAATAAGACTGGAGGGTTAACTTATCACATTCAACACAGGGTTGCAAAATGAAATTGAGGTGGAACATACTGAAGTTTAAAATAAAATGACAGGCCTACAATACAAACACATCTACACAAAAAAATAACCAGTGATGGCCTATCTAATGGCTGCTCCAGTGGGGTGATCTAAGGTATTTGGGTCCGCAATATCAGGTACCACCAATGATATGTAAGGGGTTCTCTCCTTCAGGATTGTGGCTATGTTATGCAGCACCACACATGCTGCTATGGTCTGGCAGGCCAGCTCTGGAGAGACTCTTAGACCACGGAGACAGTTGAATCGGGATTTGATGACCCCAAAGGTCATCTCTATGCTGGCCTGGCATTTACTGAGTGCTGCATTAAATTGCCGCTCAGGTGCTGTCTGTGGGTCAGGGTAGGAAGTCATCAAATATCTGGTACAGGGGTAGCAAGTCCAGGCCATCATAGTACCGTGTTGATAAAAGAAAGAGGAAATGACTTGATCGGAGTCACAATTAAATAGCAATATAATTGTTTATATTTGCCATACCTTGCTCTAACCGGTGACCAAGCAATGACTCACATAATATGCGCGAGTCTTGTACTCAGTCGGGTTTTAGGCCTTGTCACAGTACAGAAACTGCTCTTTTTTAATGACTTTATTTTAACTGTTGATTCAGGATGTGCTGCTATTTTAGTGACCTTAGATCTAACTGCTGCTTTTGATACTGTTGATCATAGGACCCTTGTATCATGCCTAGAGCACTGTGTAGCTATTAAAGGCTCTGCCCTCATGTTGCTCCAGTCTTGCCTGACTGACAGGAGTTTTGCTGTCCACTTGGGTGATTTCTTTTTAAATGTGGCCCCTCTTACATGTGGTGTCCTTTATTATTTTCTTTATGCATGCTGCGTGAGCATAATTTGTCTTTTCATTGTTTTGCAAATTACATCAAATTGTACCTTCCTTCAAAATTTAAGTCTAAGGATTCTCTGCAGCCTCTGTTAGCCTGTCTTAAAGACATAAAGACTTGGATGGACATTAATTTCCTCAGTTTAAATGATAGTAAAACAGAGATCATTGTATTTGGGCATCCAGGCTGTTTTAATGACTATGCTGATGCTCTGGGCCCCTTGCCTCCAAAAACTGAGCCCATCAGTGTCTATATACCAGCCAGATCACTGAGGCCATCAAATGAGCTGCTTCTCATTGTTTCAAAATCTCGTCTGAAAAATGAAAGTTGACCGAGCTTTTGCAGTGGCAGCTCCAACACTGTGGAACATTTTACCACTTCATATTAGATCAGCCCAGACTCTGTAGAATATTAAGTTATTGCTCAAGACCCACTTCTTCTCCTTGGTCTTTGACTTATTTTGAGCCATTCATCCTGCATATTTGTATTTGATTAATTGTTTTGGTGTGTTTGGTTTTTTTTTTACTTGTGCATTTTATGTGTTTTTATTGACTATTTATTTTGTCTAGCACTTTTGTACTCAGCCCTTTCGTCAACCTCTGTTTGCAAATGTGCTATATAAAAATATTTGACCTTGACCTTGACCTACTGAGCCTGGCCATTTTGCCTCCCACACTTGCCCCACACTTGTGACCATCAGCTGGTGATCAGTGGAGGCACTATATATATATATATATATATATATATATATATATATATATATATATATATATACACAGTTTATTTCTGACACTTGTGCAAACTAATACAAGACCTTAGTGTACCCGCATCCACATGCTACTGCATGTGCCACCATCCACCAGTAAACAATTTGTGCCAAATAGCACAAACCACAGCACATGGGTTTCAATCAATAGCACTTATGACTCTAGAGAATCCTATGAGGGAATTCAATACATTATATTTCACATGCTAGAACAAGGGATTCTTAGTAATTTATTAATTTATGTTTATGTTTCCTGCAATTTTATAGAAGGCCTCTTTCACTGACAGTGTGGGTAAATGGTCAGGGAACATTACAAAAATGTTCAGTAGTTCAGTAAGAGCAACTGCAACCTTGCGAATAGCACAGCATACAGTGTTCTTTCTCAGATTTTCTGCATCACCAACTGAAAGCATGCAAGTTCGTGTGGCAAAAAACATTGCACAACTGTAAGTACATGGCTCCTTTTTGTGGCATTCTTTACATATGGCTCCAGCGGATTGCATAGATAACATATTCCCTAGCTGAACATTGATAGCACTCATAGAAAATATTGCCAGGAAATGCCAGCAGATCACAGTGATCAGGAAAGACGCTCTCCCTCCGTAGAGACCCTCTCACAATTAGTGCACCCAGGTCCACGTTCTCACCTGACACCGTTTAGTGGCGTTTCATGTGCACGTGATAGGTGGCTTTTCATGTCACAATCTCATGCCAAAAGTGCTATCAAAGTGGGACTAATTTACGGCTGACATATTTGGGAAATATTAAAGTTCTTGTGGGTAGTTTTCCCCTCCCCCATGTTGCAGGAATTATCAGTGGTTCTTGCACTGCTACAGGTATGGTTAGCTAGATTAGGGCCTCGAGTTAAATTCACCTGAAAGAGCACAGATGCATACAAAAATTGAAAACATATGATTATTTAATTTTACGAAGTTATCCCCATTAAATTAGGAAAAGTCATTATATGCAGCAAAGAAATTATGTCAACTATTAATTTAGAGACTTTAAACATAACACCCCAAAGATAACAGAATGTGTTGTTTTGTTTGAAGCAGTGGAGAAATAACATTTGTACTGTTCCTAAGCTAACCTAAATGACCAACCCCACAAACCCCACTTCATGCTAGCCATAGGCTGATACAGCCAACGTGCAGGACTGAACAATGTAGGGAGTTAGGAAGTCCTTCCAGTCTACCTGTTGAGATATACTTTTTCTGTTTATTTTTAAAGATTATTTTTGGGGACTTTTAATGCCTTTATTCGATAGGACAGCTTAAGTGTGAAAGGGGAAGAGAGAGAGGTGGTGACATGCAGCAGAAGGCTGAGGCTGGAATCGAACTCGCTGCTGCTGCGGCGAGGACACAGCCTCTGTACCTGGGGCACACACTCTACCCACTGAGCCACCGGGCACCCCTGCTTTTTATATTTATTTATATTTATATGTGTATATACTTTTTTATAATGTTAGAGAAGCCACATTACAGTGTTTTTTTTATATCCTTATACATTACATATAATCATGCTTTCTCATATGAGATGCAGATGTGTATGTTCTCTGTTTCGATGTCTCCATTCATTGTTTTTGATTGTGAATGTAGCTGCTGTATGAAGTAATTTCCATAAAGGCTATCTATCTATCAATCTATTGTATAAACAATCCCTGAAAGTTTTACAGATTTCTAATCCTGGACATGCTTATCCATCTTTTCAGGTAGCTTCTGTATTAAATCAATAGACCTTTTTTTAATCCTTGTGTTTTGCTGACATTGGCTTTACTTCCTCATTGTTTTAGGTCACTCAGGTCCCACTGCTCGATTTTTACAAATAAAAATAATAGCTACAAAACAACCTTGTTTCCCCTTGAAATACCTTTTTATTTACCTCATTTAAGCACAATGTGGAATACATCATAGAAGTGGTATCTCCCAATATTTTCTTATCTTACACTGTTGCATGTTATTGTAGATCTCTACATATTTTAGGTATCCATCTGAATCTGCTGCTGACATGCCGGGGCATGATGCTTCTATGATGAAAAGCACATGGTGAGATGATGCTGCAGGTGTTTATGTTTAGGCAACAACAGCACATGGCAACCAATGCCGGTATATCAACAAATGCACATGCTGGCACAGATGGTTATGGTTAAGGGAAGGAGGCACATGGTAAACTGTAGAAAAAAACATCACTTTCAGACGGGTTTTTAATGCCACACACTTCTGCCGTTATATACCCTGTGACAGTAAAATTTCAGGAAGGTACAAAGATATGAAATATTACTTACCACCCTAGCCTGCTTCCCTCTACAATAGGTGTCACGTGGACCACATTTTGCAGTGATCACACATAGACTCTGAACAAAAATGAAGTGTCCCGATAAATGTGACGTAAGTAATTTGACTTTTTCTGCCTCATTGGAGCAGCCGGTGTCACTATAAAATTTACTGCCGTATGGTGCCCTCAGCAGTGGATCTACAAGAGCTTTATCATTCATATTATCACCAAAGAATATAAATGACGTGATGAATTTCCTTCAAAGAAAAATTTGAAACAACAACCTTTTTTCACCAAAAACATGGAGAGATGTGTGAAGACACCTTTCTGTTTGTGTTCAGAGACACATATGGAGTCCAGTTGCTCCAGTGGAGCCCACCTCAGCAAACATCTGTTTCACATACCTTCCTCTGGGCTGCTTCTAAGACAGCCACCTGTTCTGAAAAAAAAGCATTATTTGGAGAGATTTTAGTGTTCCATTAAGATGAAGAAAAACAGCAGATCTGCAGGGAACACTTAAGGCTATAAAACAGTCAGAACAGTTTGTCTTTCAATGAATAGATGTGCAAGGTGAATCCAAGTAATAGATAAGATTCCTTAATGCCTTTTATCTAATAAAGGTAAATAAAAAAGGGGTAGCTAATTGTTTGTCAGGTGTGTGTGTGTGTGTGTGTGTGTGTGTGTGTGTGTGTGTAGCAGATAGGCAGAAAACACATCTTAAAGCATAAAAATGCAATCAGGACCTTGTCACTGAACTCTTCTTTCAGAGGGCTGCATCCATGTGTGGATGACAGATATATAGGATCTTGGCAAGGCACTGCATATATGTGTGTGTGTGTGTGTGTGTGTGTGTGTGTGTGTGTTTAGATAAATATTCTAGTGGAGAAACACAAAGCTTCTAAACTGTTGTGACTCCTTAAAGTAAGGATTGTCAGTTTATATAGGATTGGAGTATACAGGCATCTTGGCAGGGCTGGGCGGATTAAGACAGCAGAGAAGAAGATTTGATGGGAGGAGAAAGATGATGAGAGTGCATTAGGAACTCTGATTGACAAACAAAACAGATTAGCCCGCCGTCACTGGATCTGAGCTCAGCTCAACTGCAGGATTCTACCTTTTTCATTTAATTTTTCTTCCTCTGCAAGATGTCAAACTTTCTTTTCTTTCTGTTTCCCTCCTTTTCCCCCTTTTCTCTCGCACTTAGAAATAAAGGTTCCAAAAGAGTTCATTCTGAAGGGCTGAGGTTCTACCCAGAACCATTTCGAGATGAAACCCTTGGAGTAAAAATGGGTTCTTGGTAGAATCTCCTGGGTGGGTTCTAGATTACCAAAGGAAAATATAAAAAGGCTCTTGGTAGAACCTCCTGAATGAGTACCCTTAGTAGGTGGAAAGGTTCTGGATAGCACTCACAGAAAGGGTTCTGTGGGTGAAACCTTTACACCTAAGAAGGGTTCTCTGGCAGGGTTCCTCTGTAATAAAAGGTTTCAAGAGGCCCCAATAAGTGTTCCCCTGAAGGAGCAAGCCGAAGAACCCTAAATGGTTCTAGTTAGCACCTTTATTTCCAAGAATGCCTGTTACATTCCTCACACTTTATCATTTGCTTCCTATATATAGCTTCTTCTTTTCTGCATCCGAACTTTCTTTATCTCCACTGTCTCCTTCTGTCATTCCTCTCAGGGATTATCTGAACCCGACGGTCCTGCAGTACTTTCTCTAAGTAGCCTCACAGCTGCTGCAGTACTGTGGCTTTAAAATCAGGATGGATGGATGGGAGAGCAGACTCTTTCTCAGACTCACATCGAGGCTTCCAGAATTTTCCTCTCCTCTTCGCTGCATCTCAACAGGAGAGGACGATAATGTTGTTTGATCTGGCCTCTCTCCACTCGTCTCCCTCTCTAAGCACAAATTACTGTGCTGTGTGGAAAAGAAAAGACTCCCTGGGTTTACCCTTCATCCTCCCTCCTTCTACTCTAAACCCCTCCCTTCCTCCCACGTGATCTCTCCATCTATCAACCCTCCTTCAATTGTGCAGTTTCTCACTGTTCATCTTTCTTTTCAAATAAGAATACATTTTAAGAAGATGACATGGGAACATTACAAAAGCTATCAAAGACATGAGTGAGACATTTGAAATGGCTAAGAGAAACCATGACCACCACCAAAAGAGTCAGATTTAGACATGGCAGAGTGATCCTCCAAACTGTCAGGAATGCCCTAATTCCCTCATGGAATTACCTTCCTTCAAACAACTCATTCATAAGATGAACAATAAACTGGACGTCTTCTTGGAAATTTGAAAACTGTTTAAGTTACATTTCAGAGAATCCAACTCAGAGTAGTGTCTAGCTGGACAAATCTTGGAGGCAAAACATATAGATACAGCCCAGTCATTCAGACAGGCAGTTTGTGTTTGGGTTTTGGGGGTGGGAATAAATACAGATAAAGTTTTGTTTGTTACTTTTATCTTCCCTTGTTTATGAATACTTTGTTCATTAATATACTTTTACTATCTTGCTGTCTCTTATCATGTACACGTAATCCTATTTGTCATGGTTTAAATTGCTGTAATACAAGATTAAACCGGAAGAGGACTTTTTCTTTCAACTATTGATGGCTCTAAATCTCACTTTTCCTCTGCTGGTGTTCCCCATCTGTCCCCAGACATCCACGACTTAATGGTCCTAACCTTTGGGCTTGTAAAGGTCATCTACCATAAAGAGATTGCTTCTGCTAGTCATTAGAAAAGGACTCCTGGTGTGGTGGCCGATGCCTATGTGTGAATGTGTGTGCGAATTTTCGGATATAATCCGTGATGTGTGTGTGTTCAAGCAGAGTTCTGCACAAGGCTCTCGTGGCTAAAATGTACTGACATAGAACTGATCAGACACAGTTCACCAGGGAGGCTGATTTTAAACTGACAGCAGTTACTGCATACTAAAGAAAAGTGAAGTATGACAAAGTTACACTTTGATGTCAATGTGAACCTGAAAGGTTTCAGTAATAGATCTGTCACATTTCAAGGCTAGTTAAGTTCCCCTTTTTTATTTTTCTCCTCATGTTTGATGTCTTGTGTTTCCTATTTTATTTTGTTACTCACTCTGGTCTCATTTCAGGTCTTCTCTTTCCTGTCCCTCCCATCTGTGTGCTCCCAATCTGTGATTATCTGATGTGTGTCACCTGTTTGATTATTTCCACCTGCGTCTCTTTGTCTCCCCCCCTCCTTTGTGTATTTAGTGTCCTCTTTCCCTTTTCTCTGTGCCAGTCCGTTTTGTACCTCATGTCGACATCCCAGCCTTTCCCTGTGCACCTTAGATATTTTTCTGACCAGTTTTTTCTGAACCTGACTTTAGCCTTCAGCCTTCTGCTCTGGATACTTTTGCCTGTGTTTTTTGGACTCCTATGTACCGAAATTTTCTCATTAAATAGAGTTTGAAATTGCCCAATTGTTTTTTGAGTTGTGCTTTTGGGTCCTATTCTTGGTTCAGTCATTACAAGATCCATGAGTAAGGGGCTTAACAGATGTCAAAATGTGCACAATGTTTGATTATTCACACAAGGTAACAAGGTATGTGTATTCCCCTTTCCATCAGTGGCCAGCACCTGATACTATTGCTGCTAATTAAATGTATCAATTTATTATCGTTAATCATGTTTATAATATAATGTTTTCATTTCCTCTCTGGGACTGGTCTGTTGTGTGTAACATGAGCATCCTCTACTGGACCCCTGCACACCTGAGTGGTCAACCCCAGCATCTGTAGCCTTGTAAGGCCATCAACACAATCTCACTCCGAACTTGTCACATGGTGCCACTCTATCAGGACTCTAGGATGCCGATATGATGATGTCAACAAATATACATGTGGTGGGATGAAGCAGCATGGTCCCTATGTTTACACAACAGTGCAGACTGTCATGATTGTTGGGACTAGGCACGGAGGTCACGGACGGTTAGGTTTACGAAAGGGGCACATGGTGAGGTGTAGAACACACACACGGGAAGCAAACTCCAAACTCCCACACGAAAGTCAGTTGTTTGTGGGCCGTCCATACATGTTGCATGTTGAGGCCACTATCTTCCTGCCATCCGCCAGCATACAATAACAATGCCACCATTTCTGTCAGACCGCTTTATAATCTGATGCCGTCCTTGAGCGTTGCATGTGGTCGCAGAAGGTGGCTTTTGGCGTCACACCTGTATACTGAAAGCACTGACAGAGCAGCGCTATTTGCAAGTTCAAAATGAGTACAGGCTGGACCATCCCGATAATGTGAGCTCCACATTGTATTTCTCTCTTTGTATCAATCTGGACTCTCTGCCATGAGGATGGTTTTATCAGGCTACAGGCTCTATTGCCAGTTGGTTAAATACTGTGTTTGTTTTGGCTGGGAAACATGTATTTTTATGCCTCCGTGCTGATGTGGCGATAGCTGTGGCCGGAGGCATGATGTGATTCGCCCATCTGTATATAAGTCTGGCCAATTCTTGTGAACGCAATATCTCAAGAATTCCTTGAGGAAATTTCATCCCCTTAGACTCAAGGAGATTTGATTTTGGTGGTCAAATGTCAAGGTCACTTCGACCTCATCTGTCTCATTCTTGTGAACAAAATATCTCAAGAGCACCTTGAGAGATTTTTTATTATTTCCCAGATTTGGCACAAACTCTCACTTTGACTCAAGGATGAAGTAATTAGAGTTTAATGGTCAAAGGTCAGGGTTGAAGGTCACTGTGACTTTGTCTGTCTCATTGTCTCATCTTATTGTTATCACCATATCTCAAGAACACCGTCAGGGCACAAACGTGTAGTGGACTTAAGGATGAACTGATTAAATTTGGTGGTCAAAGGTCAAGGTCACAGAGACCTTGCATTCATCTCATTACTGTGAGAACAATATCTCAAGAACAACTTCAGTGAATTTCTTTACATTTGACACAAGCATTCACTTGGACTCAACAATGGGTTGATAAGGATATGGTGTTAAAAGGTCAAGGTCACTGTGACCTTGCATCCATCTCATTCTCGGGAATGCAATATCTCAAAAGGGTCTTGAGGGAGTTTCCTCAAATTTGGCACAAATATCTCCTCGGACTTCAGAATGAACTGAAATTTAGGGATCGAAGGTCAAAGGTCAAGGTCCCCATGACCTCACAAAACATATTTTGAGCCATAACTCAAGAATTAATATTGTGATTATGACAAAATCTCACACAAATGTCTTGTAAGATATAATGATGAAGTGCTGACATTTTATATGCGGGTCAAAGGTCAGTTTTACTATGACATCATAATGTTCTGCAAAAACACTTCTTTCTTCTCATTTTTCAACATCATATCTTATAAACAGGTGAGACATTTGGTCAGATTCTGAATTGGGGACACTAATTTTAAAACAGTGCTGACTGTAGAGATCCTCTGAGCTGCTGGAGGGAAGATGTGTGTGTCGTTATTTCTAGTTCGTACTTAGACTGAGCAAATGCTTTTATGACGATACTGTCTTTGAGTAATGTCCCTTTGACTTATTAGTTGAACACAGCACATTATCTGTGACTTGACTTGCTTGATTATAACATAGCTTCAGAAGACATGTGCGGTGTGTAATGCTAACAAGCAGTTAGCTCAATTATTTCTCTGTTTGTTTTAGTATTTTCTGGAGCTTGTTACCATGGTTGTCAACTGTGAAAAAATATCACTCTGTTGTAACCAGGTACTGTACTGTCACTTTGTTTTGTGAACATGTAGAATTAATTGGCAGTCTGCTGTCCCAGTGTATTTTCTAGAGGTCGTTATCATGGAGTCGGCTACTGGGGACCTAACAGCCTATTAATGTAGGCCTGATAATGAGGCTGGCAGAGCCAAAAACTCCTGCTTTGTGCCTCAGCTTTTTTTTACTTCACTATTGTGTTGTTTTGAAAGGAGTGAAGAGGCTGTGTTTTTTTGACACAGTGGCAACATTGGTTTAAACACAGCTCTAAATAGCATGAGACCAATCAAACAATTCCGTTGTAGCAACCAATTTGAAAGACTGTGCAAAATTCAGCTTCATGTTAGTCATCTATATATGGTGAGCTGTTGGGTTTAATTGGTGAAAAATAATCTTTATTGAATAGTAGTAGTGGTAGTAATAATAGTACATGACTTACAATACATGACTTTGACTCATTTACATACAGCTTTCAATCAGAACATGATCCTCATCAGTGGATGAACTTGTGCCAGTTGTCATGACATTGTGATGTTCACAACAGTCCCACCTCAACACAGGTCTTTTTTTTCTAGCAGTTTTCGACTGAAGTTGGTCCATAATGTTCAGACCAAGGAATTTAAAAATGTGTAACTTTTCTTTACTTTGTGTCTTGCTGACAGACAAGTATTAAAGAGTGTTAAATTTTACCTTGATATGTTTCAACTGCTATCATCCTGCAATCTTGCTCAGAAGAGTCACGTGATGTTGCTGTGACGTGTGTTATCAGCTGTTAAGGAGCAGGCGTGGACGACCTGTCTGGGGACGACGGGGCCTACATGCTGCCTCACACCTGGAACACCATCCTCAAGAGGCAGTTTATTTGTCTGTTTGGGGGAGTAGCACTCCACACTAATACCTTCATATACCCTATATCCTGGTGAAATCTCAAGAAGGTATGACATATCATCCAAGCCACCTTCTCACTTAACAGTTTATAGCATTCATGACTGCCTTGAGAAAAACAAAGTTGCACAAAAAATGTAGTGACTGTAGGTGACAAATTCTCCACATTTCAAAACAGACATAGTGACATCATTGCCAGAAATAGAAAACCATTAGAACAAGAGCCAGCTGTCAAATTTACGTCAGTGTGTGTACTGTGCAGTCATTTTAATTCAATATAGACTGAATAGAAGACTGATGTTATTGTCAGCTGTGCTGTAGCCTGTTTCTTGCTCCCATCCTTCATACTGATGGGCTTCACTGTAAACTGTGATCATATAATGTATACTAAATTATATTAACATCTAATCTAACAACTAATTCTGTCAAAAAGTAAATGATCTCTTAAAGAAAGAGGAATTATTATGTACAAATGTGAACAAAACCTTTATCAACTAATATACTTTTAATTGTCTTTAACTTCAATCCTCACAATGTCCTTCATGAGGAAAATAGGGTTTCAAAATAAATTTTAAAAAGGCTTCCTGGGACACATCCATGAATGCAGATTTGCCTGGCTGTGTCAAAACTCATACTGTTTCCAAATAGTCTTCAAAATGATACAGCCCATAAAGAATAGAGTGGAAAAGCCCATTATCATTCTTATGGCACATTGGAGTTTCAACCCCTGCTACGGCCAATCAGGGGGGAGAGCTTTCCAAAACTAAAACTCTGCAGGGAGCCACAGATCCACAGCTCCCTGAAATGCTCTTCAGGGAAAACCATTCAACAAAGCAGAGATTTGAAAACAACAACACCAGAAATCATCATTTCTTTATGGATATTAAAGACAAAAGTATTCATTAAAATCACAGTAATGAAGGCCTCAGAGCGTAAATACTAACCTGAAACACAATTCACCTGGTCCATATTATCATGGACAATAGTCCATATTAAGAAAAGCTTTATTTATATAGCGGTTTTTAAACTCATGTAAATACACTTAAAATAAGTAAGTGAATGAATTAATTTGAGTTTCAATAAATTACAATATGGAACACAGCACAATGAGGGACAGACAAGACCAAAACAAACAGAATTATCACACATGGAGTTGCTCAATAGGAAGGCTCACCTATGAAGGTGTTTTTTTTTTTGTTTTTTTTTAACTATGTATTATGGGTTTTTAATCATTTACAGTTAACAGATCGGTACCCACAAACCCCATCCCTCCAACCCCTAACAACAAAAACTCGGTATAGGGGGAAAACCCAAACAGGCATAAATTGTAAAAAAAAAAAAATTAGTTAATCAAATATTAATAACAGATAATAGTAAATAATAATAATAAAAAATATTAAATATTGAATAATAATAGATACTAGATCAATAATAACAGTAAACAATAAGAATAACAACAATATTAAAAATACATAGAAAGAAAAAGGAAAAAACAAAAAAGAACACATCTACTTATATGAAGTTTGCTTACTGTACATTTAAACAAAAAATCAAACAAACAAAATTTGTTAACTAACTAAAATAGAATAGATAAATAATTTTGTTTATTTTTTTAAAGTACAAAACAGTCATCCTTTTTTTCTCTTCCTATTTACTAACCATGAACTCTTGCCGTGCTATAAGTTTAAAGCTATCTCTGAGTAATGGCGATAGGGCCTATTTTTCTAATCACCAGCATCCACATAGTTAAGTTGTTCATAAAATCCAGGAAAGGTGTCCACATCTCACAAAAATTCTCAGTTTTCCCTCTTACTATTTAAGTCAGTTTTTCTAATGCCAGACTGCAGGGCATCTCTTTAATCTACCGACTAGCATTGCAATTACACGTTTAGCTTGTATCAGACAAAAATTGATGAGTTTACATTTCTCAACACTTACTGAAAAGCCTATGGGATATATATGCAATAAACACATTTTGACTTCAACAGGAACAATGCTTTTTGTCAATTAAGAAATTAGCTCAAAAACTTCTTAGTTTATAGCTCTATCTGTCTGTATCTTTTTAATTCTCCATGATATCAGCTTTCCAGACTTTTCTCTGTGGTCATAATAGGTTTGTTTTAACCACATTAGATTGGAAGCTATTTTATCCATCCATCCATCCATTTTCTTTCCCTTATCTGGAGTCGGGTCGCGGGGGCAGCAGCCTAAGCAGGGAAGCCCAGACTTCCCTTTCCCCAGCCACTTCGTCCAGCTCTTCCCAGGGGATCCCGAGGTGTTCCCAGGCCAGCTGTGAGACATAGTCTCTCCAGCGTGTCTTGGGTCTTCCCCGTGGCCTCCTACCGGCGGGATGTGCCCTGAACGCCTCACCAGGGAGGCGTCCTGGAGGCATCCTAATTAGATGCCCGAGCCACCTCATCTGGCTCTTCTCAATGCGGAGGAGCAGCAGCTCTACTCCGAGCCCCTCCCTGATTACAGAGCTTCTCACCCTATCTCTAAGGGAGAGCCCAGCCACCCTACGCAGGAAGCTCATTTCGGCCGCTTTTCGGCCCGCAATCTTGTTCTTTTGGTCACTACCCAAAACTCATGACCATAGGTGAGGGTAGGAACAAAGATCGACCAGTAAATCGAGAGCTTTGCCTTTCAGCTCAGCTCCCTCTTCACCACGACAGATTGGTGTAGAGTTTGCATTACTGCAGACGCTGCACTGATCCGCCTGTCAATCTCCCGCTCCATCCTCCACTTGGGGCAGGATCTCGTCCCTGATCTGGAGGGGGCACTCCACCCTTTTCCGGCTGAGAACCATGGCCTCGGATTTGGAGGTGCTGATTCTCATCCCGGCCGCTTCACACTTGGCTGCGAACCGATCCCGGAAACGAGTTTGACTTACTGCCGGCAATGCGAACCAAGCTCTGGCACTGGTCAAACAGGGAACGGACAGCCCGTATCAGGGGGTCCGAAACCACATGTTCCCGGAGAACCCCCCACAGGAGTCCCCAAGGGACACGGTTGAATGCCTCCTCCAAGTCCACAAAGCACATGTGGACTGGTCTGGCAAACTCCCATGCACCCTCAAGGAACCTGCCAAGGGTCCAGAGCTGGTCTACAGTTCCACGACCGGGGCGAAAACCGCATTGCTCCTCCTGAATGGCGAAAAACCACATTGCTCCTCC
Organism: Plectropomus leopardus; assembly: GCF_026936395.1. Taxonomy (NCBI): domain Eukaryota; kingdom Metazoa; phylum Chordata; class Actinopteri; order Perciformes; family Serranidae; genus Plectropomus; species Plectropomus leopardus. Next base: position 36,799,081 of record NC_142183.1, on the reverse strand, counting down.
TGAATTCGGGGTTTTACCATCCGGCGTACCCTCCTCTCTAGTACCCCCGAATAGACCTTACCAGGGAGGCTGAGGAGTGTGATCCCCCTGTAGTTGGAACACACCCTCCGATCCCCCTTCTTAAAAAGAGGGACCACCACCCCAGTCTGCCAGTCCATGGGCACTGCCCCCGATGTCCACGCAATGTTGCAGAGTCGTGTCAACCACAAAAGCCCCACAACATCCAGGGCCTTGAGGAACTCCAGGCGGACCTCATGCAACCCCGGGGCCCTGCCACCGAGGAGCTTTTTGACCACTTCTGCAACCTCAGCCCCAGAGATGGAGGAGCCCACCTCCGAGTCCCCAGGCCCTGCTTCTTCACCAGAAGGTGTGACGGTGGGATTGAGGAGGTCTTCAGAGTATTCCTTCCACCAATCCACAACGTCAGAGCACTGCTTCCCCCTCCTGAGATGCCGGATGGTGGTCCAGAACCTCTTCGAAGCCGTCCAGAAGTCGTTCTCCATGGCCTCACCAAACTCCTCCCACGCCTGGGTTTTCGCCTCGGCGACCGCTGTAGCTGCATTCCGCTTGGCCTGTTGGTACCTGTCTGCTGCCTCCGGAGTCCCACAGGCCAAGAAGGCCCGATAGGACTCCTTCTTCAGCTTGACGGCATCCCTTGCCGCTGGTGTCCACCAGCGGGTTCGGGTGTTGCCGCCCCGACAGGCACCGACCACCTTACGGCCACAGCACCAGTCGGCTGCCTCAGCAATGGAGTCACGGAATTTGGCCCACTCAGACTCAAGGTCCCCTGCCTCCCCAGGGACATGGTCGAAGCTCTCCCCGAGGTGGGAGTTGAAACATCATCGAACTGCGGCCTAGGGTGTCCTGATGCCAAGTGCGCATATGGACACCCTTATGCCTGAACATAGTGTTCGTTATGGACAATCTGGACAATAACAAAATTCTTCTTGGGTTCAGATCGGGGGGGCCATTCCTCCCAATTACACCCCTCCAGGTCTCACTGTCGTTGTCAACATGAGTGTTGAAGTCCCGCAGCAGAACGAGGGAGTCCCCAGAAGGAGCACTCTCCAGGACTCCAAAAAGGGTGGATACTCTGAATTGCTGTTTGGACCATAGGGACAAACAACAGTCAGGATCCATCCCCCCACCCGAAGGTGGAGGGAGGCTACCCTCTCATTCACCAGGATAAACTCCAACATACAGGCACCGAGCCGGGGGGCAATAAGTATTGCCAACACTGCTCGGCACCTCTCACCAGTGGCAACTCCAGAGTGGAAGAGAGTCCGTCCCCTCTCGAGAAGACTGGTTCCGGAGCTCACGCTGTGTGTTGAGGTGAGGTCGACTATATCTAGTCGGAACTTCTCAACCTCGCGCACCAGCTCAGGCTCCTCCCCCACCAGAGAGGGGACATTCCACGTCCCCAGAGCTAGCTTCTGCAGCCGAGGATTGGACCGCCAAGGTCCCTGCCTTCGGCTGCTGCCCAACTCACACGGCACCTGACCCCTATGGCCCCTCCTACGGGCGGTGAGCCCATGGGCAGGAGGTCCCACATCGCCTCTTCGGGCTGTGCCCGGCCGGGCCCCATTGGTAAAGGCACGGCCACCAGGCACTCGCCATCGAGCCCCACCCCCAGGCCAGGCCTGGCTCTGGTCCCTCCCCTAGGACCTGTTTGCCATGGGTGACCCTACCAGGGCCATAAAGCCCCCGACAACTGAGCTCCTAGGATCACTGGGACACGCAAACCCCTCCACCACGATAAGGTGGTAGCTCAGGGAGGGGGAGGGAGGAAGCTATTTTATTGGTAGTTAATTCATTATATTTTGATTTCAAAGGGGAAAGCTCTCATTATTTCTCTGGAATGTCACAATAAAAAAGCTTTTGTTCTTATTTAAAACTTGTTGTTCAAGAGCGTTTAGCTGTTCATAATAAATATTAGATTTGAATTTAGTGTAGCTTATTATCTCACCTCTTATAAATGCCTTGAAAGTCTCCCATTTTATTGAAGCACTAGTTTGATTTGTGTTTAGAATAAAATATTCATGTATTTTTCCATCTAGAAATTTCACAAAATCAGGTTATTGAAACTATCTAGACTGAAAATGAAACCTTGGTGATGATGAACTTATATTAGACATACGCATTAATCATGAAATTGGAGCATGGTCCAATAACAATATATCATACCAGCATTTCTGAACTTGTGATATTAAACCATTAGAAATAATAAAATAATTGCCTCTGGAGTATGTTTGGTATGTGATGGAGAAGCATGAATAATCTTTTTAATTGGGGGTTAAGATATATTCATATATCTATTAAATTTAAGTCGGCCGTGAACTTTTTTATTGTTTTTCTTGTTTGTTTTTGAGAAGTATCAATACTAGTAGAGGAATCAACTTTCGGCTCCAACACACATTTGAAATCACCGTAAATTATGTATTGACCAGGATAGGATGATAAGGAGAGAAATAGATTTTGATAAAAGGAGGGAACATCATCATTGGGAGCATATACTGTATACTTATTAAGTTGATCTGGGTGGACACTATGGAAGTATAATGCATCGCCCTGATGGATCTATATATTTACTTTTCAACTGAAAGGGGACTGATTTATAAATTAATATCATGACCCCCCTTGCGTGAGAGGTAAAGCAAAAAAAAATAGATTTGTCCTGGCTACCTTCTATTAATCTTGCCAATATATTTTTTATCAGATGCATTTGCTTTAGGAAAATTATATTGAATTTCATTAGTTTGACCCTGTTCAACACCTGTTTAAGTTTTACTAATTTGCTCAGCCCTCTTATATTCCAGCTAGAGATTTTTAACTCTGGTCTATTTGCCATGAGAATAGTATGACTTGTTGGTTATAAGGTTAATATAATGGTTATGAGGATGACACGACTTAAACTATAAGAAATATACACAAAAACAAAACACCGAGATCCCATCTCCTCCCAGAAAAACCCTAAAGCACTTTCCCAAGCGAAGTGGATGTAAAAAAAAACAGAGAAAAGTTAACTTTGGTTACATCAAATGCTTGATCCTCACTGTGAGGAGCAACTTGACCCATTCTTATAAAGGCTCGCTAACAAATTGAAAACCAATAGACCTTAGGCTCCAAATACATCAGTTAAGAGCAGGAGGAAATGTTTTTCATTATCTACTTGTAATACTGTGCCTCGCAAGTCTCCGTAGGTCTCTGCTGGCTATTAAAGTAATCCTTCATGTAAAACAAACAAAAACTGTCCGACATAAAGATCACACAGATCTGATCCGTTGATAAGGCTTCTATGTTTAAAAAGGAGGTCTCATGTTACTGCGTAAATTCTCCACTGTGAATGTTCTCATAATAACTTTAGGACATACCTGTTTACTTGAAATGGAACAAGAAAAGCGAAGGAAAAGAGAGAGAGAAAACAAAAAAAAACATAAACAAAAGACATCCACAGCAGATATACTTCTTAGCTTTCAAAGCGTGGAGTGTTGTGGTGCTTATCTTGCGATCTTGCGATCTTGAGATAATTTTCTGCCTCTGCCACAGATTTGAAGATCAAGTGCTGACCATCATGGGTGACCACCAGTTGAGCTGGACAGAGCAGTCTGTAGCAGATATTCATGCTCCGAAGCTGGGCTTTAACTCTGTTAAATTGCAGCTGACACTGACGGGTCTCTGCCAATAGATCTGGAAAGAAGCCGACTCATTGGTTTTCATACCTCACCTCCTTCAGTCGTCTGGCCGCTCTCAGTGTCTTTTCATGATCTTTGAAATTCAGAGATTTCATGACTATTGTTCTGGGCACGGAGAGCAAGTTTGGGTTAGCTTGGCCTGTCCGATGTGCTCTCTTAATGACCGGGGTAGGGGAGAGGGAATCGCCCATTACCATAGGAGGCCAGTTTCCAGAAAGCTACATAGGTTGGGACCTTCCGTTTTCTCAGGGAGACTGACTACCCTTAGGTTAAAACATCTTCAATGGTCCTCTTGGTCCTGGATTTTGGTGCTTAATACCACCACCGTTCCCTCCAGCTGATTTGCTTTGTGTTGAAGTACCGTTAAGTCCCTCTCCGCCTGTGAAACCCTCTCCTCCGCTTCCTGAATCCTTCTGGACTGTGACAGTAAATCTCCTTTAATGCCTTTAATTGCTTCCATCATATCGGCATACTGCCTTGCAAAATCTCCCTTCAGTGAATGAATGGCACCCAATATATCACTGTTTGTTGGTGCATTAGAATTAGCATCATCCTGGTCTCTGTTAGCCTCCATGCTAGCATCATGGCTAACACTGACTGTGGGAATGCCAGCTGTGTTGTTTTGTACCTGTGTCTTCGGTTGTGGCTGTCCCAGTTCAGAGTTTTTGGGGGGCATGGCTTCTTACAGAAGTTCTGCAAACCTTTGGGACGTAATTATTCGTGCCTTTGGTCATTTTAAAAGTATTTATTCAAAAAGTTAGCTGGCTCCCTTGCTGCAGCATGTCAGTAGTGCGCCATAACTGGAAGTCCCAAAGGTGGGTTTTTATTAGATGCTTCAAACAGTCAAAGGGCTCTGGAAATCTGACGGACTGGGGAAGATTGTTCCAGAGGGTCAGGGCTAAAACAGCAAATTGCAAAAAAGAAATTATTTTAGAATTATATATTAGTATTAATGGGTCAAAATCCCTTGAAGACACATATATCTGAATTTTGCAACGTTTCCTAAATGAAGGAAACAGGACTGCATGAGCTTAAAGTTTACTGTGTTGTACTCACTGTTGTACTTGTACACAAAGAAAGAAACACCATTGGTCGACGGCTCAAACTAACAGCATCCAATAAAAAGAAATATAATTTATCATTTTGATTCAGTTAATTTCAAGTCAATTCAAAGTGCTTTATTGGTGTATAAGCTCCAAAAACAGGTTTAATATAGGTTCAATAAAGACAAAGTTAATTAAATATCAAAACAAAAATTACAGATATCAAAAAACAACATACTCAAAAAAAATGAATGAAGTAGAGTAATTAATGAGAAGGCAGAGTGTGAGCTGTGACCTCCTGTGACCTCCAGCTGTTATTGTTGCTGTTGTATCAGTTGTCTATATTTGTTATTATATATATATATATATATATATATATATATATATATATATATATATATATATATATATATATATATATATATATATATATATATAATTTGTAAATATATGTACTAAGGCATATGTGATTTGTAATGTAATTTCTTTTGTAATTTCTTTTGTAATTTCTCTCTGTAAATGTTCTGTGACATATTTAATGCCAAAATATTTTTGCAGTGCATTTCTATGTATATTTTCATAAATGCTGTAAGCAAATAGGCAAAAGCTCTGGATCCTTCAAAACCACCAGGGCCCCACATAGAACCAGATGTATCCATCTCTGCATGCTCCTTGGTGTGCATTGCTTCTCTCTCCCATTCTCTTTCTCTTTTCAAAAGGTTGATTAAATGACATCTGAGAATCTTCCTCATTAATTTCATTCCAACCATAGTATTTGCAGTTAGTGATGATTGCGCCATACTCACCAGCCTCACATTACAATTAGTCAGGTTTCTGGATGACAATCAACTTCAAGGAACATATTCCTGTGGCATAGAACCAGAAGAACAGCATCAGTGATTTCAGCAAAAAGAAGTGGTTTATGGTATGGTTTGGTATTTGTATAGTGTCTCTCTGCTTTACACTACATGTCATACATGTCACCCACTCACACACACATTCATTCAATAATATTATATTAGTGTCTTGTAAACCCATGAGGGTTGGGCACATGTTTGTTTGCACTACATGTGTCTAATGACACACTGGGGTAGAGGCCCATTTACCCCAAACGTTTGTATTCCTGTTATAATGCCCTCTAGTGGCTGTGGGAATTATTACAGTGGCAAAGGAGGAAGTCACGTAACATTATAGAGCAACAAGGCATGTAAGTATTAGGCATGGATGGTATAACAGTATGCCAGCATATTTACCCAAAGGTATGCTTTTCAGTACCATCCTAAATGCAGGTGCTCCTCTTTCTGTTAAACTCATTGTATGTAGTGCACAGCACACACCACCATAGCTCAGTCTGGTGGAAAGGCAGCTGAGCTGAGAGACAGAGTGACACCTAGTGATGGAGGGAGAAGTTACAGGACTGTAAACAGCTGGTAGAAGATTATGCATTTGTTGACATCACAGGAGCGACATCCCAGAGCATCAACAGCAGACACAGAAGGATACCCTGAGCATAATATGTGGACACAGAAGTCCACTGCAAAGAGGCAGCATGTGATGAGTTGCAGTGAGAACGTGTTGACATTTCCTGTGAACGCAAGACCCATAAAAGACACATTGCTTGTAACAGAACTTTAGACACTGTCCTGTAATGTCCAAAACTGATGCAGGCGGGTACCGAGGGCATCATATTTTGTCATGTAGGGCCACCAAAGCGGTAAAACAGGGGTACTTGATGATTGGAGATGAGAACATGGTTTTCCCGTGCTCTTTCTACACTGGCAAGTCAAAATGTCTGTAGTTTAAAAGTTTATCGGTGCGGATAACTGTCTCAGTACAGCACTGTGTGTGTGTGTGTGTGTCTGTGTGACTGTGTGTGAAGGTGGACTTATCAATATCACCTTAGAACCACAGACAGACGAAGCCAGCCCTGCTTACTTGTCCTCTTAAGAACCATTGTCATGTTGAGACCTTTAGAGACTTTCATTTTCCCTGCTCCTTTCTTCTTTCTCATCTACTTTAGTTTGGAAACATCGTTCATCTTGACAGCCATGCACAGACCATAGAAGAAAGAAACTCCTCAGGTTAAATGAAAGCGCGCACTCCTCATGAGACATTCACTTCCTCTCCTGGTAGCAACTCCAACTTTGGAGCTTTTTAAATTTCTGAAGCTACTTTGCATTTTGCAGCATTGTGTCCCAACATGCCCCAAGAAAACCACAAAGACCTGACCATTCACACATGCTGATTTAGTCCACTGATGTGAGTGCTGGTATGAATAGCCTCAGCTGCAGTGTGCTGATTTGAGCCACTATCTACCTCACTTTAATTTGCATTTTACAAAGGTGTTGTGTGGGCCTAACAATCAGATTTATCAAAGCTGTATTCTGCATTCATATGAAACATGGATTCTTCTACTTTGTCTTGTGGGAGGTAGTTAGTGATCTTTTGTTCTCTCATATATTGTTTTTACTTAGTTACATATACTTACAGATGCAGGTGCAAATCTTTAAAAGGGCTTTATAGTTTTAGGTAAAGTAGAAAAAACTGAATGTTCCCTTGATGAAAGAGCTAACAAACAAAAGATGGAACTCCAGGTTGATTGGCTGTATGTGATGTTTACACTGTAGTTGCCCTCAGGGGGTCATTATCTTGCATGTTTTACCTCAATAGTATCCAGAGACAATGTGAAAAAGGCTTTAAACGATCTATCTGCAGTTGCCTATTTTGACTGGAAACAGGAATAATTGAGCAGTCTTTATCACAGAAGATGACTAATCCCAAAGCCGCTTTTTTGAGTAAGTGAATTACAGGTTACATAAGTATAAAAATGAAATAGTCTGTCATAAAATCAATTTTAGGATCAGCTTATTTTTGTCCGGGTTTGCAGTTATCAATGAAATATTAGTTCCTCCTGTGAGTGTGTTTGAATGTAGGAGTTCAGTCTCTTAAACTCAATAATTGAGTATCTCTCTCAGTTAAAACCTGATTATTTTCATACACATACTAATGTGCATTTATTTTCTGTGCTGTCATTTATAATGACTACAACAACTAAAGTAGACCTATTTAAGATAAAAATGTAGAGGATATCAAAAGTGAAAGTTACCAAAAAAACTTTACAGGTTAAGTGTGTAAAATGTAGGGGTATTTGGTGGTGGTGAACTGCAGATGGAACTCCAAACTCCTGCATGAAAGTCAGTTGTTTTTGAGACCCATCCACCTCCCCAACCATTTTAAGTGGTTACCGAAAGCATTGTTACCTGACACTGTCCTTCAGCATTTCAAACCACACTGTCAGGTTTCATACAACCTTATAGTTAAGTGATCTCGCTCATGCGTGTTGCATGTAGATGTAGCAGAGAGAATCTGAGTTAGAGGCTGCAGACTGCAGCCTCTCCAAAAAGTAGGTCAGCTCCTCCCCTTTCCCAACCCCCTTAAATCGGCAGCCTACTTAAGACACCTGTGGCATGAAGGCTGCCTTTCTCTTTGTGTGTGCCTGGTGGCTGCCACATGGTCATGTCTCTGAGTTTACTGTCTGTTGTGCACTGATGGCCTGGTCGTCGTGGTGTCCATTAAAATGGATTTGAGTGGTGAATTGTTCCAGACTGATTGAAGGACATCAGGGTAATTGTAGTACCTGCTCAGACACAATCAGCTGCTGTTTTGTTTTGGGCTGTTTTGGTTTCGTTCTGTTTGCTCTGTTGAGATGAGTGTTTGTTTTAGGTAGTTTTGTAAGTGTTATTAAAATTTGCCTTTTTAGCTTGAACCAACTGGTTTAATACAGTTTTAACCGTTTCTTTAGTAATATTTCTTTTTTGTCCCCCTTACAGTGCAGTGGTTGCTGGCTAGCGGTGGAGGCTAGGCACTCAGGGTGGTTCCCAGCACCTTTCTGTTGTAGTGATAAGGGCACTGGGACACGATAGTTTGCACCCGTTTGCTGTGTGTTTGCTATGAGTTCACGAGTGGTGGGTAAGTGCACTCCTGGGACACTTCCTTTGGTAGTTTGCCTCCCCCTTGCTAGCTTCCACTCACTCCCCCCTTTCCCTTGTTTTTTGATAGTTTTAATAATTTACTTTGGAAGTGTTTTTATTAATTGAAAAGAGTTATTAAGAGCATAAATTGTAATAAATTTTCATACCTCCTCCTGTAATTTTGACCCGCATTCATTGCTCACGACTAATTCCTTCTTTTCCCTCCACAGACACTTCCAGTTTTAATGATTATTGTTTGCTTAAATAATTAGTAATAAATAAATTCTGATTTGCTTTTGAACCACGTCTCTGTCTTGTAGTGCTTGAACCTGTGTTTGCCTTACTGCTTAGAACTGGGTAAAACTCCTTGGGTGAAAGTCCCTAGGTGGCGTTGTCTGGCTTGTTACAGCCCCTTTATAATATAAACGTACCCACTACCACGTCGCCACATAGACATGCCCGCTGTCATCTGGCGTATGATAATGCTGCCGGTTCTGTCTGACTGCGTTATCATGCATATTTGCATGTGGACACAAAAGGTGGCTTTTGCCTTCACTTTGAAGAGTTCAGAATCACACATGGGAGGTACTTTCACAGGAAAGGGTACACAGGTCTTCATTTTCTATTTCATCGTTAAGTGTTAATTTCTCTTTTTTTTTTCTAAAAAACAGCATCAGCTGAGGAATAGTTGTGTCTGATCGTGGAGCTGCCCTGCTAACACTTAGTTTTTTATGTCCATGTCCTTCTGCCTGTGAACACATCTGGGATTTTGTAGCTTAAGCTACACTTTACTCCAGAGCTTTCTACTTTCACTGTATTCCCTCAGCTGCTCCTTCTCTTTTTCTCTTGTTGTCTTTGGTCTTTAACCTGTGTGGTCCTTTTTTTTCCTCCACACTGCTCAGCCTGACACACTCAGTGGATTGGGAGAAATTTTTTCAGAGAGGTCGTAGTTACAACAATGACTTTTGAGGGAAGTCCTATTTTTGAGGGTGGCAGGGTGCCATACATATGCATCAGCATACATAAATGTGCCCCCTTACATGCAAAATTTCATTCCTACAGAGAATACTTAGCCTGAGACAACAGAGAAACACAATCATTAGTCATAGTTGCAATGTTTCTTTGAATTGCTCTGTGCTGATAAACATTTCAGATGCCAGCACACTGTGAACAGTTGATGATTTATGTTATTTTGTTAAAAAGAACAGACTTAGGCTACATCTCATGACAATTTATAAACATGCACACAGCAGGGTGGTAAAACTGGGTGAAATTTGGGACAGGGGAGTGCTCAGGTGGCCGCTGTGAATGTGACCTCTAGTACAGTCAGTGTCAGCAACAATAAATCACATCAAAGTAATTTTTACCTTTGTTGGAATATGGTGATCTGCTTTTTATGAATGCACCTGATCATTGCCTAATGAAATTGGACACTGTTGGACCTTCTGGAATTGGTCTTCTCTGTCTGTCCGCAGGCTCTCACACTGGTTGTTTTTTTATATATGAGTCCACTTGGGCTGTTTCCCTCTTATTTATGTATATATATATATGTGTGTAAAAACCAGAATCAATATGCCCTGCGCTTTCACAGCACTCTTTTGATGTCGGTCCCCAAAGTTTGCACAGAACTTGACAATAAAGCTTTAAATTTGCCGCCCCTTCTACTTGGAACAACTTACAGAAGGACTTAAAACTGTCTGATCACTATGGGGGAATTTAAGTTTCTTTTAAAAGGTTGAGAAAGTAGCACTATTGGTCAATGTGACTGGTACTCCAATGATAACTGAAATTTGATGATTGCACTTTTTGCATTTTAACTGGAGATTCTGCTCACTATTTGTATTTTGTGGTAGTTGTGTTGTGTGATAGTTGTATTTGTCTGTATTTATTTCTGCAACCTTGTTTAAAGCTGCCCTCTTGGCCAGATCAGTCATAGAAAAGAGGTTTTAAATCTCAATGAGTCTTTCACCTGGTTAATTAAAGGATGTGTGTATATATATATATATATATATATATATATATATATATGTATGTATATATATATATATATATATATATATATATATATATACCTGCTGTCCGGCAGCATGGTTCGTGGACAGTCGGCATCAGTTGAAAACTATGGAAGGCTGGAAGGGCGGGAATTAAATATGTCACAGGCATTAACTATGTCACAGGAAGGGCAACAATTTGCTTTTGTTGCCTTAACATAACCAAGTGCAGCATTATCCTACCATGCATTCATTGGCTTCATGTTGGCACCATCCCGGAGTATAAACAGCAGACACTGAAGGACACCTGGAGCGTAAAATGTAAACAAAGCGGCAACATATGGGATGAGAACGTGTTGCAACTCTGCAACTTCTGTTGTATTATTAAAAAGAGTAAATTCAGAGCAGGATTACTAGTTAATATATTTCAGACACAACTACATGTTGATTTTAGAACTTCAATAGTAATGTTTACCTCACAAAGTCATTATATATGCTATTACCTCCCTGGAAACAAAAAGCATTCCTGATTTTAGGCTGTGTTTAGACAAAAACGGCCCCACTAAAATTAGAAAAGTCTTTCCTTTGCATTTTTTTTTTAATCTGTATTCATATGGTAATATTGTGAAAACAATCCTTGTGTACACAGATCTGAAAAAAAAACTGTAGTATGCATGCCAGGCCAGTAGTTGGCAGTGTTACTGACCACAGGCCTGTGCATAAAGGCGTTCTTTTATATTCATTCATTCTTTTTATAAACATGTAATCTGTGTGTCTTCACTGATCACAGTAGCAAATCTACCCTTTGCTGGAGGAGCGCTAATTAACTCAATAGTCAGTGGCAAAAACACAGCTTGTTAGTCCATGATTGTTGTTATTGTTTTCTTCCTATTTGCACATGGCTATTTGAAATGTAAAAACCATGCCTGAAGTGCAGTCGTTACTTCACCGTTTTCACAGATTGCCAGTTTACTGGGCGACAGAAGGGGTGGCGTTTTCAAAAAATTGCACTCCGGAACCTGGTTTCAAAAGTTTGCATTTTCAGGTGCCCAATACACCGTTGCCATGTGCATTAGAGGCCAAACCACAACAAAAGTTTAACATTTCATGCAAGAACTATTGCCACATAAACAGCCCCATTGACTCACAATCAGACGTCAGTTCAATTTACTAAAACAATGACTCAAACAAGTGGCTAAATTTGAAATGACAGGACAAACACCAGACTCTTATTGATAATTTGATATTAAAATGAAATGAAATTAAATGATGATGATCAGTTATAGATGGATAAAACAGATGAAGAGGCTCTGAGGATGCCCTGACTGTGTTTACAAGACGCATGAATCATGACCACACACTGCTATGCTATTGTCATTAAGCTGCAGGAGTCTACAGACACATTTTTGTTAGATATTATTAGCATGTGTTGTCCCACAGTGGCAGCTGCAATCTCAAAATATCATCTGATTTAAAACAGGCTGAATGACATCATCAGTGTATTATTCATGAGAGCATGATCAATGTAACAATCAGGTAAAAACACATCAATAATACTCATATTTAATTTACTTGGGCATATTTTCAACAAACAGGCCAATTTCAATAAAGGCAGGAATTATAACCTAAAGGAGTGATCACATTCATTTTTTTATGGATTCAGAAATTGATCTACTACGTTATGTTAACTAATTGGCAATTGAATGAAAGGGTTCTTTCTGAAGTCTTCTTTATTCTGGTGACAGCTTGCTGCACGTGTCTCTCTTATGTTGTTAATTATTCATGACACATTGGCATCGCTCCCAAATACACATTACATTCAGTGCAGCTTTTTCAATATTACTATGTCACCAAGTCAGGTCTCCTCAGAAATTTTGTCCTCAAGTTTCAAGTCGATTCGAGTCTTACAGCATACACACAGCTCCTGTCCTATTATCTACCACAATAATGGTCAATTTTCAGGACAAACAGGACAAGGATTTCAGATCTGAACAACAACTGCTGGTAATCAGGACGCCTGGTCACCCGGGCACACAGACTGAAACGCTGGTCAAACTGAAAGATAGCACAACAACTTTTTCAGCAGCAATATTAAAGACAACCATTACACACTGCACAGATAAACATTCTGCGGCACAGCAGAAATGCATATATTCCAAGATACGGTAGGTTTGTACACACGGATGGAATAGACAGCATTATGTTCAGTAGACAGAAATTATTTGAAATTAATGAGGAATACTTAACTATTAGCCTGTTAGGCATTAATTTCAGGAACCTAAATACAAAAGAAAATGTGTTAAATAAAAAACACCAAAAATCACACTATTTCAGGCTCCCCCTAAATTCCTTAACGGCTTCCTGGGGAGCTCATCTTGTTCAGGGAAGTCGAGCTTCCTACAGCTCCCCTGTATTTCCAATTTTGATTACACGGGAATGACACATTTGAAATGTGATATGTTGCATGTATAAACACCAGTCCATTCTCACTCCATACGTCTCTGTCAGCGGTTTCGGTGTATGAGTGTAACGCCAAAAAGCCACCTTCCGCGTCCAACTGGAACGCGGCTGGAGAGCATCAGACGAGAAGGTGCTCGGACAGAGATACCTAAAACGTCATAAGCAGATGCAGAAGGTCACTGACAGAGTGGAACCATGTGACGAGTTGGGATGAGAGCAAGTAACTTTAAAGGGCAACAGAATGTGGCGAAATTGAGTCCAATGTAGCAGTTCGTTGTCATTTCCAGGTCATAAAAAAAACTGATGTGTTTTGCCTGCCCTGCGGTGTGTGAAACTGACACTGAAGGCAGTTTTTGGCATCTCTATGAGATGCAGTGTAAATCAAATATAAACCAAGATTATGTTATAGAGTTGCATATTTCTCTCTTCATATGTTTTCAGAGACATGTTTTAGCTCACTGTTTAATACGACATCGCCGGCTGCCATTGTGTAAAACAAATTAAGTTGCATTATGTCACACACAAGCAGGAGCATATATTGGTCCGATGCATTCTGGTAGTTGTAGGTTGAGCAAAAGCCAGTGCCACAGTCGTTGTTCCCTGTTTTCTCTGCTCATGTAGCACCAATTTCAAAACTGTTTGTGTCTTTCTACTGCAGAGACGGAATAGTTTTATGTGAGGACCCTCTTTATCGGTCCAATAATTCCAATAAGTCTTTTTTTAACCTAAGTAAGTTCGGATTTTCCCTGAAAAAAAATAAAATAAAGTCCAAACTTCCTCTGAGGTAGTCACCATAAAAGCACCAAAACTGCAGCCCCTCAAAGGTCAGGTAACATCAGTTCACTACAAACAATAAATCACAGACAAATAATAATTACCACTGCCTCACAAATCAGCATGAATAGATAACCTTAAATCTCAGCTCATTACTCCTTATCTCATCTGCCAACCCTCTGGATTAGCAGCAAACTCTTTGAAGTGCATTTGCAGAGAAAATCGTTGGTTTTACCATTAGTTTTATTGATACTAACAGGTCTGTCTGCCCACCGGCTGCTCATGTCCACTCCCCACTTCTCTTAAGTTTACTTTGTACCACAATGGATGGCAATAGAGGGAGATAACGGCAGTGTGTGTGTGTGTGTGTGTGTGTGTTTTCAGTTATATAACAAGCAAAATGCTCTGAAATAGCAAACATAACCAAGTCAGAGAGCAGTGTGTATTAAAAATACCCATTTATTAAATGGCATTATGAAAGGAGCTTTTGAGTACGGGTGGCCCCGGGCTGACTCAACCATTTGCAGTGTCAGTGCCATGCTTTACCCATAAATTAACAACAAAGTGTTTTTCTTTGCCCATGTTAAAGTGTGAAAACATTGCCAACCCTTGAATTAAATGTCAACCTAAATTCCAGCCACTCGTTTGAAAACTGTATTTTGCATTAAATCGAGCTTAGGCATGGTCATTGAAAATTACTTTAAATAAAAATGTCTTTTAGCATTTCTCTGACTGCTCATTTGAATAAAGCAGGAACAAGCGGAGAGCTATTGAGTTGTCAGGCCTTTATCTCTGCCGGATGAACAGAATTGCAGCACCCCACAAACAAGTCCAGGAATATAATGCTGTCCAAAGCAGTAAACAATGGTCTCATTTGGAGAGGTAACACAACGAGCATCATCACTGTGCTTATTATTAGCTCCCCAGTGTGACTGTTGCCTCGTGTCAGCTGTAATATTACAACAAAATACATGCAGTCATTTAGGGAGCTGTGATTCTGCGTATGCCTGCCAATGACTGAGTCTTTATGAGGCTGATGTAAAAGGATTCATTTCTGTCCCAGTGCCATTCTTTCCAAATATATTGTGTTGTGATTTTTGGCCAGCAATGGCCCAACACAAAAAAAGGGAGAGAGAGAAAAAGATCAATATGTAGTCACTAACAAGTATGTAGCTAGTGATTCACTGTTGTCACATTGAAGAATCTTGCTGGCTCTACCAACATTCATTCACCTGTAAACTTACAACAATTCAGTTTCCATCGATTCACACACAGAATCACAACACAGGAGAACTCAGCTCGGCATTTCCTGCGTAGCCTCTGCCAGTAGCAGCAGCACTGCCTAGAGGTGATGAATGACCTCGAAACGTAAGAACTTTTTATTCTGTTACCTTCTACTGAGGATAAAGTTGGTGATTGCATTGGTAAACACTACAGCAAAATCACCAACACAAGGCTGTTGAAGCTGTTGTTACTCTGCTGTGGTGGCCTCATTTCTCCTCTAAGAGCAAACCCAGAATCATACCTTGTGTAGGATCACCTAACATACTATTATGGACAGACAACAACTCAGCCAGTTCAGGTTCAGTTGAGGTGTATACATGAAAGAGAAGCTCCATTCCAAACCACATTATCTGTTACGGCTACTTTCCACCAGGTCCGTGATCAGTCCGACTCCGATCTGTCATGGCAGACGGAGCAAATAGATAACACTGTAGTCTATGTGCTAACTTCCTCTGGCTCCACTGTGCGCGAATCGACTCTGTCTCAGACTCTTTCAAATCAGATACGCAAGGCTACTATTTTTGACAGAGGCTGGAGTACTTCGCATCAATTCAGCCAAATTAAGGGCAGAGCAGACAGGACGTGGTTAGCTCTGATCGTATTTCACTTAACTACATCAACAAATCATCACAATGGTAGGATTCAGACCTAAAGTCAACAGGTCAGAGGTTTTCATAGTCACTACCAACAACACAGATGAGGAGAGGCTAATTATGGGGGTGGAATACCACAAAAAATTTTATGACACCACACATGCTATTTATAAGGACAACCACAGAAAGGAAATGGTGTGGAAGAACATATTGGGAATTTATGGGGGTGGATGGTGAGTTATTACTAATTAGCTTCCATACTGATATAATGCGAGTAATTCTGTAACTACTGCGGGAACTTCTCGGTCTCACCACTCCAGCTGATCCGGCAGTGCTGCACCGTGCCAGACTCAAACCACAACCGGTGATAATTGACAGATGAGGGAGCACGCAGCAAAAACGCAGCGGAGCGGCTCCGCAATGCACATGTAAGCAGTGTAAATCCACTGTTAGTCCGACTTTGAGAAATTTGACTTAGTTTGATATCTGCATTTCTGCAAACCATTGTGGCAGTGAAATCCCGAACTTCATTATTACTACACATCAGAAGGATTAATGATTCATTCAGAGCGCCCATGTGGAAACTAACTTTTCAAAATGCTCCATATGATAACATTAAAAAATCCCCAAAGGGGGATGAATGTAAGTAAAAATAGTGATGAACTTTATCACTCATAAATGATTCGAGATTAGCCTCATAAATTCGCCTTTGATTGACATTTTACAGTGTAACCAGAAAAAATGAAACTATAATCACATCATAAAAAATAATCAGTGAACTTGGCATCCTTAAAACAATGTTTTCCATCTCTCAACTTAAATTTTATCTCTATTTTCTCATATGACGCACAATTATGTCAGCTAAAACTGCTCTGCATATTCCTCCTTTGTAAATACCAGTTTATGTCTGGGAAAAGGGATACACATGGTCTTTGAGTGTACACACAAACACCTCAGGCATCTGGGCCCTGGTATTTGCACGCAATCTGTATCTGGACTTCCCATCTTGATAAGATAAAACACATGCTAATGCTTGGTGTAAATACATGCAGAACTCATTGCAATTAGGATGAGATTAAAGATTGCGTGGCAGAAATAGTGATCAGGTCGCAGTCAGATTTTAAACATTTAACACATTAATGCTGGGTGTTCATGGGGCCTTGAAATCACCAACTCACCGACCTTCATGTCTTCAGACTTTTGGAGGAAACTGGAAAATGTGAGGGAAACCCAACAGACACTGGGAGAACAAGCAAAACAGAAATGCCAAGATGTTGGTCAAAATGTTATATCTCTTATTGTTATAATGACACAAAGCTGTATTGCGCTGTTGTTTTTCAATCTGAGAAGCACTTATTAAAACATACATAAACCAGCCAATCATATAACACTGGTAATCAGTGTCATATGCTCATGTTTGCTTGTTTACAGACAACTTCCTGTTAAAAACTGGATGCTATTCTCTGACTAAAAATCAGCATATGGTGAAAACAAAAAGAAAATGAAACATTTTAGACCCCAATTTCCTGCTGTTAGAGGAAACAGGATTCCATATAATGCTACTGAATGAATATTAAATATGTTTATTGAAAATATATAAAAGACAAGAGGCTCCCAAGAAAGTGTGCCCCTGTGGAGTTTTTCTCGTCATTGGACTCTCTCACACACACACACACACACACACACACACACACACATTGGTGTGATTTACATTTCAAAGGCTCTTGTGTTGCAAATCTACCTGACTACATGCTGCACAGCTGGGGACAGTGAAACAAAGACAGAAAGAGCAAAGACTTTAAACACCAGATCAAAGAGGGAGACACAGCACACAGCAAAGCCCAGGGCCACGATGGCATCAGCGCTGCATGCACACACAGGGACTGAGTCTGTCAACTGGGACAAATACCTCCAGAGATTTCCCACGCACTTCTGTCTTCTTTTAAACTGTTTGATTGTACATTTCTAAAGGATAAACCCTCACATTTCAATGTAAATGGATATTGTGTCATTCTTTTTTTATTTTCTTTATTTTAGTTTGACATTACAGAACCAAACATGCATTGATTTTTTAGAATCACACATTGTGGTTCAGACTTAAAATAGACCCTGTGTTGCACATGAAATGATTTCAAACAGAGGCAACAATAGTCCAGACATAAATCCTTGCAGCTTCCCTTCATCTGACTTTTCTGATATTGAAAGAGAATATTTCATTAAGCTTTTTTGAAACATATCATTGTTTAAATGACAGTAGATGTAAATGCTTTTGGTGTCTGGACTGTTGCAGTTTTTGTCATCTGGCTACGTCCCTAAACATTCATGCAAACCAAACGTTTTTGAACAGGGACCCGATTAAATGGTTAATGGTAAATGGACTACACT
This sequence comes from Plectropomus leopardus, assembly GCF_026936395.1. NCBI lineage: Eukaryota > Metazoa > Chordata > Actinopteri > Perciformes > Serranidae > Plectropomus > Plectropomus leopardus. The sequence goes on along the minus strand of NC_142183.1, from coordinate 36,780,888 downwards.
TGTATAGCACTTTTCTAGTCTTTTTTGACCAGTCAAAGCGTTCCACACTACATGTCACATTCACACACAAATTCACACACTGGCGGCCAAGGCTACCTTACGAGGTGCCACCTGCTACTCAATAACCATTAATATGGACTCACACTCCGATGATGGAGTGTGGGAGCAATTCATCAGGAGCAATTTGGATTTCAGTATCTTGCCCAAAGATACTTCAACATGTTGACTTGTGGGGCCGGGGATTGAACTGCTCACCTTCTGATTAGAAGACAGTGTTATCCCACCATGTGCATTTGTTGACATCACAGTAGCAGCATCCTACAACGTAAAGAGCAGATGCAGAAGGATACCTGGAGCGAAATATGGGATTATACTTGGAATTAGAATGTGTTGGTACTTCCTAATTACTGCAAGTCTACAGTATGACAGTCCTGGCATTGTGAGGGTAGTAAATAAAAAAATAAATAAATAAATAAAAATTGACCTTGATTAACCAGTATTGTGTTAATCACATAGTATATATTAAAAGACAAGCTGAGGGCTATTTAAAATTAGTCTGTGTGCCAGAGTTGGTCTGTGTTTGGAGTATATCAGGTCCTTTAGAACTTTGAGACATAAGTGATTTTATTAATGTCATCAATGAATTGATGGTGAATGGAATACATCTCTAACATGTGATATTGTAGATTACTATAGAAAAGCAACTGAAATGACATTGGATCTCTTTTTTTAATAATGGCAAAAATATTCTATAAATAACAAAAAATATCTTCAGAGTTGCATTATATGTGTTTTATCTTCAGTTTAATTACAATTTATGAGGTTAATCAAAAACAAAAATGACTTTGGAAAAAAAAATCACTTTTTATAAGTAACTCCTGCATTATTAGTTTAATTTCACTTATTTGTTCCTCTGCACATGTCTCATTATCTGCTTTGGGCATTTGAGTTATTTATTTGATAAGTTGTTGTTTTGTAGAACAGACCTCATCTGAAAATACTTCAACATTTAATCAGTGGTGAAATGGAAACAATAAAAGACAGTTATTTTCATTGTGTCCTTACACACAGCGCAGTCTTTTGTATACTAGAAAATACACAAACTAGAATTACCACCATGCTGTTGTATGCATCCGTGCCCAAGTCACGCTGCACTTACAGTTTACATCCATATTGGTGAAAACATGGATGCTTGACACATATCTTTCCCCTGGCAGCACAGAAGATCTCTTCAATTAGCACAGTTTACAGATTATTGTCTCTCCTGTTTTTTTTAAATATGATGTGTGATGGCCAGAAAAGTGTTTTTGAAGAAAGTTATGATGTCACTTTTGATCTTTGACCTCTTGGATATTAAATGTTAAAACTTAATTTTATCCTATGAAAGATCTGTGTGAAATTTTGGCATATGAATTCTGTAGTTATGGCCAAAAGCATGCTTTATGAGGTCACCAGGACCTTGACCTTAGGCCATTGGCCACCAAATTCTAATCAGCTCATCACTGAGACCAAGTGAACGCTTGTGTCAAATTTGAGGAAAATACTTTAACGTGTTCTTGATTCAAGTCAAGTCAATTTTATTTATAAAGCTCATTATCACAAATCAAAATTAGCCTCAGAGGGTTTTACAGCATATGACATCCCTCTGTCCTTAGACCCTCAAATCGACTAAGGAAAAACTCCCCCCAAAAAATTCTGTAACAAAGTTAAAAAATGGTAGAAATCTCAGGAAGAGCAAATGAAGAGCGATCCCACTTCCAGGACAGAAAGGTGTGCAATAGATGTTGTAAATAACAATTTAATTATAGTAATGACAAAGAGTTAAGAGAAAGAGTCCCATGTGTAAATTAATAGTGGAGGCATGACTCATAATAATGGCAGTAGAAGTTGTCGTCAAGCAGGATCATGGCATCAGTGCAAACAAGGCCCATGACACAGGTGTAGCCACAGACAGGACCACAGCAACAGCATAACCATGACCACAATCCAAACTGAGCTGGAGGTACAGCATCAGTACAGCCACAACACGAGCACAGCCAAAGGCAGGATCACAGCATCAGCACAACCATCATCATGATCAAGGCACAGCCAAGATTGCAGCCAAGATCAAGGACAACTACGAATCAAGGAAGCACAAATGCTCCAGAAAAGAAGCTGAGTTAGTGTAATGCAATAAAAAGACAAGAGTGTTTGCAGATGGAGGGAGCAAGAGGAGGAAAAGGGAGCTCAGTGTATCATAGAAAGTCCCTCGGCAGACTAAACCTATGTCACCCTAAGTAGGGGATGGTCCAAAGCAAGCCTGAGCCAGCCTTAATTATAAGCTTTATCAAAGAGGAAAGTCTTAAGTCTCCCCTTAAAAGTTTAGACGATGTCTGCCTCCCTGAACAAAACTGGAAGATGGATCCATAAAAGAGGAGTGTAGTAACTGAAGGCTCTGGCTCCCAGCCTACATTTGGAGACCTAAGGAACCACAAGTAACCCTGTGTTTTCAGAGCGCAGTGCTCTTGAGGGTTGATAGGGAACTATGAGCTGTGAAAGATAAGACAAAGCCTGACCATTTAGAGCTTTGTAGGCAAGGAGAAGGACATTAAATTAAATTCTGGATTTAACAGGAAGCCAGTGTAAAGAAGCTAAAACAGGATAAATATGATGCCTTTTCTTGGTTCTCGTTAGTGCATGTGCAGCAGTGTTCTGGACCAGTTGGGGAGACTGTAGGGACTTGTTGGGGCAACCGGACAATAGGGAGTTAGAGTAATCTAGCCTAGAAGTAACATAGGCATAGACAAAGTTTTCCGCATCTGTTTGAGACAGGATATGTATAATTTTTGCAATATTACGCAAGTGAATGAAAGCAGTCCTTGAGGTTTGTTTTATATGAGAGGAGAAAGATAAATCTTGATCAAATATAACTCAGAGGTTCCTTACCGTTGTGCCAGAGGCCAAGGCAATGCCATCTAGAGGAATTGTATCGTTCGAAAAATAGTTTCTGAGGTGTTTGGGACCAAGTACAATAACCTCAGGTTTATCTTGATAACTTATTGGTTTTATCTGGCTTCACAGATAAAGTCGCATATCATCTGCATAACAATGGGAATTCACAGAGTGATCACTGATAATGTTGCTTAGGGGAAGCATGTATAGGTTAAAAGGACTGGATCAAGCACAGAACCTTGCGGTACTCCAAAACAGACCTTCGTATGCACCAAAGATTGATCATTAATATGAACAAACTTGGAACGATCTCATAAGTATGATTTAAACCTGCTTGGTGCCGTTCTTTTAAGGTCAATTAAGTGTTCCAGCTGTGCAGTAAGATTTGATGGTCAATGGTGTTAAATGCGGCACTGAGATCTAATAAGATAAATATGGAGACCAGTCCTTTATCAGAGGCAATTAATAAATTACTAGTCATTTTTACTAGTGCCGTCTCTGTACCATGATGAACTCTAAATCCTGACTGAAAATCCTCAAATAAACTGTTGTCTTGGAAACATCGCAAGGCTGATAATCAGCTTCTTTTTAGGATAGTCTAGGATTTTAGAAATAAAGGGGAGATTACGTATCGGTCTAAAACCTCTGGGCTTCTTTAGAAGAGGTTTAATGACAGCTAATTTAAAGGACCGTGGTACATAGCTGTTAATAAATTATATTATCTAATAAAGACTTGTGAGTTAAGCGAAAAACTTCCTTAAGTAACCTGCAGAAATCAAAGAAGTGAGTTGGTGAAGGTCAGTGGGGGAAAAACAGTCTAAATAAATTGAGATATCCCTTTCACAAAAATGAGAGAAATGCAGTCACCTTGGCCATGACCTTTGACCAACAAATTTTCGTTAAGTCATCCTTGAGTACAAGTGAACATTTGTGTAAAATGAAAAAAATTTCCTGAGATACTGCATTAACAAGAATGGGCCGGATGGTCGCATGGCTGGATATACTGATAGACGGATGGACAACCCTAATGCCTCCGGCCTCAGCTATCGCTGGTACAGAGATATAAAATTGTCTATAGCTTAACATTTGACAGTCTACAAAGGGAGGACATACGAGTTGCTGCAGTCTCTTCATTTTGCTTTGAGATTTGCTCTCATAATGATATATTCAATAAACGTTCTCCATCCAAAGCTGTTAAATCATAAATGTCAGTTTTCATTGTGCATTGTAATTCTAATCAATTGCCTACATTAGCCTATATGAATAATGCACTACATCTGGGTTAATAACAGCTTACCCTGCTGTGCTGACAGAACCATTGGAGGAGAATCAGAAGTGACAGCAGAGACTGGATTCTCTTCTTCATGGCAATTAAATTTTCTAAACAAAAAGATGGTAGGTCAGACTGGGATGTCATGGAGTTAGGGCAATGACACTCAACTTACAGCAGGCCAAATATGGCCCCTAATAGGGTGCTAGTTGCCCCCCCGACATCTATTTTCTACCTCACAATAAAGTGATTCACACTGGGAATTGTTTTTGTACTTTTAGTATACATAAGGTGCTTGACTGCATAAAACAGCATCAAAACAGAGCTTGTTTATCAAAATAAGTGCCGGTGGGGGATCCTCCACTCCCCCGACAGAGGTCCTAGCTAAGCTAATGTCTTAAATCATATGACTTCTAGTCTTTCTGACCACTCAAAACACTTTGACACATGTCACATTCTAATGGTGGCCAAGGCTTCTTGGAAAAAGGAAAAAGGAGAAGCCGGGGATCAAACTGCCAACCTTCTTCTGGCTTTGGCTCTAATATAACAAATTTTCAGTCAATATCACACTTAAGGTGTGCTTTCTACATAGTAGGGTACATTCATAGGAATACAGCAAGTTCTCACCCATCTTTTATGTGATTACATCTTCAGTATAATCTTGTGCGCACAGCTGAGAGGTTTGTTTATATGATGTTAGCGCATATTTAATATTCAGTGTGGACAGAGAAATGCTTCCTTGCTATTGAAACACACTGACAGATCTTCATATTTGCAGAGGGAAGTATTTTTACTGGACATTATGACTCGGTGGGAGGTGCTGGAAGGAGCACCTGCTGTGTGATGTCCCTATGGGATGACCCACAGTAGCGATGCGTTGTGAACTTTACAGATAATAATGCAAGGAAATATATGGCCTAAATAATTATAACTCTGATCCCTATATGAATTACATTTTTCTGGAATATTAAATCTTGATTGAATACATCAGTAATAATAGACCTACTAGGCAACCAATAACTGGCTGTTAAACAATTCACATAAGTGAACAAAGTCTTTCCGTGTAGCTGCCTATGTGAGACGTTAATTGACCAATGACCAAACCAAAGTTTCCTGTCTTGTAAGGTTTTGAAATTGTTCTTCCCCTGCCCCTCCCTGTCAGTCTGATAGCTGATCAGCTGTGCAGCATGTCATATGTTACTGACCTCGCTTCAGACTGACGCTGTGGCACCAAGGACTTATTATTTCACAGCTTTACCTCCTCCCTCCTCGCATCTCCTCCTCGGCTCCTCCTCTCGCATCTCCTGTGAGAGGGACAAAGACGTGAGGAAAGGATGTGGGTAAAGGAAACCTGGAGTCAGGCTAGCATAATGAAAAGCAAGCCTTGTGTTTCCACAAGGCTTGCTTTTCTTGTCTTGCCTTTCTTGTGTTGTGGGCGTGGCTTTCCCTCACCTGCCTTCTGATTCAGTCTCCACTCCTGTCCTCAATCATGCCATCAGCATGCAGTATAAGAACCCAGGAGCATTATTCACTCATCTCCACAATGTTTCACCAGACTCAGTGGCAGTAACTTCTTGGCCGCTCAGTATCTTGATACTAGAGTTTTTCCTTGTGTTTTTTTAACCCTGCTTATTGATCCTTTTCTTCTGTGCCTCAAATCACCAGCATTCACTTCCACGCCAACTTACCATCTCCATCCCACCACTACACCCTGCCAAGTCCTTCCTTTCATCCACTGGCTTTAACTACCCAGGCTGGTCCCAACTCCTCGTCTTCCTGCCAGACCTGCCTGCCCTGCTGTCTCCAACTTCCTACATTCCCCCAGCTATCTTTTCTAATAAACACACCATCATCATTCACCAATTTTCGCGTCCTAAAGAACACAAAGCCTGAACACATATAGGTCATAAATAGCCCAAAGTGGTAACATTTTGGAAACATCATCTTGATAAAAAGAGATGCAATGCAAAGAGTAAGTGCCACTGTAACTGCATAACATTGCATGGTGGCATTTATGCAACATTACAGCTCAGCAGTTTGGATAAAGTGTATTTATATTGTTTGTCCTCTCAGCTGAGCACCTGGTTGGGTCATATATTGATAGTGATTACAGAGTGACTCTACTCAAAGAAGCTGGGAAAGGAACTTTCCAACTGATTTCAAGATGAAACTCAGGACAAAACCGGCCTATCCAGTTCGTTGTGCAGCAAAAGTCACCGATGTAGCCAGGTTAAAAGAGAGCCGCCTTGTAGGGCTGACAAACCTGGCTTTAGACTCAACATACCTGGCTGAGACACCAATCTGGCTCCATGGTATATCCTACTGGTGTGAAGTGTTTTAGCATTATGTTGACTGACTATAATTAAATGCAATGATTTGCAAATTCTTTTTGACCTTTATTCAGTAGAATATAGTACAAAGACAATATATCTGTTTTTCAACTTGATAAACTATTTATTTTGTGAATACACTCATTCTGAATCTAATGACTGCAAAATCTTTCAAAAAAGTTGGGACTTGGGCAGAAAAAGACTGGGATGGTTATGGAATGCACAAAAATCACTAGTTTGAGACATTCCGTTTGAGACAGGTAGACAGGGTAATTTGTAATATATATATATATATATATATATTGTAGCGGTTATTAATAACTACGTTAAAATTTGGATTTTGCACTCGTTAAAGTAAAAGGGGCACCATTCTCCATTCAGGAGAAAATTAAATCTTAAATTGTGACAGTGTTAAGACATGTCATTACTTTAATCAATCTCATAGTCTGTACCGTTTATTCTGTATACATTGATCTTGTTTCTCTCATGAAATAATATCCACAGACAACGACTTGGCGATAAATGAGGATAATTTATTTAGACTAATAAAATGAAGAGTAAATAGATGAAATAATATGACATATAAAAAGACAACGAATACATAAAAGGGAACCTACGTGATGTATGTTCAGGTGATGTAAATAATTAATTATGGATGATAGTGGAGGAAATACGTGACCGTCTAAAGCGTGGATGCGCACTGAACGGTGATGTAGAATTTAGAAATTTGGCATTAAAGCTTCGCTATACGACATCAACTCTGATCACAAGAAAATGTTATTCTGCCTACTTTTGTCGACTTGATAAGACTTCTCCGGGGAGGTCCAGGTCCTCGCGTCACTCCAGCGGAGAGCTGCGGCGCGTCTTCCAGACGAGGTGACCGCTGAGCGGCGGCGGCCGGGCAGGTGGAGTCGGTGTGCGGCGGTCTTTAACTGGCCTCGGTGTTCGCCTCAGCGAACCGGTAAAAGTCTTTGAACAAAGTCCTTCAGGGCAGGCAACGGATGCTGATAGTTTGTGCAGCAGGTGTTGCTTCTAGATCCGTGGCAGAGTTGATGGCGAATCGCGGAGTGTCCTTCTCAGTTAAAACTCGCAGAAATAATCAAAGTAATCCCACTGGTCTGTCACTGGGAGTCACTTTAAATTATTAATTTGATTTTACTTAAAAAACGAATTACCAAAAGTGTCTTTACTGACCAAAAACTGGTATAAAGAAAAGCGTCAAAGAGATTTAAAAGAAAATGGCTTCAAGAGTTAAAGTTCAGCAAAGCTCTGGTGAGCTGTTGCGGCTCCGCTTATAAAATTGAAGAAAAGAAAAGTTGCGAGCGCGGATGCACGAGACGCACCGCGGTAAAAAGGAGCGAAGAAAAACTTCAGAAGAGAGAAGAGGAGAAGCCTTGAGAAGAGTGAGCTTAGAGAGAGAGAGAGAGCTCTGAGCTGACTTTAGAGAGAGTCACTCAGTTTTTATCTTTCGATTTGGGGGTGCGGATGGAAGGCAGAGTTAGCGAACTTTTGCACCGAGTGATCACAAGAGCTGGTATAAGTTTCTAAAAGACCTAATGTAATTTAGGAGACATTTATGTCTCTGAACTTTATGACAAATTACGCGATCTAACCCGTGGTGTATAAATTCACATATCTCCTCACCACTATAGTCTCATCACAGTAACTTCAAATGCATGTTAGGAGACCCAAAAGTAATTTGTAGCGTAACACATGATTCTGAAGATCCTTTGCTCAATCTTGTGAAATATGTGACCACACATAACATAACATTGTACCATGGATCCTAAGAAACTTGTGATTACTTAGATATAGGATTACTTTTAACATTATACAATGAATTCAAACTACGATATAATTACAAAGTTGGTTATGAGCTTACTAATAACCAAGACCACTAGATGGCAGTATAGCTCCATTATAACAAAAGGGGAATAAAACGTACTTTACCTAACTCATTGAAATTACATGAGATGAAAAGAATGGGAGGTGCTCCTATCTGCATGGAGACAACCTCACCCCCAGTCACAAAGACTAGGGAAGAAGGGAAATTTTAACTTACAACCTTGGTCCAAGTCATTCTGTCAGATGTTTATCACAACATAGGGTTATATAATGGTTTTACCCAATGTTCGACCAATTGGTTATCTCAGCAGGGGAGGCAATACGATGGTTGTTTGGTATTGCTTGGGTGATCCCAGGAGGTCGTTCAGATGCCTTACATCCTGTGGTATGCTGATGGGACCTTCGGAGTGCTTACCTTCCACCATATGTCAGGATGGAGGGTGTCAGATACTAACACTTTCCCGTGGCTTAAGAAGCCAGAGCGTGTTTGCAGACATCCCCAGGGAGTATAAGTTAAGTTAATTAACAACCCCCCTGTTGGATGTTTTGGGTTCGTAAACAGTGTCTCTGACGTGTCCCCACTTGCCCAGGGGACATTGAGCTCTGGAGTTCCTCAGAGGGACAAATGTAATGACCACGCCAAGGCAGTCTACTACATATATATATATATATATATATATATATATATATATATATATATATATATATATATATATATATATATATATATATATATATATATATATATATCGAACAAGACAGAGCAGTGGTGCCTGTGGCCCATAGGTAGAGCGGGTTGTCCTCCAATCTGAAGGTCATCAGTTCGATCCCAGATCCTCCAGGCAACATGTGAAAGTATCCTTGGACAAGATACTGAACCCCAGAGTGCTCCCGATGCTGCATCTTTGGTGTGTGATTGTGTATGAATGGTTACGGAGTAACAGATGGCACCATGTACGGTAGCCTCGGCCACCAGTGTATGAATTTGACGTGTACTGTGGAAGCGCTTTTAGCTGTCAAAAGTCAAGTCAATTTTTATTTATAAAGCCCATTATCACAAATCACAGCTTGCCTCAGAGGGCTTTACAGCATATGGCATCCCTCTGTCCTTAGACCTTCACATCGACTAAGGAAACACTCCCCAAAATAAACCCTATAAGGGGGGAAAAAAGTGGTAGAAACTTCAGGGGGAGCGACTAAGGAGGGATCCCTCTTCCAAGACACACAAATGTTCAAAAGCAAAAGACTGGAAAAGTGCTGTAACGGTGCAGTCCATTAACTATTTTAACAACAATCCTGTTTCAGGGGTTTTGGACAGTGTAATATAATTCTAAAAGTCCCCCCAGACTGGCCCCCTGGCATGGTTTCTGTCAGTCAGCCTGGTCAGCATAGCTTCGTATGAGGCAGTTTTTGTCCTTTTATTGACTCTCTCCTTCATTTTGGGGGGTTTAGTTAATTCCCAAAACCCAAGTATTGTTCTAGCAGCTGTTGTGACCACAGCCATAGCAACTGAGAAGTCTTCTCTGGACGTGTTATGTAAGAGGTCATTTTATGTGTTTCTGTGAGAGCAGGCGGGCACAGAATGAGAGAGCTGAAAGGGAATAGCCAATGTCTGATTGTGCTTGTGAAATATATTTAAATGTCCTTGTTAATCTCCCACTGGAGAGAAGAAAGGACATGGTCCTCAATGGGTGGTAGAGTTGGAATCATGAGAGTGGAGGAGATAAATAGATTTCACACAGAGAGAGGCCATCTTTAGTTAAATGTGCTCTAAACGAGTCTGATGCCACATACAGCGTGGGTTAATGACCAGAGCGGGGGTGAGGGGGGCAACCAGAGTTAGACTGTGATTTAAAGGCTCCTCTCTGCTGACTGTATCAGATGGTGGGACCGTGTCATGCTACAGAATCCAAACATGACGATGCACTGTGACATGTGACATATATGTCAATGGAAAATCAATCCAAAATGATAAACGAGCAAACATAGACAAATATCAAATCTAAATGTCCAGACTTGACCACAGTTTCAGACTCATAGACTTTGCAGACACATTCCCAGGAAGTCCTTAGCCTCATTCTCACTGCACCAATCTATTATTGTAGGCTATCCATAGACTGTATAAATAATGGATGTAGCTACTATCATGTCACCCATTGCTTTGGGGGCTAGTGTTGTGAAGACTTGAGTTTAGCATTTCAAGTGATATGAAGACGACAGGCTGGAGCTGTGGAGGAGCAAGGGGTGGATCTGACTGAATGCCGAGGACACTATCATCAGACGGCCTCTCAAGTGGACCTGCCCTTAAAAATATGCATTATTTTTTACCTTAATAACATGTAAACAGGTGAGTAATAAATAAATCCACCTCCATACACTTATCATAAATGTTGCAGTTAGCTTTAGAAACAAAAAAGCATTTTCTATTAGACTGTAAACATGCATATTTCTGCAGTAATGTTGAGCATTTAAACATAGGGTTCTATAGGGATTGTCTCTGTTTTGGCGCCCGCCTCAAGTGGCCGCTAGAGGAACTGCAGTTTTTGGCATGTCAGCATTGGCCTAATTTTTCAGCCTCAGAGTGGCGGCTTGAGCCTACATGATAAAAGCTGTGCAGTGCAAGAAAATTGTTCATGTTGTTTATTCTTGTTCAAGAATTTTATTGTTATTATGCAAGCATAACAAAATTGCCTGCATAACTGTGAAATAGTGGATACTATTTTAAAAGAAAAAAAACACACATAATTACAGAAATGCAAGTAATGAAAAATATTCAACATTAAAATCTAACATATAAAAGCATCAAAGATAGAAAAATATATATACAGAGTAAAAATGTGCAAACATGGAACTTTTTTTATCGCTTATCAGAGGGAATGTTTTAAAATTTGTTATAACTTAGGTATAAATTAACGCCAGTCTGTTAATGCCGCATGATGAGCTTTCACCTGCCGCAGGTGAACCTTTAGGGAATTTCTTCAAATTTAGGACAAAACGTCCACCTGGACTCAAGATTGAAATTACTAGGTTTTAGTGGTCATAGGTATCAAAGGTCAAGGTCACTATGACCTTGTCTGTGTCATTCTTGTGGGTGTGATATCTTATGAAAACCTTAAAGGTATTTGTTCAAAAGAGGCATAAATGTTTCTGGACTTGTTGTACTGATTAGATTTAGTGGTCAAAGGTCAAGGTCACTGTGACCTTGCATCCGCCTCAATCTAAAAAACACAATATCTCAAGAAGGCTTTGAGGGGGTTTCCTCAAATTTGGCACAAACATCCACATGGACTCAAGAATGAACTGATTAGAAGTTGTTGGTCAAAGGTCAAGGTCACCTCATAAAACATGTATTTGGTCATAACTCATAAATTCATGCTCTAACAGCGACAAAAAAATCATATACATTTCTAGTAGGATAGAATGATGAATTGATGGCATTTTATGAATAAAAGGTCAAAGATCAACTTCACATCATAACATCATGCAAACACACTTTTCTGTACATTACTCAACATTATCTCAGGAACAGATGGAAAGACATTTGGTTTCCCAAGCATGTTTTGCATAGTCTGGAACATGCTAAAGGAAAATTAATTGTGCATTCCACTGGCTAGATAAATGCTGATAACACCGTCCAGATCCACTGTGGTTTTTCTGAAAGCATAATGTCCTCCCTCTGGGTCCTTCCAGGTTAACACTGTTAGCTCTGCCAGCAGTCAGACCTGTTGTTAGCAGTATTTGCTGCTAGCCACTGGCTCAGTCACATCCATGTTGACAGCTGTGTGCAGGCAATCTTAGCTCAGACTCAGAGTTGTAGATATGCTCAGAATGTCATACACAAACTGTTCCTTCAACACTTACTTAATGAAAGAGATTTAATGGAATGGTTCAATTTTTTTTTGTTAATATTAATGTTACACTGCACACCGTGGGTTAATTTAGATATCTGCACCGTGACTTTAACCTCCGCACAACTGTATAATTCCTGTATTGCACCTTTTGTACATACATTTTGTATTCTTTATATTCTACTTTTTATTTAATATTATTTATAGCGCTTCTATATTTTATCTTATATCTTATACTATCAAAAGTTTTATTCTTCCTCTATTCTAATTGTTTTGCACCAAAACACCAAGTCAAATTCCTTGTATGTGTAAATGTACTGTAATGTAATGTATAAAACCTGATTCTGATTCTGGATTGCTTTCATGCCAAGCATTAAATAAGAAGATTGTTACCACTTTCCATGACAAGTGGTATTGATTTTCCATCCAACTTTTGGAACTACAGCAAATAAACGTATTCCCCAAAATGTTGAATGACATCTGAAAATACATTGTTGCTGCTTTGAAACAACTTTGATGAACACTTGAATGACACAATGTGCCAATGATGTGACACTACAGCGGAAAAAGTTTTATAGTGTTTGTGACCTTTTCAACGTATACTAGAAGCGATGGCTGCCTTGAGGGTGTAAAAGTCCCATTTATCAATCTGAAACCTGTGCTATGCTTGAAAAATAGCTGAAAGTAATGTGTGCGTAATCTATTATAAATGGGTTTAAACACTCTAAAACACTACTATGGTCTGTTAAAAGCCTCGGGCAAAGACACGTGAAGGTGGTGTCATCACTAAGCTGGGAGCTACGCTAGCTCACACTGCAGCTCTTTGTGTGACAGAACTGTTCTGACGGCCTGACTTGTTTACTAGTCTTAATGTTTACTAGTTAACTGGTGAGGTCTATCATGTCAACAAGTGACACTAGTGAGATTCTGATTGAGGTTATCTACCATTGAGGTCCACATTTCTCACTAAATGACCCAGTAGAGGCCTTTTTTGACTTACATGTCAACTAGTAATGCTAAAAATGTTCACTAGTTTAACCAGCAACACTAATCATTGTTGCACCACATATTGATGAGGAGGTGGGAGGAGGTCTGCACTGAGGCTTCCTATTGGCTCTCCAAAAATTAATGCTGGAGCACAACATGACTGTAGTGTGATTAATTGTAGAGTTGATTTCAGGCCCTCTACTGGAAGGAAGGAAGGATGGAAGGATAGATGGAAGGAAGGAAGGAAGGAAGGAAGGAAGGAAGAAAGGATTGTTCCATTGGAAAAAAGCAAGGAAGGAAGCATGCAGGGTAGGAAAGAAGCAATGATTGTTCCATTGGAAGGCAGGGATGATTGTAAGGAAGGAAGAAAAGGAGCAAGGATTTTTTTAATTGGAAGGAAGGAGGGAAGGACAAAAGAAAGCAAGGAAGGAAGGATGGAATAAAGGATTGTTCCATTGGAAAAAAGCAAGGAAGGAAGCATGCAAGGTAGGAAAGATGCAATGATTGTTCCATTGGAAGGAAGGGATGATTGTAAGGAAGGAAGAAAAGGAGCAAGGATTTTTTTAATTGGAAGGAAGGAGGGAAGGAAAGAGGCAAGCAAGGAAGGACATAAGTTCCATTGGAAGGAAGGAGGAAGGGGAGAAAGAAAGGATGGAAAGAAGGAATAAAGGAAGGAAGGTTCCACTGGTAAGAGGGAAGGAAGGAAAGATTGTGCTATTGCAAGGAAGGAGGCAAGTATTATTCCATTGGAAGGAAGGACGGAAGGAAGTATTGTTCAAGTGGAGGGACAGATGGAAGAAAGGAAGGATTGTCCCATTGGAATAAAGGATAGAATGAAGGAAGGGTGGTTCTACTAACTGTGTTAAGGGCCACTAAGTTGCTGCTGACTGTAGAATAAAGCAGTTTTGTACTGCTGTGATATGGGCTTTTGTTCAGAATCAACTTTTTACGGCCTCATGCCTGAAACAACAAACATCTTTGTATGTTATGACCCTGCCAAATTGTCTACATTTGCATTTTCTGATTTGACGCCTTTATGGACAGGACATCATTTTTCAGGGCCTTCCAGAACTGTTTCATATGACCCAACAAATATTCCTACAAACCTAACCGCTGCCTCTATGTTTAAGGTCTACTTCAATTGAAACAACTCAGAACTGTTTGATTAACTGGATCCCAGTCACAGCCAAAGGATCCCCAGTATAGAACCTGTCTCCATTGTCAGAGATGGACATTTTGTTGGACAACATTCCACCTCGCCTTGAGGTTTGGCGTTGCTATGACAGCATCATGCTATGTGTGTCTTTGCACCTGAGTGATCAACAGTCACATGACTCTGTTCATATGTAAGTAGTATATTTAGGTCATTTTTAGGGTTAAACCACTGCTTAGAATGAAGGTTGTTGTTATTCCGGAAAAGAGTCAGTGTTAATTTGTAACATTTTGGATAAAGACAATATTTCACTACTTCACAAGCTAGTCTGCATTTAGCGAAGTAGTATTTGATATGGTAGTTATTGTGTGTTTCATCTTGAGTGTACTAATGCACTGATCTACACCTTGGGTTTTGTGTGTGTGTGTGTGTGTGTGTGTGTGTGTGTGTGTGTGTTATACAGTTTGAAGTTACATAGTGTAAGTTTAGAATCATGACAGAGAAATCTTGTATAATAAAAGAATACAAGAATAAATTTACCACTTTAATGTAAAAAGCATTTTCTCTGCAGTTTTGTGCTGGTGACAGTACTGTCATCAGTGGTCCTTCATCCTAAGAGTGAGTATCAGTCATGACTCCGTGTTGACAGAGCATGTGGCAGCATTGTCTCAGTGATGTAAAATTAACAGAAAGACATTCAGCGCCGTCACACGCGAGAGGGAGAGAAGGGCATAAAGAGAGGGAGATGTCACCTTCAACCAAAACCAGAGAGAAGATTAGAGGGAGTGAGGGAGAGGCATTGCCCCCAGCCAGAGCGAGAGGGAAAATTGAAGTGACACACAGAAAAATGTTCCCCCACAGCCAAAGAAAGAGAGAGGCGAGTCAAAGAGGGTCGCTGATAGACAGAGAAAGGCAGAAGTGAAGTTGCCCACAGCTAGAGGGGAAGTGAAGCTTTGAGAATCCAATGGAGGGTCAAAGTGACTTCATCAATCACAGGCGACAGCTCTCTGAGACACAAGAGGGGATATGCAGAGTAAAGACTCAGGGCGCTCTCTGATCACTTGTGTTAAAGCATGTCGTTGTTGTGCTGTTGTGCGGCACCCTGGGAAGCTTCCGTTCAAAGGCTGCTGATAGGTTCCGCTGGTGTTACACAGCACACCTAATGTTTGAGGTTCAGATGGGGTCAATCTGAATGACGACTAATGAAGACAGACCCTGCTGTGTGATATGCTGAGGTTAATGGAGAGGTTGGTGCAGAGATAAGTAGAGCTACAAATACAACATTTTACATGCAATCAAAAGAAACTGAACTTTTCAGACTTTTTGCAAGTCAGCACAACCATATTGTGACCAAATGATTTGGAAATTATTTACAATGAGAAGGTCTTAGCTTTACAAAATGTGCCTACCTTTCCCAACCAGACAACTATTTACAGGATGTAAATTAGCGGGGGATTATGTGTTACCGACAGCGTTTTAACTGGGTGCTGTCCAGTGACATATGATACAGCTGCGTCAGGTTCCATTCGGCTACGTTATCAACTGGCACTGCCGTCCGGCTGAACGGTGGCGTATCAAGGTTCCATCCAGCCGCATTACAAACTGATGGTACTCGGAGCCATATCATAATGCAATGAAAGGTGGCTTTTGGCATCTGTATCTGCCGCCAAAATTAGTGACGAAGAATGAAAGCATGGTAATTTTTGCAATTTTTGCATGCATTTTTTTTTTGGCCACCTACTTGTATTCAGTCACTGATACAGAAAATCCAAGTTTGAACACTGCATTCTGCACAAGTCCCAAGCTCTTTATTGCTCTCATAGAACTACTGAATCTATCTGTGGTGTTCTCTGGCCATTTTCCCGTGCTGCCTATAAAAGGAGCCTTCTGTAAGATAGCAGGTAAGATACAACAATTGTTTATTGCATTATTAATCAGTATTTGTTTACTGCATATGAAATGTGGTATAATTCCATCATAGAAATCCCTAGGGTCATAGTGCAATTGACTGCACCCACATACCAATTACAGGAGCCCTAGGGGCACATGAAGGTGGCTGTGTTAATAGAAAGTCATTTCACAGCATCAATGTTCAGGAAAATATTTGTCCTCATTTTTTATTGGTGGCACATATACACATTGTATGCATGTACACTTAAGCTTTGTAATAGTGCTGCACAGTAGCCTTTGCAAATTAGTCAGAAATATTCATATGCAGCACAGACTTTGTTACAGAACGTTGCTTTTAATAAGCACAGTGGGTTCCCCTTGAAAAGCCTTCACTGGTACTTTTGTTCCAGTGCTTTCAGGGTGAAATTAACCTGAAATGCCCCTCATGATGACTTGTAGCCACCAGTTAATGGTCACAAGTGTAGATACAAGAGGGCCTGACTCTGTTCATGACTCCAGCATTTTCCCAGAGTCATCACTGAGTTATCGCTTTGAGCCAGGTACGGCACCATTAATTCTATTACTTGATTAATTGTGACACTGATTACATAATTTCCCTCTTTCTGTTAAACTTTGATAGACCTCTGCTGGGGGACAGGGGATATGTGTGTTTAAGGTACCCGTTGACTCCCTGTCCTGACCCATAGATGCCATCACAATGGCCTTTTAATGTGGCCCTCACAAATCCATGGTCAGGACTGAGATGACCTTTGGGATAATCAAATCCTTGTGTAACTGTCCCCATGGCCTGAGGCTCCCTCCCAGTGGGCTTGGGCAATAATATTAGTCTGTGTGGTGCTCCATAAAATTCTGACCACCAGGAAAGACAGGGTCCCTAGTATGCCACTGTCTGCATGGTGGTACCTGACATGGTGGACTCAATCACCCAGGACCACCCCACAGGCAAGACCATCAGGCAGGCCATCACACAACTACTTTAGTAAACATAATCGGAAAGAATTAATCGAACACAAAAAATGCATTTTGCCTTTTTACACGTCTCATTGCTTTGAATTCCATTTTTCATGTGTGATTTTCTGCTCGTACATCTTAAATGAGTATTGTCAGAGAGATTTTGTCAGAGAGTCTGGATGAGTGTGCACATGACAATAAAGAACTTTGTGTGTGAGTATATATATATATATATAAGTCCAGGTGTCTGGAATTGTGCAGTTTGGTTCCCTCCAGTCTTCATCTTCTTTTTTCCCCTTGCTTAATTAGGTTTAAATGTTATGAAGAATATCATCTGTACAGTAAAAGAATGATAAAAGCACAGCAACTACAGACCACTTTGGATGATGTCTTTATACTTGGTCTTAATTTGCTGCTTAGTCCATTTCCCAGTGCTGCTTCTGCAGCTACAGTAATAGAGTGCCCATTAGAAAATGGATTAGTCTACAGTTACTCTGAAATCAAAGTTCGTTTCACTTGATTTGGCCAAAAACTAAAGTGATTTCCACATATCCTTCATTATATGACAAGATGAATGAGTCAGATCTTCATTCAGTTCTTGAGAATAATGTTTTAAAATGCTTACATTTAACTTTTAAAATTAAGATCTGTTTACACTTTCAGCAAAAGTGTTTTAGTTGTTGATGCCTTTTGCTGTATTACTATGTTTCTTTTATATTCTCCATAGCTCTCCATAATTATGACCTGTATCTGGGTGCAATTGATCCATTTTTTGCCACAGTTGATGCATCAAATGACGCACCAAATGACGCACCAAATGACGCACCAAATGAGCCTTTTATGGGAACAGGCAAAGGGCTTGATGAGGAAAATCTTGGTTAACAAGAACAGCTGATAAGCACAGCGCCTGGCTCTGTCAAACTTTTTTTGTCGCACATCCCTTAGTGTTTTTACTATGGAGCAGGGCCAACTTGCTCTCACACTCCAAACATGTAAAATGATGCCACTTTGTTGGAGCCTTTGGCGTAAAATCGCGACACCAAAAGCCATCTTTGGCCTTTGGTATCAGGTGGCTGGACTAAACCATTCGCAGTGTCATTATATGCCGGCGGATGACCAGAGTGCATGTGCTGCATCAGCCTGATATGTGGATGGGAGACTTCATTTGAGAACACAGCTGTATGGAGCCTGTCAAAGTCACATCAAATGCATCAAGATGGTGTCAGGTTAAAATGCTGCCACTAACAGCGTAATATTAAGAGCACGAGGGTTCTATGGGGGGGGTGGGTCCCACTAATCCCAGACTTTCATGCGGGAGTTTGGGGTTTGCCTAATGTGATGTTATTTTTCTGCACCTTCCTTGTGCCTCCTTCACCCATTCCTAACCATCCATGCCTGCATGTGCTTGTTGATGTGTCATTGTTGGCTGCCATGTGCTTGCTGACATCACAGAAGCACCATCCTGGGATGTAAACGGCAGAAGCAGAAGGATAGCTAAAATGTAATGAGGCAGAGAGGCAGATGTCCAATGCAGAGATGTGATCCAAAGATGTGACAACACGTGACGACATGGGATGAGAACATGTTGGTAGGGCAGGCTGAGAGAGCAGACTGGCAAAGTGCAGGGCGAGGCAGGTGAAGAACAACTTTACCCATGACAGGAATTTTGGACCAAATCCAAATATCTCCAGACACTGAAACAGGTAGCCCCATTTCAACCTTCCAAATGCCTTTTTAGCCTCTAGAGAGATTTTTTTTTTCAGGTAAAGGTTGACTGCCGTCTGAAGAATGAATAACATTCAAAAGTCGGCCAATGCAAAAAAGAGAGGTGGTTTTTATGAAAGCAGTTTAGTCAGGAGAAAATATAGGGTCGGACTCCAGGTGATGAGCTAGGACCTTAACCAACATTTTAAAATCAACATTAAGCAGTGATATAGGACAAAATGTCCCACAGTTAAGGGGATCCTTACCCTTATTCAGTAGGAAAGAAGGCCTGACAGAAGATTGAGGGAAGGTAGCCCTCCACAAAGATTTAATCAAAAACAGGTAACAAAACTGGCAGCATGTCCCCAAATCTCTTTAAAAAAATTAAACTATAAATCCACCAGGTCCTGGGGCTTTTGCATATTGTAGAGGGCTGCCCAGGTTTCCTCGACAGACAAAGGTTCTTCCAATTGCCCTTTGAATGATTCATTTACTTGAGGTAAATTTATTCTGTGAAAAATCAAATCCAGTTTAGAAGGGTCATGGACCACCTCTGAAATATAGAGGGAGGAATGAAATCTTTTAAATGTATTATTCATTTCCTGTTCATTGTTAGAGGTCTGACTGATGGTGTTTATGGATGATTATGATCAGAGTAGAGGGCATGGACTGTCGAAGCTGTTGAGTGAGAATCTTGCACGTCTTATGTGAATGTTCATGCAGGCCAGAATGAGACTGAAGAAGTAACTGTTCTGTATGAAGGTTGGTCATCAAGTCAATCTCTGTCTGTAGAGTCAACCTCTGCTTGAAAAGTTCAGGAGTGGGAGCAATTGAGTGTTTTTAAACCAAGTATTAAATGCTTTTTTGTCTTCTAAGATGTCCTGTCCTGAGGTTTCTGAAATTTTCTTTGAAAAGCTTCAAGGGATTCTCACATAATGGATTTGCTAACATCTGGAGTATCATTCATGGACAAGAAAAAAAAATGAATTGATACAGTTATGATACCTGTAGGTTGACAGGTATGTAGCAGAAGACCAAAGGCTGACAATAGCAGAACAAAACTATTATAATATCAATAATTCCATAATGGAATTATTAATAAATGCCCTGTTGTATGAAATGTGCTATACAAATACAGCTGCCTTGCCTTGCCTTTAGCATGGAATTTTGTCATCCCTTGTTTAACTATGTTTCGAAATAGTTGAAGAGAGTTCACCAAAGGCTTCAACTAGCTTAAGAGGAACATTTTCCTCTGGTTGCTCTGTAGGCAATAGAAGGTCCAGATGATATGCAGTAGTGTTAGCATTATCCATGAGCATTTCTTTGAGTACAGGGTTAGCTAAACATTGTACCACAACTTTAGCTGACTTCCCCTATATTCTACTCACCATTCACACACAATTGGTTGTATTAAGTGTAAGCTACAAAGCTGTGCCACAAGAATACTAAATTGCTGTGTCCTACAGAAATTGATAAGCTAAAATATACAGAACATATTGGACTTGTGACTATTCCATGTCCAGTCTAAACCACAACCTCTGATGAGATCACATGTAAGTATTTTCTTGGCCTTGAAAAGTACTTAGAAAAAGACAAAAGATGTCATTTTAAAAGATTACTATTATTGTTATTATTACTGTTAGACCTCAACCCTAAGTTGATCGGCATTGACACTGCAGTATGTACCAACAGCCCTACAGGTGTCACCAGATATTTATTCATGCTAAATTCCTGATTGGTGTGTTTGACATGATGTGACATCACAGATTTACGACTGACTGGGCTGTTGTCAATAGGACGCTCAGTTCTAGTTGTGATGAAAATCAGGTTGCAGATATCTGATGTTAGAAATTCACATTTTATGAGCTACATAGAGGAAAGGATACAAAATAATCCACAATAGGTATTTTTATAGACTTGTCAAAAACATTTGACACTGCTGATCACCATATTCCATTACAAAAACTAAAGCATTTGGGACTGGAATGATCAGTCATTGATGTGGTTCACTAATTATCTGGAACACAGACAACAGTTTGTTGCATTTAAAGGAATTAATTCTCTTTTTGTGATTAAATGTGGTGTCTACCAGGGATCAATCCTTGGGCTATTGTTTTTTCTTATATATATATATTAATAATTTGGCCAGTGCATCAGAGAAGCTATCAAAAAATGTATTTGCTTATGACACTAGTCTGTTGTATTCTCACACAAATCTTAATACAGTGATGAAAGTTGTCAATGAGGAATTGGAAAAAAAAAACTGAAATAGGTAGCCCCATTTCAACCTTCGAAATGCCTTTTTAGCCTCTAGAGAGATTTTTTTTTCAGGTAAAGGTTGACTGCCGTCTGAAGAATGAATAACATTCAAAAGTCGGCCAATAGCAAAAAAGAGAGGTGGTTTTTATGAAAGCAGTTTAGTCAGGAGAAAATATAGGGTGGAGGTCGGACTCCAGGTGATGAGCTAGGACCTTAACCAAACCAAATCTAATCAAATCTTAATACAGTGATGAAAGTTGTCAATGAGGAATTGGAAAAAAAACTCAGTGGTAACAATCACAAGAAGTACCCTGAGAACACAACTGTGCTGATTGATAATGTCACAATATTTAATGTAAAATCAACTTGTTTTGTTGGTTCAAAAAACCTCACATTTCACTTATTAAATCCCAAATTGCAGAAAAGATTTGCATAATTGAAATAATTCAATATCTCCTAAACATAAAAGTCTCCCTCAATCTTTATTATTCTTATTCTATTATTCTAATTTATTCCTTCATTAGTTATTGCAACATGGCCTGGGACAGTACTCATTAAACTAAATGCGACCGATTCTCCAGTTGCAAAAACAAGCAGTGAGAATCATTGCCTCCTTGGGTCCAAAAAGTCATACATTACTTCTGTTTTGAAAACTTGGCATACTTAATATTTATCAAATTAACTACTTTCATGTTGCTCAATTTGTACATGTTTTTTTAAATAAAACACTTCCACCTTTTTTTGATAATGTCTTTATAACTTACAATCAGTTTCATAATTACTCCACCTGAAATGCACTCCTGCTCCCCTCACCACCCTTGCAATTATGATCCACTTTATCCTAATTAAGTATAACATACAGAAGTTCTTCTTGTCCTCTAATCAGAAGGTCAGCTGTTCAATCCCCAGCTCTTCCAGGCAACATGCCAAAGTATCCTAGGGCAAGATACTGAATCCTAAATTGCTCCTGATGCTGCGTCATTAGAGTGTGAGTGTGTGTGAATGATTACTGAGTACCAGGTGACACCACAAACAATAGCCTCGGCCACCAGTGTGTGAATCTATTTGTGAATGTGACATGTAGTGTGACAACGCTTTGAGTGGTCAAAAAAACTAGAAAAGCGCTATACAAGTAGTCTATATATATATAGTTATTTAAACTACTTTCTAATTGTTTTTGATCAATGTTAAACAACTGTATGCACTGATAAATAGTTTTGTGGGGAACCCCACTTCTCAAGCCCCTTGAGGGTTTTCAGATTTTCCCCTGCATTTCTTCTTTTCTTGAAGTGTACAACATTGCTGTTTTTAATATGTGTGAAATAAAATAAAATCAATCAAATCAAAACGTTAACATTATGGTTTGCAGATGTTGGGTTTTGTTCTCCATACTTTATGACTAAATGTTATTATTTTATGATGTCGGCATGAGACATTGGATTGTAATTGGATTGTAATTGGATTGAATCAAATATCATCACTAACATCATCACTATCATCACATTGGTGGCCAGGTGAGAAGCCCCAGCCCATTCTCATGCCAAAAGACAGCTTCTGCGTCCAACCAGAACATAGACTGATGGCACAAGATGAGAATGCGCCTGAATAGAACCAGTGTTTTTGTATGTGATATACTGACAGAAAACCAAAGGGTACCAGGCACGTCAACTTCAGCGTCAAGTCACTTCAGAATGCAGCTGGATAGAATCAGTTGCATGTGCATGAAATGCTGAAGGATAAGACAGGTACTAACGCTGCCGGTAACTACGTAATATAAGGAGCATGATTGCGATTATAGGGCAGGCAGGTGAGTGGGGAGGTGGTTGGGTCCCACAAACAACGAACTTTCGTGCAGGAGTCCGTCTGGAGTTTTTTGCCATGTGGACCATGTGCTTCTTTTGCCTAAACCTAACCATCCATGACTTTGTTGCCTAGTTCTAACCACTGTGACAGTCCATGCTGGTATGTAAACATAAGGATCATGCTGCTTCATGCCACCACATGTGCATTTGTCAACATCATGGTAACAGCATCCCGGAGCGTGAACAGCTGATGCAGAAGGATACCTAAAACATCGTGAGTAGACGTGGAAGGTCAATGACAGAGCAGCACCATGTGATGAGTTGGTATGAGAACGTGTTGGGAGCCCCACTATCTTCAATCTACCATCACTCGTAGTAGGCAGTGGATTGACAGCGCATTTTTAAGCCTGACCAATTCATTGCCCTTGGTGTTGTTCTGGGCATGCAGGTGCCAAAATATCATATTGCACTTCATAAAAATGAAAATGCTGGAACTGTAGAAAATTGTAAAGTCACGTCAGTTTTATTTAGATTGTGCAAAATCATGACAAAAGTTCTGTCAGGACACTTTCATATAAAGATTGTGAAGAAATGAACTCATACAAATTACCCAGTAGGCAGCATATTTATTTAGTGTCACTGTATAAGTCTGAGACTGAAGGAAAGAAACAAGAATGTCTGATATGTTTGTGATGAACCTGATCTGGAAATCAACATATTTTCCCCAGACATTATTTTCTGTGACCTAAGCTGTGTAGATTTATTGATTTAATAACTAATGCCCTTTCAATGAACATTTTGGGTGTTTTCACACAATCTAAATCTTTGCAGAAAAAAAAATCACCTAACAGAAAATAAATATCCTGAATGGCTGTCCATCATCAGCCAGCTGGAGCACTTTTTAAACCCTAAGTAGTCAATCAATCATTCAGACTGTGATAATAAAGTACCTTTCAGAGAGTTAGCAGGTTTAAAGTATTTTACTTACATGTGACTGACAAACTAATGAGATAGTTGGGATATAGTATGAATAGTTTAGGTAAAACAGTGGATGATGAATGCATGCAAAGTTTGAGATAACATGCCAACTTTAACATCTAAAAGGAATATTATATATATATATATAAAAGGATAGTTTGGCTTGGGCTTGTATTAGGGTACTTATCCACAGTCAGTGTGTTACATACAGTAGATATCAGTCGTCACATAGATAAGAGAAGCACATTGGAGTTTGACAGAATTTTATCAAAATATTGCTGGAGAGGTCAGCAACAAAAGGTATTTTAGCCACATTATAAAAGTCTCACCTAAAAAATCAGTTTAAGTGTACGCTACATTGAAAGTATTTACACTGCTTTTCCTTTCCTTCAGACCGACGAGGAAGTCGCAAACAACTTGTGTCCCATCTATGCTCTTCTCATAGCCACCAGACTCCATTACCAAAGACAGTAATTTTATCTTGCTGAACACAGGGGCTGCTGGTCTAGCGATGCTTTGATCAGTTGGTTAGTTTATGTTATTGTGTGACTTAAGTGAATTCAAACTAACCCTTTGACACGCGACAAGTCACACAATAACACAGACAAAATGACTGATGAAGGCAGTGGAAGACCAGCAGCTCCTGCGTTCAGCTGTGTTAAATCAGTGTTTTTCTCACTGGTGTTTGGCAGGAAGAGAGCAATATGATGGCTTAATTTTCTCATTGTATCACCATGGCACATTATGCTAAAGCAATCAAAATACTTTTAATACAGCATACACTGCAAATGATAATTTATTTTCATGTGGGACTTTTTTTAAAAATATGTTTTGTTGCAGACCCCTCCACAGCAGTAGATTGCTTAGCTTCTGTGTCAGATTTCAACCCAGTTTTTCAAGCTGGTGGTATGCGGACTGACATCTATTGTATAACATACTGTTCGCACTTCAAAATCAATGTAGTTAAAGTTTGAAATTTAAAGATGCTCAGTTTCAATTAACCTCAGTTCCTCTGGCAGGTTGCTCTGATGGCTTGAAGCATGTGTGCTAAAAGCTCCCTGATTAGATGTTTTTGTCCTGCACTTCAGACCAGCTGCAGTGAAAGAGCAGTCCCAGAGGACCCGCAGAGGATGTTAAAGGCATTTTCAGACAAGTAGCCTGGTGTAGGGTTGTATAGTCAGTTTTTAAAATCAATGCCCAAACTAGGTGTGATGTCTACTTCAGGTCCTCATCAGCCCTCAGGCAGCACATTTCCAAATCAATTGTTGCTGATTTATGACAAAAAAAAAAAAAAAAAAAAAAATATTAACCTGCTGGATATAAAGGAGGGCATCAGTCTCTGTGTTGCTCAGAGTAAATACTCTCATTATCCTCCTCCTCCATATTACCATTATTGCTATTGTGAAGATTATTATTAGTATGTGGCTTTAAGTGACACCTTGTTTGTAAGAGTGTGTGCTTTCCTTAACCTTGCCTGCTGTAATCCCTTACTGCTGACAGCTGAGTTCAGACAGGCTGATTCTGGGGCAGACCTCTTGGGCTGCCTCCCTCACAGCTAAAAGCCATCTTCACTTCAATCCTCACCTCAAAGCAACCTATCCAGCCTTCAACCCCCTGTGCGTGCCTGTGTGTGTGTGTGTGTGTGTGTGTGTGTGTGTTTGTGGGTGTGTGTGTGTGTGTGCGTGTGTGTGTGTGTGTGTGTGTGTGTGTGTGTGTGGCGCACTGTCTGACTCTCAATCTCTGCACATGCTTGCTTCTCTCTCTTTCATCTTGTTGTCTTCTTACTTCTCTCTCTATTTGTGTCTTTCTCTTTCTTTACCGCAGGGTGACTCTTATTTTGGCTGAGAATGAGCTCTCTCTCTCTCTCTCTCTCTCTCTCTCTCTCTGTCATTTTTCTTTCCCCTAAAGACTGCAGTAGTGTACTTTGTGTGCTTATTTACGGCTCATCAAGACACACATGCCACCAAGCCAAATGCTAAAATATGATTGTGTTATCAGCCTCAACATCTTGAATGGCACTTTTTTTTTTACCTTGCATTCATGCCTATTACCATTCTATGTGTAAATTTGGAGGAAAGACATGGTGTATGTAAATACTGAAAGAACTTTTTTTATGTGAACAAAGTATGTTTCAAATTATGATGCCATATTTTTCCAAATGTGAAAAAAAACACGCACATTCATTTCCCATTCATCTCAGTATACTTAAGGCAGCTACTCAAATATTATTTTATAAATACAGTGCACTGTGTATACCAGTAGCAGGTGAAGACCAAAAAAAGTGGGGAGGACAGGAGGAAAACTAAACGTTATATTATTTTACATTAACTGGCTCTTTATCTCTACCTCATGTTCAGCAAAAGATGAAGCAGTGAGACAATAGCTTGCAATTTTTATTTAACAGTCACTGCAGGCTCTGGATGGGAATTAGGCTTGGGTGGTATCATGGTACTATGGTATACCTAGATATTTAAAAATCCTGAAGGAATTTTTTTCAAATGCCTTGCAATAGTCTGGTGACCTGTCTAGTGTCCCCTGCCTTTCCAAAATGTGAGCTGGGACACTGAGAGGATAAGCGGTTATGGCCAATAATAAAATGAATGTTTTTTAATATCATTAAATACAGGTGCTCCTCTTTATATTAAACTCATTGTATGTAGTGCACAGCACGCACCACCAAAACGCAGTCTCTACTGGTGGAACAGGCAGCTGAACTGAAAGACACAGTGACACCAAGAGGTGGAGGGAGAAGTTGCAGGACTGTAAACATCCTGTTGCCAGCAGGCAGAGAGAGATGGTGTGGAATAACAGCGTGTTTTTTATATCTAACTTGGTGAATTACGGATTTATCTGGACCAAACCGGAGCTGGTGATTGTTGAAACAGTGGACTTATTAAGTAGATTACTAACGAGAGGAAACAAGACGGTTTAGGTGAGTTTTATTTTGTTTCTGTCGAGTTTGAATGAAGTGTGTTTGAGAGTTGAATTCAAAAGGTACAGTTGGGTTTAATTAGAAAAATGTGTGTGAGAGTATTACTTTTTACAGTATTTTGTGGGTTTGTATTGTTATTTATTATTCCAAAAAGCTGTACTGTACACTATATATATCATATACCACAGTGAAATAAACTATTACATACTGCCCAAGCCTAGTGGAGAGGAGCCTTGTGTATGTGTGTGTGTGTGTGTGCGTGTGCGTGTGCATGTGCGTGTGCGTGTGAATGTGTGTGTGTGTGTGTGTGTGTGTGTGTGTGTGTGTGTGTGTGTGTGTGTGTGAATGTGTGTGTAATGTGTCACTGCAGCCAATGCTGCAGCAGGAATCAGGTGCCTACACAGGGATCTAGTCTCAGGTGATTAGAGGGCCGCTTCACATCAGACCTCCAAACGTCACCATAGTCCTGGCGTAGGTCCAGTCCAAAGAGCTGAAGCAGTGAGGCTCGAGGCGTGAGGTTGCGCTAATCCATCCTGTAGCTGTAGAAATGTGCACCAGCTGATAGCATTGGATATTGCAGTTGATCATTGGGCAATTGTTCTTTCTCCCTTAAGAATGGTCTCCCACAGGATTTCTAATCACCAGGCCCAATTCAGCTTGTCTTTGACTATATATTTTAATGTAAAAGAAAAGTGTTCACATATTACCCTTGGCTTCAGATGTGTCTCTATCAGGTAGTAGGCTTTCATCCAATTGCACGACTTGAGATTTTTTTGAAGAGCTGGAATCAGCGATCCTGCTCTGTTTCAGCTGTGTAAACTGACATGCATGCATATCCACTCACTATGCATATATCCTGCAAAATGCAAATCCTCTCTCTTGAATTAACTGCAAAACATACTATGTGAAATTACAGAGTGTGGACTTCTGGACTCAAGGTTCAGATAATGGCAAACTTAATGTCTACAGGGACTTTAGCAAAACCTCCATGTCTAAATGAAGGACTTTAATTGGGAGTTTGATGAAAAGGTCAGCAATGGGTAAAACGCAGGGGTCAACCATCTCATACTGCAATCCCTGTTAGCTCACTGAGAGATGAGTTAGGGGTTTACCCTCTCTGCTGCACACTTATCTGTGAGGGAGATGGTGGAGGCTTTGATTTAAGTTCTGCACTGCCAAAGTCGTAGCGAGGAATTAGCTGCAGAAGGTCACGTCAATCTTTTTTCATTTAACCTTTATTTAATACCTGGAAAACAGTGATTGATGACTCCCTGTTTTCCAGCAGAGCTGATATCACAAACATGAGCAGAAGCACAAAAAAGAAAGACCAAAACAATCAAACAATTTTCAGTTTTCAATTCCAACCTTCACCAGTCATCTTTCATAATACTTTTAGTTCATAAAATTAAGGGAAAAAAATGATAAAATGTTGAGTATACATTTTTGGGACATATTTTTGGAGTAAAGAAAAGAAATAAATAAGGTGGATGTGGTGAAGAATAAACATAACTTAAACTAGAAAAGTGTAATCTGCTGATCACAGCCCCTCTAAATCAGGAATTCTCAACAAGCTTTGCTTTGGGGCCACTTTTGCAAAATGGCAGATCAGGGGCCAGTCACAGTAGCTCCATACATGTTTGTAGGATTTTGGGATCTTTCTAGGATTTTAGACCATTTCTCAGATTTTAGGATGTTTCTAGGATTTCAGGACATTTCTTAGATTTTAGGACATTACTTCAATTTTAGAATGTTCCTAGGATTACCTAGCACCCTATCACGGGCCAGATTTGGCCTGCAGGCCATACATTGAGTATCACTGCTCTAGTCATTTTTGTAATTTCAGCAGGCATGGTGCAGCATGTTTCAGAAGTGTTACAGAAGCAAATAAAAATATGCACTTTGTCTATTTTTTTAAATAAATCTGGAGCTGATGTTGAACAGAGCAGGAGTTTTCCTGCCAATAGACACAGAACTTGAAATATAGATACAATTTAATTATGAGGAAGAATGTATTTTGCACAAATCTTTGACTGATGATGTTCACAATTGGATTTAACCTGCTGATGGTAGACGCAATCAAGGCAAAGTGACCAAAGTAAAAAATCTGCAAGCCTACAAAATCAGGCAGGCAATACTTCTGAAACAGCCCTGTGTGGTATGACAGCCAGAACACAGACACAGTGGCGCCTGCTGAAATACTTCCTCCAAGCACCCTCACTGCGACGATGGCACCAAAGATAACAAAGACGTTCAGTCATATTTTGTGCTGACATGTTTATGCAGAATAATGAGATATTGTGTTTTCTTCAATTCTGCAGTTGTAAATTATGGGATTTATATTGCTGTCATGATCCTAGGTTTTGTGTCATATTATGGACTTTGTTTTGGGGTTACCTGCTTGTGTTTTCCTTGTTTCTTGTTACTCATGTTCAGTTTCCTGTTTAACTTTGTAGTATCACTCCTCATGTGTCATGTCTGGTTTTACTTCCGGCTTTGTGTGTTTCCTTGATTAGTTTCACCTGTCTGGCTTGTCCTCCTTTATTAATCCTCCCTGCACACCTGTTATGTTTTGGTCACCACACCTTCATTTGTTAGCCATTCTCTGTTTCTCTCCTGTCCCTGTGTCCACCTCCCTCAGCTTTGTCTCGTTGTTTTGATTACTTCCCTGTGTATATACCTGTCTGTCTCCCTTTGTTTGTGCTAAGTTTGTCTGTTATCATCTGTGTTTTTTGCTCTTGTCTTCACCCGAGTTCTTCCCTTGATCCTGGTTGGTTTCAGTTTTAGTTTATTTTTTTATTGTATTGTCATGTTTCATGTGTAGTTAGTGTTTTTGGATAGACGTTTGTTTTTGGGTTTTTTTAAAAAAAAATTTTATGTTTTATGAGCAGTAAAGCTGCTGGCTGCTTGTTTTGTTCTGCATTTGGGTCCTAACACTTCATTAAACATCAGTTATGCTAATGGAAGCCTTAATAATTAGTGATTGATAAGGATAGAAAAATATCTGGAGACGGGCAGCACAAAAAGTGACAAACCAGCATTACAAGTAAGTTATTAACTTAAAGAAATATTGCGTGCAGCACTTCACCTTCACCTTATCTTCCCCTCTCTCTGTCTCTGTCCCTCGAACACACATGCTCCTTGGACAGAGCTGTGGTGCTTGCCTCTGTCTTCCATTTTCACTCCTAACGCCACTAACTATGACAGCTGGTTTGATGTTTACTTTCTGCAGAAGTACTTTCACTTCAGAACAGAAGGGTGTGAACTACTCTGCTGTTAAAGAACATGTCATGAATCAGATGTAGACTTCTATAGGGACCTTTTGTAACATCAAACTAAAGATAATTTTAAGATGTGTATGTAAGAAAACTTTCTCAAGACAAGATTATACAAAGTATATTATTAGAATATTGAGAATAAATGAAACCTCCACACGGGTTGATAATTAGGCCTGACACAAGAAAAGGGATTATGGGTAGGTTCACAGAAAAGACAAACAGACTAATGATCTATCTATCTAATTATCTATCTATACATACATACCAACAACACATTCACTGTCGATATCAACCATGACTTCCTTTTCACTCACGACATCGGCATACAGTAGCTGTGGGATTCTTCTGTTAGTGTCGAACACATGTGACCTCCCATCAGTAATACCTCGTCTTTCGTTCAACATTCCTCTAAAAAGTGCACATTATACCATCTGAAATGTTCTCAATGAAAACGAAGCACTTCATGGTTGTTGTATTGTATGCATTCTATTTTACAGGTGTTTTATGATGTGTTCAGCCTGTATGTGGATTGTTTTGAGTTGCACTAATTAACTGAGCAAATGGCTTTATTAATTGGATATTGTGCTTTTGTTTCAATTGTAATACTAAAGCACTTTAGCCAATTGTCACCAATGAAGTGACTTATTAGAGCTGCCGTCGCCATATAATAATGTAATCACGTCTGTTGCTGAGAGTGTCTCCATTATTCAGGGTTTTACTGCTATTCTTCCCATTGCTCTGCTGCTGTCTAGATGTTCTTACAATCATAAGACAATAAACATACATGTTTATGGTTTGCTTTTGTACCTTTAGTCTCTTTCTGTCTTTGCGCCCCCCAAGGTCATGAGACCTGGTGGTGTCCCTCCATTACACATTAGTATCTGAGAGAGGGGAGGACAAATCTGCAGTGTTTGGGGCTAATACATTACTAAGTAACACGTCACATTACATTTTGGTCGTAACATGTTAGATTTGTGATTTTTCAAACAGATTTTTTTAAACAAGCGATCTGTTACTCAAACTATCACTGTAGTCCCGTTCCTTGTTTCTTTTGTCATTAGTTGCATGTTTGTTGAAACATGACGTACTGTGGGCAATAAGAGTCAGTGTTTTATTGTTTTCATAGAGGCTCACACAGGCTTTGCCTTTATACGTCGCTGCACTTTGAACTTTAAAAGGACAATTAAGGTTTTTGGAAGTGGGGCTGTATGAGATACTCATGTATGTATGGTGTATGACCAGCACGTTCTCATCACAGCTCACACGGTGCCCCTCTGTCGACGACCTTCTGCATATGCTTATGATGTTGTAGGTTTCCCTCTGCATCGTCTGTTTATGCTTCGGGATGCCATTGCTATAATGCCAAATGCACATGATGGGATGGTGCAGCATGATCCTTGTTTTTACAGAACAGGAGCACATGGCAAACAGCATGGACTGTCACAATGTTTGGGCTTAGACTACAAAGTCACAGATAGTTAGATGTAGGAGAAAGTGCCACATGGTGAGGTGTTGAAAAAAAACATGGATGTATTATAAGAGAGAGAGGAGACTGGAGCGCTGCTGGTGTCCCTCAAACCACCGGTGCTCATGGAAGGGAAAAATGTCCAAAATAAGAGGAAAACTTTTGGCCAAAAAAAGAGAAAATGGCACAAAAAAATCCAAGTCCAGGCACTCAAGTAGGTTTGAAAAATGTAAAAGGCCTTTAATTTAATGGGCTAAATTCATTAAAATTACACCAACGCGTATCGGCTTGCGCCTTCTTCAGGGTGCAGTGACACAAAGACAAACAGAGTAATCATGGTTGCAATTACTACAAATGTGCACAGCTGAGCAAGAGTGAAACATACAAAGTTTGTTCTGACCTGTAGGGGCAGTACTCAGTGAATACAAGACAGGAAGTACAAAAATGAGATCCTCCCATATGCAACATTTCTAGCCTCTAGAGGCACCAAACAGTAAACACATAGGGAGGAATATGAAAAAATAAATATAAGAACAAGATCCCTGAAACAACACAAACCCTGTTAGGGGTGGTGTAGGCAAAGGAGGATAAAATCCACACTAGAGAAGACATTATGGCAGAGATAAGAAATTGCAAAAGTAGTAAAACCGAGGAAACCACTTCGTAGCATATTTAGAAATATAAAATATGCTACGAAGTGGTTTCCTCAGTTTTACTACTTTTGCAATTTCTCATTATCTCTGCCATAATGTCTTCACTAATGCTAAATGCTGTACTTTAATGTTTGATTTCTAGTGTGGATTTTATCCTCCTTTGCCTACACCACCCCTAACAAATCTTGATTCGGAAAATAGCGCATTTTACATCTTTAGGACTTAATTTTTTTAATAATGGCTATAAAAAATGCATTCTGAAAAGTCAACATGTCTCAAAAAAATTATCCAGTGAGTTAAGGAGGTCACTTTCCCAATGTTAACAAATGGAGAAAAGTCTTTCTGGGCCAGTGTGCATCATGTGACGCTGTAGTTCCACTTTCGGCCACTATGTGAATTTTGCTTCAGAGGGTGGCGCACTTCCTGGGGGCTTGTATGTAAATTTTGCATCAACACCTGGCGCACTTCCTGGGGGCTTGAAAAAAACACTCATCCACACAGGAAGTGAACTCTGAACTCCCACACAAAAGTCAGTTGTCTGTGGATTGCGGACTGTGCACTTGTACTCCTTGTGTTACATTGTTACCAGCAGCATTATTACCTGATGCTGTCTTTCAGCATTTCATGTGAATGTGATTGTGCATGTTGCATGTGGACGAGTGCCGTCCGCCAGCATATAATAATAACGCTACAGGTTGTGTTTGAGTGCATTCTTGTCTCGTCTATCCATGTTTTGTTTGGATTTTAGTCACTTTCCAGCCTACCTAATAAATTCAGTATGAGTCTAAGTGGATGCTTTATTTGCAATATTTTTACTGCTTTACCTCACCGTCTTATTCTTTGACACTACATATTCTCAACCGTGTAACTTTGTATTCTTACAAGCATTTATTTGCCGTCGCTATTTTTTAATGTTTGCTTTAAAATGTTGACACGTTGAGTTTTGGATCTCATTACTCCTCTAGCCTCAGTGTTAATTTCTCTCAAACCATCGTATTGAATCAGTTAATCCAGAATTGGTGCAATTGAATGTAAAAATAAGCACGGAGCAACACTAAGTATAGGAAGGATCCTCCAAGACAACAAGGTGGAAGCTGAGAAAATGTGACTCCTGTGTGGCTCTGGGAGCAGTTCTTCCACTCGCCGTATTGGCTCTTTGACAAATTACCGTTGTTAAAAACAAAGATTGGTCACTGTTTCATTCTACAATGCATCACATTACTCAACGAGCGAGTTCTGCATCAAGTCAAAGCCACAGCTGTACACTAAATCACAGGCCGCCGGAGATGTCATTGCAGTAATGCTCATCACCCAACAGTAACTCGATCAAAGAGCTCATTTACCAAAGAGTCATTTGCCGAAATTACTTGGTGCTTCTGGGGCATTTGTTCAAGTGGGCAGAGGGGAGTCATATGTTTTGATCTTTGCTGCGATGAGACCTATTAATGGACTTAATAATCAGCTCTCATCAAGTGTTAGTGTCAAATGAGTCAGCAGAGGTTCAGGCAGGAGAGCAGCATTGTTGTGGGTGTTTGCACACAGAGTCCCTCTCAAGCCCTCAAATTCACCCCTCACATTTTAACGATAATATTGCACCCACTGTCTATAGAATAAAACATTATACAGATGCATCGGAGTTAAAGCTGCAGTTTGTAACATTCAGGAGAGAGAGACTTTGCTTGAAAATTTGAAAGGGCACAGCCTGCAGGTACCTCCTCCTCCCTCTCTGTTGCTCCTCAGCCCTGCCTCTACACCACACGCCTCTCAGTGTTGCCAACTTGGAGACTTTGTCGCTATATCTTGGGGCCTTTTTAACCCCCTTGGCGACTTAATAAGTCAAAAGCCACCAGCGACCATCTAGCGACCTTTTTTGACCCAAGATCTACTTTTCAAGTAGCCAACCTCCCGAGATCTACCAGTCCATTGTCAACATCGCAAACTCACACACATCGTTTCCAGCCTGCAGTAACTAATCTCACAACACTTTTTCTTGTTGTCACACAACCACTAGACATCACATCACAAACTCTCAAACACACACACAGACAAATTCCCCTCACACAGTTGCCAGTTTGCATAGTGCACTGTAGCACAAACCCGCTCTCTCTGCTCCTCTCTCTCTCTCACACACACACACACGCCAATCTGCATGATGAGCAATAGCCATAACTGACCTTAATATGAACCAAACAAAAAAATAAACCAGGTACAAAACAGGTATATCTCTGCGTTTGAAAAAAGGAAATCACTTCCTACCTTAATGAGAGACCTGGCACTGGGAGGAGGAGGCTAGCTTCTCGTAGTCAGGAGTGTAGGAGCTGGTTGCAAGGCGTAGGCAGGCTGCAAGGTGGTCATCAGTCATTGTTGATCTGTACTTGGACTTGATGATTTTCATGTGCGAGAAAGCAGACTCGCACAAATAAGTTGATCCAAAAAGAGCTGTCAGGTTCAAGGCACATCTTCTGAGATTGGGATACTTCTCCACCACCAGTAGTTTCCAGAACACTACATGCTCTCCAGGTTGAGCCGATGTTTATCTGGCTTTGATCTCAATGTCATTTTGCAATGTCAGAATCTCATCCTCAAGAGCGGAGCTTTCCAAGTCGAAAAGTGATTTGACTTTGGCGGCAATGTCACCAACATCAATACTTGCACCAAATGGATAACACATATAGCTGGCTACAGGCTTGATGGATGCAAAGTCAGTAAAACGCCTCTCAAACTCTGACGAGATGCTCTGAACATGCTCCTCATAACGTGCACTGTCAAGCTGTGTCACACCTTTACCTTGACGTTGTAGTTCTGCTTGCATGTGAGGGAAGTTGCAAAGGTTACCACGCCGCAGCCTGCTTGACATCAGCTGTAGCTTGCTTTTGAACATGTTCACTGAACTCATCATGTTGATTACATCTTTACCCTTACCCTGCAGCTCTAAATTCAATTCATTGAGCTCGCCAGTGAGATCAGTGAGGAAAGATAAATCTAAAAGCCACTGGTGGTCCTCTAGCTTTGTATGGAAATCCACATGTTTTGAAAGCTTCAGGAAGTCCTTGATTTCAGGCAACAGCTCCGTAAATCTGGCCAAAAATTTACCTCTGCTTAACCACCTAACATCCGTGTGAAGCAGCAGGTCTGTGTGCTCAGCATCATTCTCCTCCAAGTGAGCACGGAAAAGCCTTCTCTGCAGACTCCTGGCCCGAACTGAACACACAATCTTCATCGCAATATCCATCACTTCTTTCATATTTAAAATCTTTCCACACAACGCTTGCTGGTGAATTATACAATGATAATTCAGAATATCCGGGAAAGATTCACTTTCTTTGCACAGTGCAATGAACCCACTGGTGCGGCCGGTCATAGGTCAGTTGTGATGGAGATCAGCTTGAAGAGCGGCAGTTTTGTCTCGCTAACAAATCCCATGAAAACATTAAAAATATCCTCACCTCTGGTGTGTCCTTTTAATGGCAAAATGGTGAGTAGCTCTTCCTTGGCACTCATGTCTTCAAAAACCATCCTGATGAAAACACACAATTGTGCCACATCCACCAAATCAGTCGACTCGTCAAATTGGAGGGAAAAGCACTCACACGCGTCAATATCCTTCCTCAGTTGCTCCTCCACATCCACAGCCATTCCCTCACATCGCCGTGTAGTAGTATTGCGGGAGAGTTGCACTTCTTTAATGGCCTTCACGATCTCTGTTTTATTTTTAAAGTCGTCAAAAAGGCTATCCGCTGCCTATTGTGGCTTCCTTCACAATATTGCCGTCTTTGAATGGCTTCTTGTGTTTAGCAAGGACGTGACTGACGCGAAAGGAGGCAATAGTTGCGGCCCTACTCTGGGTCTTTGGTTTGGTGAAGATTGACTGCCGTGCTGCAAGCTGTGCTTTCAAATCCCGCACTTTTGTGGAGCGTAAAAGCGTCTTTGCAGGGAAATCCCTCTCGTAGCTCCCGTGTATCGTTTTAAAATTCCGCTCCAGATTCCCTTTCTTTGCCAACGCCACCATTGCATTGCAGATCAGACAAACAGGCTTTGAATGAGAATAAACAAAAAAATAATCTTCCTCCCGTTCAGGGTGAAAAAGGTCTTGGCTCGTTTACCCTCAGCCATGTTAACATTTAGGAGTGCGTAACTGCTCTGATCGCTAGCTGCTAGCTACTGTTGACAGCTGTCAACTTCCTGTCACGTGTGTCACGTGCTACCGTAGGTTAAAGGTGACTTACTTTTTTTAATCTTTTTTTTTTAAATATTTAAAAAAAGAGAAAAAACGTGTTTAAGAGACTGATGCATAGGCAATGACTCATGATAGGCTGCAGTGTACATTTAATACAAAATATAACACACACACACACACCCCAAAAAACTTTTTTTTTTTCTTTCATTTTTTCCTACACCCCTCGCGGTCGACTTGGGATCAGTCCGCGGTCTACCAGTAAACCGCGATCGACTGGTTGGGCACTCCTGCTGTAAGTTCTTATAGCAAGTAATTACCTTTTCATGGCCTGTCTCACCCTACCATCAACAGGTACTATAGCACTGCCTCCAGCCCTGACTAGCAGACACTGTTATAGCTCGTTAGCTCATGAGGCTAGATACACAGTTAAACCGCGTAATTATACGCACATTTCATACAATTCTCTAACTATCTGAGCGAACCTCAAATTTCACATTCTTTATAACCTCTTAAGCCCTGGCCATATTTTCAGAAAAAAACGCCTAAAAAGACATACATACATACATGTTGTATCTGTCACTATGTCTGGGTAAATTGGAATAAACCAGAGGAGAAATGTGAAATTTCTATCCTCGCCTGATTTTCCCCCCTATTTGACAGAGGATAACACTATGCCAACAATGATTCCATGCAGACAGATTGCATTGATTACCTTCAGCAACTCCTTGACAACATATTTACCAAATTTGATAGAATTTGAACAAAGGGCAAAGCCTCCACACAGGTTTTAGTAAGGATATAACCAGGCGGACACTTAATGAATTAATCACGTAATCAATTTGGCACACTTTGTGCCAAAGTGTGCCAAATTGATTACTTTTCACTTCCAATGGAAACTGGCTGGAAAATACAACTTATGTCCATTAGACTAGTATACTGCCATCTACTGGAGCTTTTGGATATAAAATTTACCTTGTGTCTCATCAATTTCTACCATTGAGCACAATATATGTATATTTATTTATATAATATAAAATAAATGAAAACAACAACAAAATGTATCATTTTGTGTCCACATGGAGTAGTTTTATGAAAACAATGTGCAAGAGGAAAACCAAACAATTAGAATTAGTGCAAACAATGTAAACAAACAGATATTAGCAGCAATAACCTAATAAAGTGATCAATGTCGACGTGCAATAACGTCAATGTGCAAGTAAACAAAACAAACAACAATCACAATTAGAGCAAATAATGTACTGTAACAACAACAACAACAATAACAACTGTAACAGCAATTACAGCAAGAGCAGAGTAAAAAAAGTGCAACAAATGTAACTATTTACAATGGGTAAGCATGTCAATGTGCAAGAACGTCGATGTAAACAAGTAAGTAAGTAAGTAAACAAAACAACAATCACAATTAGAGCAAATAATATACTCTTGAAAACAACAATTGTAACAGCAATAACAACAAGAACAGAGTGAAAAAAGTGCAACAAATGCAACTATTTACAATGGGCTATAAGGGAGTGGGAGGGATGGCTTGCCAGCAGCAGGCTCATTTTTGAAGTCCCATGCCATGGTACTCAAGGAAGCAGTTTCTGTCAGGAACAAGGCAAAGTGACACATTGCACTTTGAGCAGTAGACGGGTGTCTTCATGTCCTTGATTTTGTAGCCCGGCGTCTGCTTGGCTTTCTCCCTCTCCTTGGCTGCACAGACCACACACTTCCTGCGGTCCTGAGTGCCAGTGCTCCCTCTGAACACTGGCATGCAGGTGTTGGTGAGGCTCGGGCGGGGGGTGGCTTCAGCAACCAAAGCTTTAGCCTGCTCAACCATCTCCCTCATCAGAACCTCTCTGAAATGTTTGTGGGACATGGGGGTCTGGTTGTGACTGCTGCTCACAGCTTTGTGTAGGATGTAGCTGTTGACAACAGCAATGTCAATGAAGTGGTAAAAAAATGTCTTGTACCACCGAATTGTCTTGCCATGCACAGAGTAATAGTGGATGAGTGCGTCTGAGAGGTCCACCCCACCCATGTTGATGTTATAGTCCCTGCATGCATCAGGCACATCCACAGGAGCCCTGTGCCAGTGTCCATCTGGCCTCTTCACCCTCCTCAGTACAGTGGCTCCGCTGTACGCCTTTTGAAAGGTGCTGCAGACATTGACCACTTTAGTGTCCATCCAACGTGCAAAGAGGAGGTTGCCCTTACGGATCCACCTCATGTCTCCCCTCTCAGGCTTCTTTGGGAGGTTGTTGTTTGTTGTCTTTGTAAATCCCTCTCTATTTGTCCTAATGGTGCCACAAGCTGCTGTGTGATTTTTTGCAAGCTTATTGAAAAGGAGTGGACTGCTGTAAAAATTATCAACATAAAGATGATATCCTTTTCCAAGGATGTCAAACCTCATCAGGTCCATGACGGATGTGACACTGAGGCCTTCTTCCTTCTGTCCCCTCTCTTTGACCTTGCTCTCATCTTTACCCTGATAAACAAAAAAATTGAAGGTGTAGCCAGTTTGAGAGTCTGCCAATATGAACAATTTGTAGCCGAATTTTGTTGGTTTGTCTTTCATATACTGCCTGAATCCAATGCGGGCTTTACTTGCTTCCATTCTCTCATCGATTGTGATGTTCTGGTATGGCTGGAAAAGGGAGTTACAGGCATTCACAATCTCGCCATAGAGTGGCTTGATTTTGAACAGCCTGTCGAACTGAGGTGTCCCTCTCTTTCTTTCATTCTCTTCATCTTCTGCAACATCAGACAGATGAAGAGACCAAAAGATGGCTTCAAATCGGTCCCTGGACATGCTGCTCTTGGGGAAAACAAATTGGTATGGCCACTCCCTCCTCCAGAAGTCTGCCCTGGAGGGCACATGTACCAAGCCAAAGAAGAGGATAATTGAAAGAAAGATGTAAAATGAGTCAACTAAGAGGGGAGACCACTTATATTTGGAACCTTGTGCCAATCGCCGCGCAGCATTGGCATTTGTGTTGTTTATAATGCTGTGCAGACTGCTGCTGCTGAAGAACAGCTTGAAGAGGCTGAGGGGAGACCAGTCAACAGTGGTGTCAATCTTGGGGCCAGGTGGGTGTTTCGGCTCAAACCGTGGTGTTGCGGGTTCAACATCTGGCTCTTCCTTTGTCCTCCATTGCTCCTGCTGAGGCCCAAAGTCTCCAGCAGCCAGTTTTGGCCGCTTGCTGGCTTGCCCTTTACGGCCAGGACCACAGCCATGGCCACGGCCACAACCACGACCACGACCTCTCTTAGGCAGCCGATCAGGGGAAGAGGACCTGGAACTGGAGGATGCAGATGCTGACCGCACGAGTCGGCGCCTGGAGGAACTGCGTGGTGGGGGGACATAATCTGCATCCTCATCTCCTTCATGATCACTGCTGCATGAAAACAGCAAAAGATGTTGAAAGGAATATATTCAAAGCACTGATGAATCACATAAACATCTAACAGTAGAAAAGTATATAAATATATCATTGAAGCAGTAAAGGATGTATTGTCTTTTTGAGATAAAAACTACACAAATAATCAGTACACAAACCTTGATAGGAGAGGTGACGCCTCAGATGGAGACACAGGTGGCTGAGTGTCTGCAGTAGGGGAAGCCTGAGGAGATGATGGGCCTGCAACCTCACTCCCCTCTTCTTGTTGGCTATGAAAATGATGATAATAATTAGTATTTGGGACAAAATACCTAATGATGTATGCACATTCAACCAAAGAAGACCAAAGTAGTGGAAATGTGTAAAAATATTCAATATAATTGAGTAGCCCTGACCTATACTATTATTACCTATACTGTGTGTGTTTGCTCTACAAAAAAAATAGTATTCAGTACAATTGAATTGCCCTGCTTTATACTGTACTGTGTTTACATATAATAAAATCAAATCAAACTATTTATATTTATATAGCACTATTTATATAGCACTTTTCATACATAGGAAAATGCAACCCAAAGTGCTTCACAAGATAAAAACAGAATAAAATGACGAAGCATACAACAATAAAAAATGAAAGCCCGTTCCTCCCACACACACGCCCACACTCGCACTCACACACACCTGCACACACACCCACACTCACACATACAGTAAATAGACTGGTAACATGGCATGGAACTGAGGATATAAAATAAAATTATAAGGGTGTTCAGTAAATTCCATTTCTGAGAAACACTGGGTGTTTTATCTTCAATCCACACAAAAATTAGCCATTAGAAAGAAATACTTACTCATGAACGGGATCCATGCGCAGCGTAAATAATGCCTCTTCCTCCGAGCCGGCATCGTTGTTACTCTCGGAGTCAGACGAGTCGGCAAAATCAACGTCCGAACCTCCCTGAATCTCGGCCAAAATTTCCGCCATGTCCCTCTTTGAATTATAATTTTTCCGTGCCATCGTTTAATGAAATTGATGGAGTTAATGGACTTATGGAGCTAATGACAAACTAAACTAACAACAGGTTGTGACGGGGAGTTGGCGCCACCTCACGTGCACTCTCCGTTACGGCGCACTGCAAAGCATTTACACTGCTACCTTTACGCAGGGCTTTAACCTCTGCTGGGTATTGTAGTCCATAGAAAGTTAGGTGTCATTCGATTCAGTTGCTCCTCCCCTTTCAAAGGACTACAAAAATGGCCGCACTGCACTGTGTTGTACGACGATGCAAGGCATTGATTTCCACGAATCGCACGTTTTAAAATCCGAGAATTTCACACCATCAAGGTTTAAAATCATCTGTAAATACTAACGTTTGCACTGAAATGCACATCCGACCTTCTTTTGTGATCATTAGAGTATAAACTTTGATCAACAATTGAAAGTAAACACAGTTGTCTTGTGTTTGTGTGTATTACTTCCAGGATTTCTTCGGCCCAACCGGGCCGACCGGGCTTAAGAGGTTGCGATATATGTGTATTTACATTATATATATATATATATATATATATATATTTTAAATATATATATATATATATATATATTTTAAATATATATATTTTATTTTTTATAGAAGTAATATTTGTGTGTGCATCAGAAATACATTTATGAACTTTATTCATTTATATGTGGATTATTTTTACATTTATATAGAATGACAAAATATTTGTGTGTGCATTGAAAAATATTTGTGTGTTGAGAGACATTTATATATAAATCCCAATATAC
The DNA here is from genome assembly GCF_026936395.1 of Plectropomus leopardus. NCBI lineage: Eukaryota > Metazoa > Chordata > Actinopteri > Perciformes > Serranidae > Plectropomus > Plectropomus leopardus. The sequence goes on along the minus strand of NC_142183.1, from coordinate 36,739,230 downwards.
ATTTGTGAATCCTTCTGTGTGCATTTATTCATTATGAGACTGATCTAACACCATATGTCCACCACAGTCAGTCTCACTCACACATGCAGTCAGTCCCTTGTCCCTCTCCTCGTTCCTCTGACCAAATATAAGCTGCAAGACTTTTGGTTTTGCTCTACATTCATTAGGTCACTAAAGTCGGCTAAGTCACTAAAAAAGAAAAGGAAAAAAGCTAACGTTATAGTTATATGGCAACAAAAAATGTTTGCAAATATGTCAGTAGTTTGTAAACTACCTTGTCAGCCTGCCAGCATTCCTCTCGTAGTAGCTTAGCTTATTAGCAACAGCAGCTAATCGGTGGTATAACGACAGCAGTGCTGTCGGTTTTAATATTTAGGTGATAATCAGATAATGGTATATTTATCTCTCTCTACACACGCACACACACACACACACACACACACACACACAAATATACATACAACTTATCAGGGAATCATATTGAGTGGAGAAATTAAATTAACAGAATCAAAAAGTGTTGTGCCCACTCAAATATATTAAAAGGTGATGCCTTGTTATATTGCCCCGTGTATTAATACACAGCTCAACTTTAAGTAAATACTACGTTCGGTACCTTTTAGTAACTGTCACTAGTGCTCCGCGCTGCTCAATGATAACCGGTAGTTTGAATACAGACTGTAGACTGTATATACGGTCTCTGACACTGACACGGTAAGACGTCCATATTACAAACTTTACAGCCAACAGCATATGGATGTGTTGTAAAATGGTAAAAATGATGCATTATGATTCTTTAGGTCTCTTTCAAATGTTAAGCAAATGGGGAAAAGTCTTTCTGGGCCAGTGTGCATCACGTGATGCTGTAGTTCCACTTTTGGCCACGATGTAAATTTTGCTTCAGAGGGTGGCGCACTTCCTGGGGACTTGTTAGCAACACTGCTGCCTCTTCAGCTCCTCCCAGAGCAGAGGAGGCCATCATCCACGTGCAGGCACGTAATTACGGCAGATTAACCAAAGAGACAGCATGGTGGACACAGAGCCCTTTAAGAGAGAGTCGCGTCATCTCCGTTCGCGCCAATGGACGTTTTTTTTTTGTTTTAAAGATGGCAGATCATGGAGAGCCTCAATAGTTCCCGGAAGTAACATTAATTGCTAGCGGCGCAATGGAGTTACAGCAGGAAGACCATTTGTGATGGGCTTTAACAGGGTAAGACGTCTAAAGAATCGTTTTTCATATTATCAGCATATCTTAGCTAAATTAAAATGTGCATTAAAGCATGATATTGGATTATCTGCCCCTAAATTAGTAGATTTACGACGCAATAACAGACATGCTAATGGAGTAAGGTAATGTTAGTACACTGTACTGTATATACTGAACACATATTGTTAGCCGGTAACAGCCTGTTAATTTAAAATGTCCTGTTCTTAAATAGTCTCATCTAAGATTGGGGAGTTAAAGGGGAGAAAAGGCTTGTGTGATTTGTTTTACAGCTCAGAGTGAGTTACATGTCAGCTTTGTTAAAGATAACATGGTGCTTGACAGCAGACTGCAATTTTGTGATATATCAGTGTTGATATGGATTAAGAATGCATTTTTGAGACTAATAAATAATGTAAAAACATTACTGTAAACAGAAACGTAATGTAAGGGTGACTCTTTTTAGCTTGTGATTCTGTTAACTCCATTTGTCTTTATTATGTTACAGCTCAGCTGATTTTCCATTGATGGTAAAGGGAGGGAAGCTGAAAGACCTGAATGAGATCACAGGGCAAATCACTAAAAAAATGAAACATACTAGGCTTAATGGGGAATTATTCGTAATACTGAAATTGTTACACTACTGTATTATTTATAGTATATTAGATATTAATGAAATGAATTAATTGCAGTAAGTCAGTAGAAAGACAAAGATAAATAAAATACACACACACACACACATATATATATATATATATATATATATATATATATATACAGTATATATATATATATATATAAAAGCAATAAACAGCAACCTGCTCCTTTACCATGGTAAGTCTAAAATATGTCAGCATAACCATATATGTCATATCCACATCACTCATATTTATACTATGTAATTATACATTTTATATATAAAAGTACTTTGTATGTATGTATTTTTATATATATTTAGTTTATATATTTTATGTTTTGCAATATTTTTTATTTTTTGTATGTTAATCATGACCTTAACCTTAACCCTTATTTAATACTCAGTCACTTTTTTTCTGTTGCCTCTGACTCTTGAGCTGCTGAAATGTGTGAATCTCTCGAGTGTGACATTAATCAGTCTAATCTTACCCTGACTGTTAACGTTTATCTTCAAATATAAGCATGTTTTACTTTAAAAAACAATATAATAATGAAACTACATATGATGCGCTTTGTGTAAATTGTAAATTAATGCGGCTATTGACTGCTATTGAGCGAATATCGGAGTTTTGTCTCTCCGTATAATGTATTCAAATGGCCCGCCAGACATTTCCGTTAACTATTCGAAGCCTCCATGTGTCACGTGACACCCGAGCATTTTGAACTTCCGTTGTCAGTACTGTGTTTATTCTAGTGCACTAGGTAAACACACCGGTAAGAGCGAAACACAAACAGTAAAGCTAGAAATAGTGTGTTTTAATATAACTGTTGCTGACTAGCTTGAGACGTGGTCTTCATTACATTAGCTGCGTATTTATAAATAAACTATCTGTGTGATGCTGGTAACGTTACAGTGTTTCTACGTTAGCATTAGCTCTAACTGTTTAGCTAACGTACACATTAGCACATTAACTTCTACAATCACATAGAAGATATGCTTGTAAACAAGCAGCTTATCTACATTTGTCGCTTTGTAACCTCAATGACAAGTTGTCTGTGTTGATAGTTATTCTGAGAGCGTGACAGTGGACTCCGCTGAAGAAATCAACCCCACTACAAGCAGACAGACGGGGAGAGGAGGGAGCCGGGCATCGAGGACCTTGGCCTTTGCAGGAGGGAGCCTCGCGCCTGACAGGGGGGCCTGTAGCTGACCCTCCAGATGCAGGAGGACAGCGAGCAGTCCTGTCATTTTACATGGCAATGTGCGACCCTCACAGTCAATACTAGAAATGTATTATCTCAGAGGTAATACCTGAGTAAACATAAACAATAACACTTAGTTTTATTTGGTGGATGACTCAAATACAAAGTAAGTGGGTACAATACAGGGTATGTGACAAATTTATGGTTGGAGCAGAATCATAAATACTTCATTGATCCCCAGGGGAAAATTATGACATTTTACATTTTGCTCTCATGCTATATATAAGCAAAGAGAATAATAAATCTGAAATTTAAAAAATGTATTCAAAAGTATGTGCATTATACTACAACTAGAAAATGCAATTTCTGATGAAATTGTGGGTGTGAATGCTCAGCTTACGCTATGCTGCAATGCTCATGCTGAATAGCTTATGCTACGCTAAAATGTTTGCTTGAATGACTTGAACGTGGAGTAGTGTGAATACCTACATACGTTAAATTAGGATTAATTTCATTAAAACTTTCAGTGATACTAATCATGTAGATCAATCTTGCTGAAAAACTGACGCTATACTGCGATGCTTGTTTTAATATGTTAGAAGATGATGAAGTAATAGGAATATCTGAAAAAGTTGGAATGAGTGTAATTAGTACGAATGTCATTAACATGTTGAACAATACTCATACTAGAATATCTGAAAGCCTATTGAAAGCTGACACTATAATGAAAGGCTGGCTTAAACTTTTTGAAGATGGTGAAGTAATAGGAGTTATTTAAGTGTGTAAAGGGCTTTAATTAGTTTGATTATGGTTGAAATATTGAATAATATCCAGAAAATACACAGAACAGTGTCTTAAATGTTGGTTGTCTGATTTTGTCTGTAGAATGTGCCAAATCCTGTGTGTACGTGTCTGTGTGTGTCAGAATGTGTCTCCAGCAACCCTGGCAAGTCGCCATGGTAACAGTCACTGCTGGGTAAGGTCCTGGGTCTGCCTGTTAATGTCAGAGATTTGACTCAAACAATTGGCCCTCAGTCAATGACAATTCCTCCAAGTCACTTCAGACATATACTGTTAGAGAAACGACAGCCAGAGGAACATTTTTGTTTAATTTTGTGTCTGAAAAGTTGAATGTGAGATTGAGCGGAGGTGAAAGAGAGGCATGAACTGCTGCTCTGCAGAGATTTCTGGACTCATTTTATTGGTCCATAGAGCATGTGTAGAAGTGATTAACAAAGCAATGCAGCCGAGTGTACCCAAGCACTGACTCCGACTTACTGGCTCGCTCACACAAATGACCCGAGTGCTCAAATCGAACAGCGCTCAATCACGAGCATTCCTCTCGTAGTAGCTTAGTTTATTGGCAACAGCAGCTAATCAGCGGTATAACGACAGCGGTGCTGTCGGTTTTAATATTTACGTGATAATATAATAATGGTATATCTATCTCTCTATACACACACATAAATACACATCCAATTTATCAGGGAATCATATCGTAATCATAACCGGAGAAATTAAGTTAACAGAACCAAAAAGTTTTGTGCGCACAAAAATATACTAAAACGTGGTGCCTTGTAACATTGCCCCCTGTATTATTACACAGCTCAACTTTAAGTGAATACTACGTTCAGTACCTTTTAGTAACTGTCATTAGTGCTCCACGCTGCTAGCTGATAACCAGTTGTTTGAATACAGACAGTCTCTGATACAGACACGGTAAGATATCCATATTACAGGCTTTACAGCCAACAGTGTATGGATGTGTTGTAAAATGGTAAAAATTATGAATTATGATTTAAAAATATCCATTACTATGGCTGGCACGAAGCCTGTGCTGTGTCAGGGACTCAAAGAGTTACATGCACGTGCATGCAGTAGAGTCCAACGTGTCCGATGCAGGTTCATTTTATGTCTGGAGAAATACCTTCATATTTAGAAAATGGCGCATTTAACGTCTTAAGAACTTAATTTTTTTAATAATGGGTATTGAAAAATGCATTCTGAAAAGTCAACATGTCTCAAAAAAAATGATCCAGTGAGTTAAGGAGGTCTCTTTCCTAATGTTAAGCAAATGGGGAAAAGTCTTTCTGGGCCAGTGTGCATCATGTTACGGTGTAATTCCACTTTCAGCCACTATGTAAAATTTTGCATCAGAGTGTGGCGCACTTACTGGGGGCTTGTTAGAAATCTGGAAACAGCAGTGGGGACGGGGCCTCGTTCATTTCTATGAGAGCTGGTCAGTGGCACATGAAGCAGAGAAAGCTCTTTTTCCGGGTTTAGAAACGCATAGTAGAGAATAACGTCAGCTGAATGCTGCTGAGCGTGGCCAGGTTTGGCTGAGCGTGGCCAGGTGTGGCCGAGCGGTTAACTGACTTTCCAAATGTTATCGAACCAGATGGTTTACATCCAGACAGGGATAGAAGATGTTTTGCGGGGGTTTTGATGCTCATTAACTGATTTACAGACATCTCTTTCCCCATGTTAGCATATGGGGAAAAGTCTTTCTGGGCCAGTGTGCATCACATGACCGACTCAAATGGTGTAATTCCACTTTTGGCCACTATGTAAAGTTTGCATCAATGCATGGTGCACTTCCCGGGGGCTTGATTTTTGTAGGCCAACCAGGAAGTTGGCATCGCACTGGTTCCCTCGTCAAAAACCTTATGGGATTTCTGAATGGGAATTGCGATTACTGCCAAAAGATAAGCTCTCTGATAAACACTCTGATAAACTCTGATAAACTTTTAAGGTTTTACACATCTAATAAAAGGCAGTTGCTAACAAGTGGCTAAATTGGACTACAGTGTTTGTCAGGGACGTCAGACATCATCACAGCAGACATGGAAACTTATTAAACTCACTCGCTGCCTTTTCATTTATCTGTTTATAATATTTTTCAATTGTGTTTTAATGTATTTTTACAGTGAAATTGAATGATGGTGGTGATGTTTACGTCATGCAACCACGATGTAGTTGGTTTATAGCCAAACAATAGCTTTTTACCTCTAGTGATTTCATTTACCCTTTAAAACACACAAAAGTGGTGTTCATCTGTAAAGATTATCACGCTGAACAAAACGTTTATGTCTCATAAACTCTAGGTGGAAGTCCCATGACGAGGACAGCTCAGCAAGAATAAACTGTAGCATATGTTTTCAGGCCACATGGGATGGTACCTGATTTTGAATTTTCAGTGTACACTCGTTATCAAATTAGCCGGAGGTGTCTGAACAGTGTAGCTAAATCCTCCCACAAGAGTGAACCTCAAGTGAACTGAATAACCATACAGATAGTTAGATCTGAAGGAAGTGCAAAAGCAGACGGTAACAGCTCTTGACCATCATGTTGTGCAAACAGGTAGAGGGACAACAAATAAAAGAGTCATTCCATGAGAATGGTTAAAATTGGACTTGGATATTTTCACATTTTTTAACAAAATGTATTATTTGTATGTATATCCCACATCATTAAGGATATATTTAACTATCAGAAAAATGCATTTTCCCATCTCAGGCATTAGTTTTCTTTTATTATTGATCATTATTTCAAGATGTGGTGACTGTAATTCTTCAACCCCGTTATGGACACTTTGGAGGCTCTCTGAATATTGTCATAAAATGTATTTCTAAAGAAATCAATATTTTTTTTTTCACATTAATCAGATGTCCCCCATACTAATTCAATTACTTTATATAGAAAAATGTCATAAAATCACACATTTTTACTCTCTTAACACTAGAACTACCAAGGCAGTCATTTTGACTGCTTTCAAAATTTGCGACGTCATAACTTGGTTTAAAAAAAACCTATGTACCAATAGGACCCTGACTTTTCCTAAATGTGTGTATATTTTATTCTAACATTGTTTTATCATTAAAATTTCAAAACACAAAAGAGATCTGAGTATTACTACCTCGAATGACCATAGCAGTCAAATTGACTGCATGTTTTTTACAGGGGGTGTCATATTTCACTATTTGCTACATTTTCCCGCTCTTTCTCCTGCTCTATTGTCTGTTTGTTTTTTATGCTCTGTGAAGCTAAAACCTAGTTATAGCTTCACTCTAAACCCAAGAGAGACACAAATGACAAGTAGAAAGAAAATGTCTGTTATGGAGGCTTTAGCCTTGCTTCAGAGTCTTGATGAGGAAGAATCCGACGGAGGAGCAGGTTCAGAGAGTGATGTCTCTTAGTGTTTGGAAGAAGCTTCATCTAGCTCTGAGAGTGATTCAGAAATCATTTCAGAGATGCCCACTAGCAAAAAAAGACGACTGGAAACATCGAATTCCACACTTGCTGACATCCCATCTGCTAATTTTCAAGGTATGAGGCCTACAGGAGGACTCCTTATTATCATCATTATTATTAGGCTATTGTTTGCTATAATGCATATTTCTGTAATGTAAGCCTGTGCTAGTTTTATGTGATCTTGTGAGCCTTTAGCCTTAGCCTTTATTTAGGTATTGCAGGGGGCCTCCAAATAATTTACAAAACAGCATGATTTTCTGATAGACAGCTTTTTGGTCTATCAAGTGTGCCATAAATTGAAAAAGGTCAATTAAATAAATAAAACACTGATTCATTATAGTTTTCATTTAGTGTCTTGATGTGTTTTTTACCTATTCCACCAATTTATTCTTAGATGTTTTTAATGATAATCCAAATTATAATCAAATAATGTCCGAGCAGTCAAAATGACTGCTATGGTCATTCTAGTAGTTGCAGATTTCTGGTAGACCGAGTGTTAAATCCTGAAATGTAACTAATAAGTGAAAGCAATCTTGTAATTTTTCATCAAAAATTTAGTTTAACTAAGAATTGTAATCAAAATCAATGATCATATGATAGTGCTCAATATTTTAGACACAAATCAGCAAACATTAAATTATTTTTTCAACATTTTAAGAAAATAATGTATGAAAATGTAGGTGTGACGGGGTTGAGACTAGCATAACAGGGTTGAAGATGGTAACGGGGTTGAAGGGACAAATACAGCTTTACATATAAACAGTTATTTACTCTCAAATTCAATGTATAGGACTTTCCATTAGCATTATATCTCATTTTGTTACCACAGGAGGGACACCACATACAAATTGCAGTAGAATTAAGTTTTATTAATCTAAAGTAAAAAACAACCACAACGGCATATTACCAACTAACATTGTAAAGTGAATTGCTCAAATGTAACATAATGTGTGTGTGTGTGTGTGTGTGTATGTGAGGGTGGGTGGGTGTGTGTGTGTGTCTAGGCATAAGAGAGCCTCATGAGGTGTAAGTCACCTCATCCTTGCTCCGATAACATACAATTAAACTTGATGAAGTGGTTGAACTAATAACAATAATAATCAAACAGTTAACGATTTCAATGTGTCTGTCTGTATCAGCGCCTGTGTCTGTGTCCATGTCAGAGTGTTTTTGCATGTGTGTGCCTGCATCAGTGTGTGTGTCTGTATATATGCATGAATGTGCCTTTTGTTTAATGAATTCATCTTGTGAGTCGGTTCCACACCTCTTTCAAGACTTCCACATGGCGCTTTGTTACATTCTGTGGGGGTGGAATGAGTTCAAGGACATCATCAAACAGGTACCAGAGGATATCATCCTGATCCAATCAAACACATAACGGAGTTGAGTGTGACGGGGTTGAGATTTTTGCACAAAATGGCCGCTGCTCAATGTAGTGAATATCAGACAGAGAGCACACGGCATGCATGAAATTCAAAATCACCATATATTCATGAAATAACATTATATAACACACAACCTTTCATAAGTAATAGTTTTCTATCTTTTTTTTCATGTTACGGTGTTGAGTCATTGAGTTTGACAACCACAATATCACAAGATAAATGACTAAAATAAAGGAAAAGATGGGAGCAACTTGCCTTTCTCTGTGGTCCTGTTGTCCAAAAGACTTCAGTGATGTCACTTCCTGATGTATATGGAATTCTGGATCACACCATTGTATTTATGGGGGTGGGATCATTCGTGTAACGGGGTTGAGGGGTTACTCAGGTACAGAAATAATTGTGATTTTAATGAATAATTAACAATTAAATTTGAAAAAAATTAAGCATTACCAGCAAAAGAGCACAAATAGATGTTTAGGTTGATATCAAAATTTATTGACTTTTTAAATAGTTTTATTTGGTATTTTCAAAGTAAACTTTCATCTAGGCCATGAGGGACATGACAAAATAGGTGGTGTCAAATGAAAAAACTGTATTATTTCTCATAAAAAGATCAAATTTAGTTCAGTTTTTTACACTGTATTAAAGGGTGCATTTCAATGTATATGTAAAGCTGTTTAAATATAAAGTTTGGTGACCCAATAGATGAAATACACCATAAGAGGTGAGAGGGACTCAAATTGTGCCATTTTCATGGAATGACTCAAAAACCCAAGACGCTGCTGTGGTCAACTTAAGAAAAACAGCAAAATGTTAAATATTCAGGAAAAATACATTGATTTCCACACTAATTCTGGGTTCAGACTACATGATATCAGCATAATTATAGCCTAGCATGGCCTTCTGACAGTGTCAGCTTGGATTGTGAATGTCAATGAATGTTGTGCGCAACAATTTATCCCGTATGTCATAGAGTTACGATCATTTTTTAGGGTATTCAATTTATGTGTTTCAGCATGTAAGCAGCAGTTATATTCTAGCTGAAGTACTCTGAAAGAAACCGGGATTTACACGTAGAATGTGAACCTGATTATGTATATATCCTGAATATGATCATAACCTGCATAAGCCTCGGAAATGGGTTATTCATGTCCGTGTAACTGCACTCATAGCAGACGACATTCGGCGCTGTGTCTGGGAAGCCATGACTTTGAACAATAGGAATACAGAGAGATCTACTGCTGTGGACAACTGTACGGTAAAAACACCCCCTTTTTCAATAAGTACTCAAACAGACAGACAGAGGAGCAAAGAACAGCAGAGGCTCATCAGCTTCCTGGTGAGAACTGCAGCTAGCATCAAGCAAGCAACAGAAAGTTAAAGATCATGTAGACAAACATAACATAAACTTAACAAATCGTGGCCGGGCCTTTACTCGACACACCTGCAGAGGGTTCCAGCTTTATTTGAAACAGACATTTGACTTGAGTCTTTATTCCCTCTATGTTTTTCTACTTCAATTTTTAATTTTTAAATTTCAATGCATCATGTCATCATTTCAAACTCAGTACTTTCTGCATCCATTACAAATAAAAAGCCCCTATTGTTTCAGGGGAGAGAATTATCTCAGTTTCTTAAAAGGGCTTTAATTGTGAAACATTTGCAGTAACTTGTTGCCGAGGATTCAGGAACTGGGATGGTTTTTATGCAGTATTAAATGTAGCTCCTGCCATCTGGTGGCACTTATTATGTTACAGCAAAAACAGTTCAGCTGAGACTGAGTGACTGGAATAATACTGATAATAATAATAATAATAATAATAATAACACTAATACTACTACTAATAATAATCATAATGATAATAATGATAATTAAAACAACAATCATAATAATAATGAAAAAAGGACAACAATAATACAATGAAATCATCCACATCGTGAGAGACCAGCGGCGATGATTGCTCATTGAAAAACGTAATCTGTCATGTCAGTCAAGCAGGTCACAGCAAGATTTCATGTCTCCATAATTGCCTCATCTGACAAAGTGACTGTTGGATAGTCTGAACACAAGAAAAAACACTTCAAAAAGCATTCATTATTTCAAAAGATTTACAATACCAACTCTTTTAAAGTCAAATTGGCACACAATTCGGTGAGGGGCACAGAGTGACTTGATTAGGATTTGAAGCATGGTTTAGAAGTTGGACCTGACATGAGACTTCTTGTTCTTGACTCTGACCTATTAAGTCTTGAAACTGCCTTATGTATTGCAAGGCAGTGTGTACTTAATAATACAGAGTTAAACTCAACACATTATCATCACCTTGTGAGAACGAAAAAATTTTTTTTCCTTTTTTTGATTTTTCCCATGTATACTGATAGATGCCAGAGCCTTAACGTGATGTTCTGCAGTATCTCTACCTTAAATGACATAAAAACACATTCTCAGTACTGATTATTTAAAGTTGTGCGCTTTATAGCAGTCTGAGTGGTCTCTCTTGTAACTTCTGTAGTTGTGGAAGTTAAAATGACTCATTAGTGAGCTATTAATGGCTGCCCATCATCCTGAGGAGTCCTGGGAAAAGCTTTATCCTTTAGTTTTTAATGGTGTCAGGACCCACAGAAAGAATCAATGTTGCTCCCTGGGACATAAATCCCTCTTGGCATTTCTACAAATGTTAGCATAGTTTTTATCAGACAGGACCTTGTAATGGTCCATTTACTGACTCACATACTGAGTCATCTGACTTTACTCCATTATAAAGTGCATTGTCCTCAAAATCACTTCACACATCAGTGGTTTCCTATTTTCCTCAGTGCTGAGTTTGGGGGAAAAAACAGCTTTCGCATAACTTTGGTGAATTTTTAAGGAGTGGAGTGGTCTCCTAATGGTTACTACATCACTTAGTTTGAAAAAAAAGTGGTTATTTGCATATTTTTTTTCATTGTGAAAGTATTCAGTAAATTACCTCTTACACAGTGCAATGTCACTAAATATATAATGTCACCATTAGAAAATAGCTTTTTAATTGTGCATAATATTCTGAAAATTCAAACACAGGCAAACTCTTACTCTTTTTACTGGTCCTGCATCAGTATTTGAATCAAAGCCTCTGCTATTGGTTGCAACAGTTGAAACTTTCTCAGCTTTTTCCCTCATGTGCTGCTTTGAATCTTTGAGCCCTACAGCCACAGACTGAACATCCTGTCTGGCTCTTCACTCAAACAGCAAGTTCTGTCATGACCGTCCACGATGAACCTCTCATGGATCGGAGACACCCAGATCCCTCCATCCACAAGCATTTTCCATCCAACACGTTGTCATCTCAAGTCATCACACATTGCTGCTTTGCAGTGGACTTATTCAACATATTACATTTTAGGTATCCTTCTAACGTAGCGATGTCAGCAAAAGCACATGCTGGCACAGATGGTTAGGATTAGGGGAAGGAGGTACATGGTAAGGTGTAGAAAAAAACATAACCTTCAGATTTGCCCATTTCCATTCAAAACTTGTCAAATACATCCACTTTGTCAGTATGTTTGGTGTACGAGTGTGACACCAAAATCCACTTCCACATCCACCTGGAAAACGGCTAGATGGCATCAAATGATAAGGCACCTGAACAGAACCAGGTGTTATTATACGCCAGCAGACAGCCAAACGGCACCAGGCGTGTAAAAAAAAATAAAATAATAATAATAATTTAGACAGGAACCCAACACTGGACTTCCACATGAAAGTTCAAGTTTTGTTAGACCCATTTACTGCCGCTCCACACCGGCACCCTTGCCCTCCTTATGTCATGTTGTTATCAGCAGCATTTCAACCTGGCCTGCCCTGCCGTGTTTCATGCAGATACAAGAGGTTCAGTCTGGCTGCATTCTCAAGTGAGGCAGCAGGTGCCATTCAGTGATCCACCAGTGTACAATAATGGTACGATGGGTACTGTCCGGCCGTGTTCTCACCTGATGCTGTCCTGCTGCATGCGTAGGTGAAAGGTGGATGTTATGCCAAAAGCCACTGTCAGAGTGGTAGTATTTACTACTCTTAGTAGTTGGCAACAAGAATGCGCTGGTCTGTCCATGTGTGGGTGTACCCTCTCTTTGTAAACTATTTACCGACTGTAGCAATCAGTAACTTTTAAGAAAATAACCACCTTTAACTGCAGGCAGCAACTTTGCACACTGCAGCTTTAAAGGGACTAACGCTTATCATTTTCTGTTCATGTTTCACATGATGAATGTCAGCCTCCCGCTGTTTATTTTCTCAGTATTAAAGCTGCTTTATACCAGAAACAAAGACAATAACAAACAGCTGAAACACTGGTTACATGAAGTGAAGCTAATTTGCTGACAGTGCTAATGGCTTTTAGGATGCATTTAATTTTGTTAGTCAGGTAAAATTACTCTTTTCATTCGTGAGGTGTGCCTCGTCTCTGTCTCCCTTCGAGGTTCTAAGCTGTGGTCTTTATGAAGTCGGGACCTGATAATTTGAATTGATTCGCTGTGACACTTTTGACATTTCCAGGCTACTGATCCTCTGTGAGCCACGCTGATCTGTTGTCAATGAGGAGGCACACAGGAGCGCTGTGAGTGTGGTACCTCTCGGCCGGAAAATACCAGTCTGTCTCTGATGTCAGACCTTGGCACCATCGATCTGTTTCTCAGCATGGATGCCACTGAAGCAGTAAGTTCCCTAATCTCTAATTCATTATTTAATTTAACCTAATTCAAAGAAATACCTTGACATTTTGATTTGTTATTTCCCACTTCTCATTTCTCTAAAAGCTGAAGACATTAAATATGGAAATACCACTCCTTACTGATGTAACTGATGCATTAAAGAAAAATAAAACCATATGATACTACATAATAATTCCATAGATGACATGCAAAACAGCATTATTGTAAGTAAAGATAAAGTGTACCTCACCACTTAGGAGATAATGTATGACATTACAGGTTCTACTGAAGGTTATAATTTATGAGATGATAACATTTTATCATTGCCCTCAAGATTTGAAGATACCAGTCTAATTTCCTGTGCCTCTGCTGCCTAATTACATTATATAATTATAGCCTACTTTTGTATATCCATCTAGGGAAATTAAAGCAGTTATGTACATAAAGTTGCACTTGTCCATCCAAACTCTAATTAGCTACGGCAAAGTTAAACTTCACTCTAAGTGCTGCAAAATGCCTGCAATCATTTCATCCCTTTGTCACATGTGGCATGGCTGCAGTGCAGGGAAACACGTTTTACCACATCTCAAATTCTGAAACAGCACTCAAGCAACCCTCCCTTGGTGTTCTGTTAGGTCAGTCATGTTGTACTGACACCGCTGTGTACTGTAAAACACAACCATCGACCCAATGCCCACTTTGCTTTATGGGAGCTAAGACAAACACACCCAGGCCCAAATTTGGAGTACGGGTGGCCAGGGCTAAGAACATGTGGGAGAAAACATAAAGAGGAGAGACATAAAGATCACATAGATTGTATTGAATGTATGTAGGTAGGCTGGCCTACATAGGCTACGTTAAAATGAAAAGAAAATATGGCCCAAATTCATTTATTTTTATTTTTGCTCTCTATGACACAGATGTGGGGCCAGATTCATACCAGGCTATGGAGCACCTTCTTTCACCAGGCTGTGAGACTCATTAATTCCTCCTTCGACGCCAAAAGAAGCAGCAGGATTTAGGGACAAATTTTTTATTTAATTTTTGTGAAATGTAGTTTTAAAAAAAAGACAAATAAATCTTCTTTGTACCTTACAAACAATGTGGTCAAACAAAAATCATGCATAAACCTTTTCCCTCACATGAACTGGTATTTATAAAGAAAGAATGTGCAGTGAGGATGTGCACACCTCACACATTCTTCAGAGCCGACGTACATACGGTTTTAACTGCAGGTGAGATGACCCTCATCGCCTGAGGAAAAACTCCTGAATAAGAACCCCTGAAACGGGGGGGGGGGGGAAATGGAAGAAACCTCAGGAAGAGCGGCAGAGGATGATGAGGGATCCCTGTTCCAAGAAGGACAGATGTGCAATAGATGTCGTAAATAACAACTGAATTACAATAATGACAAAAAAGAAAAGAGAAAGAGAGAAGGGGAGGGAGAGGGGGAAAGATGCATTAATGGCATCAAAAGCATGTCATGTTACAGAAATGATAGGTGTAAAATGATTAAATGCACTCTATGATAGCATGTGATGTTATGTGCAAATATGTATATATGCAAAAATGTGGGTGTTGATAAGAGTCCCATGCATATATTGATAGTGGAGGTGTGATTAATAATGGCAGAAGAAGGTCGCGTCAAGCACGATCACGGCATCGGCACAACCACGACCCACAACACAGGCAAAGCTTCAGACAGAACCACAGTAATGGCAAAACCAAGACCACGATCAGGGGGTACGGTATCATTGCAGCCACAGCACGAGCACAGCCAAAGGCAGGGTCACAGCACCAGCACAGCTATCACCGTGATCAGGCGCAGCCAAGATTGCAGCGGGGATCCGGTAAGACTAGGAAACAAGGGAGCAGGAATGCTCCAGAGAGGGAACGGAGTTAGCGTAATGCAGTAAGCACACATGAGCGTTTTCAGATTGAAGGAGCAAGAGAAGGAAAAAGAAGCTCAGTGTATCATAGAAAGTCCCCTTGCAGACTAAACCTATGTCAGCCTAACTAGGGGCTGGTCCAAGCAACCTGAACCAGCCCTAATTATAAGCTTTATCAAAGAGGAAGGTTTTAAGTCTACCCTTAAAAGTGGAGACGGTGTCCGCCTCCCTGACCGAAACTGGAAGATGGTGCCATAAAAGAGGAGCCTGGTAGCTGAAGGCTCTGGCTCCCATCCTACTTTTGGAGACTTTGGGAACCACAAGTAACCCTGCATTTTCAGAGCCCAGTGAAAAGGAGTGAGAAGAAAAGCAAATTTATTTAATCCTGCCCCTTCTCCAAAAATCTTTGAATTGTAATTAACCAACTTCCTTATTCATTTAAACCTATACTCTAATTGACTAAACACATGCATACACCCACATACCCAAAATCAAATATCTACATTTTTTCATTATTATTTACAGAAAAAGAAGAAGATAACCTGGGAAAAATAAATATTAAGTGATCAAATAAATTAACAGTAACCCCTGGAAACAAACCCCCTCTTCATCGCTGTACTTCATAATTATCATGTTTTAATACATTATTTTAGACTGGCTTATGTTTGGACATTGTTTTAGTGCCACATTAAAACCGTTCCATAGCTTCACTCCACAGACTCATATACAATATATGCTGAGAGCAAGAAGACATTGTTTTTAGGATGTTTGCCAATCTCACTGATTGTGTTATTATTTCTGCAGATTTTCAAATGTCAGTCAAAGTCACATTTATAAAGTTCATTTTGTGATTGAGTTATAGATCTTTTCTTTTATTTTTACATTTACATTCATTTCCCTGTTAGTGATTATTTAATTTTTGTCCTGTGAAGCACTCTGTTGTCAGTTTCAACATGAGTGCTCTGAATGAATAGTCAATCCTTCTGATTGTTAATAATCAGAATGACTGAGATTTTACTGTGATGTTTTTTTGTAGAAATGTAATGAACCAGTGGTACGGACGCTACATACATCCCCAGCCATGTTTAATGATGGCTGCTCCAGCACTGTCGGAGAACAGTGAATGAATGTGAACAGTCTTGGCAGAAATATTGGATCTGGGGGAAAAATCTGAAGCTGAGCATTAAATCCTGTAATGTGAGCATAGTCGTAGTGTCTGAAAGATCTATGGCTCTCAAAGGCCTGCAGAAAGGTAGCTAAGATATGGTCGCATTGACCCACATTTTGATTTTTAATTTTAATTAATTAAAAAGCAAATGTGGCAATCTGTTAAGCTGCTGTAAAATTACACAAGCTCTACAGTGCAGTCTCAGCAAAGCCATCACTGTGGGTACCTCCTTAAATGAGACGCATTACATGACACCTTGCTTCCAAGTTGCAAAAATGTGCAGCCTGTATACTGTCACAGACAATGTAGTGTTTAAAGCGGCTGTCCAAATTGAAATGGCATTGTTGTCTGCTAGCCAGACAAGCCTGGTGTCACTGGACATCCAGTATAAGACGAGGCAGGTGATCAGACCGCGTCCAGCTGGGAAACATCAGAGCATGAGAGCATTTAAAGAGAACTTGAGTAATGCACTCTCTCTCCTCTACAGCCGCTGCTGAGGAGCTCTCCATCACAGCACTCGGTTCCTCCTGTGAGGCAGCTCAGCTGCCAGCTGGGCTGCTCCCTGCTGCAACTGAGCGCCTGCAACTGTTTGAATGTCAAACACAGCATGGCTCAAATGTGTCTGAATGTTTACAAAAATCATCCTTTAATAAGAACATTTCAAGGGAGAGAGCCTTTTTGGGTTGTATTTTTTTGGCAGATGCATCTAATTTTATCCAAACTGCATCACCCCTGGATTTGTCTACACCTTAATACTCTTATTATAATAATATAATAATTATTATAATAATATCATAAATAATATTTCTTGATGATTTGGGCAAGTAAAAACAAATCACTGTAGCAAACACACACTATTATAAGATAAATAATGAGGTCAAATAAGTTTTACAACAAGTTGGAGATATAAAAACTTAAAAACATATATTTACAATATATTGCACAGAACCTAAACTATTTACATGGTTCAAGGGTATCAGCAGTTAAATTTTCTTGGGAATAAAACCCCTATACTGTCCTTGAGGATGACTAGCTTGTGATGACCGGCACCCAGATCGCGTACTGCTATGCAACAAGTTATCTCTGTGCTGCATGGTGAAATTGTCTGTTGTCTTTGCCTTCATCTGGAAGGTCAGCAACAGCCTGCAAGTCTTTCTAGATCCTTGTCTGCCAGGAGTGAAGTCCCCTCCCTGCAAAATGTACATCGCCATGTGCAGCAGCCTTGAAATGCATCTCTATGGCTGTTGACTGCAGCATTTCCTCTCCATCACCGTTGGCATCTCCCTACATGTCAGACAGTGAGGGTGTCCCTGGGACAGGATGCACAGGCAGAGGAGCAGCAGTTAAAGATTGGCTGATGATGTTTTAACATCAAGCTGGGGACCCGTTCCAAACAATTTTCCAACACACGGCGTGTCTGCTGCAAATTTAACTGTTCCTGTTGGTAAGAAGATACAAAGTAAAAAAAAAAAATCCAATGAGGCTCATAACATCAACAGCTAAGATGTAACAACTACCTCAATGGGCACAATGGGAATTGTTTATGTTAAAAAACAGACATATACTGCTGTGGCTCTTTACACAATCCTCTGCACTCTTACATTTTTTTATGTGTGCAATGTCCTCAAGGCCAAGGTACTCAAGTCCAACACAACGCCCTGTTCCACATCGTCCTTGTCACCTGCCTGAGGCACCTTGCCGCGGCCCTCTCTTCTCCCCGCCCTAACCCAGAAGCAGGCAGGGGGGGATTCTTCTTCTGACTCCAGTAACACTCTCACAACTCTAACCGTATTAACAAACATAAAATGTCAATCTTCTTGCAAAGCAACAAATCTAAATACGCTGCACATTTACAGGTGTATCTTCTATCTTGCTGTAGTGGTTAATGTGCAGGCTAATGTTAACATTGGGGCAGTGCATCAGAGAGGGAGGGGAGAGAACCTGCAGGCTACCCTTTAAATTCTTAAAAGTCCCTCTCTTTCCAGTGTTACCAACCTGCAACTGGATTGTAGTGGTCTGTAAATATCTGAGTAGCATTGAAAAAGATGATGAAATTGTCACTAACAAAAGCAGCAAAAATCATTTGAAACATTTTGAACAAAATCAAAGGCCAGCAAAGATATTCGTATGATTTAGGAACTTTTGCCATTCATGAAAGGCAAGATGGACAAGGGCAACAAGAGCTTCACCAAATGACAGAGATAAAATAAAACACTTCAAGCTGCAGTGGTTCTGCAAATCCCTAAATGAGGAAATAAGCATTGGTGAAAGATTGAACATACCTGATATTGCCACAGTCAGCCCTGTCCAGAACTTGTCTTCCCTCAAGGGGCCTGAGGTGAAAACTTGCAGAGTTCTGGATCTGTTGCCAAATCGAGGGCAGCATGACGAGTTGTCATTTATGTAGTGATGGCCAGATCAAACCCTGTAAACCATTTCTACTTATTTTCTGAGCCAACTCGATGGTGATCTGTGTTCAACAAAGGTTTCAAAGCAAACTGAAATATAATTTATTTGGCCTTTTTCATTAAACTGAGACCGCCATCTAGTGGGCTCAGAATTAAAAAAGAAAGAAAAAAAGGTTAATGAGGCTTAATTTGGTCATCACTATTTTTGTGCAAGGGTCATGGTGAGTCAAAGTTGGACTTTTCTGGTATAGTGAAGCCCTAAGAACTGTTAGTAGTAGCCGGCCCACTGCTGGAAGTCCTTCTCAAAGAAAGTTCCAGTGTCAGGTTTTTTGTATAATAAGTTGAATCCAGTTTCACCATCAAGTTGTGCCTGTGAGTAATGGGGGAGGGTGCTGGACTGAGCATCGGTGTTTAGAAAAAGAATCACTATTCCATGGTTTTATTGTTGTATGAGAGAGTTGGGGGGAAAAAAAAACATTAAAACACAGCTATTTGATCAGCAGCTGGAGAGGCTTGAAGGCACACTTCAGAGAAGGGAGTATTGTGTGAAATGATCTCCCATGTTCATTGTTAAGTACAGATATAAAGTCACAACAGGTGAACCAACCTTCCAGCACCCACCTGTGTTTCTGGCTGCAACACCAATGTGAAAGATTGATTACTTTGTCTCTCAGTCACTCAGGTAATTTCAACTAAATATATGACAGTTCACTGTTGTCATGCTCTGAAAGCATTTAGCTTTTAATCTCAGGGACTTCCAGGCAGAAAATCCCCCATGTGGATCCTGTGGAGATTCCACACCACCTGGTGGATGAGGATGTGATCAAGAGCGCTGGCTTAGAAAGAACCAAACTGCTGTGAATATGATGTTCTTAGACTAGACTCCTGGGTGTTCAATCATGAGCTGAGCAGTGATGATAAGGACATGCTATAAGGAGTAGAGAACTGCTGTGTTGTGTTTGTTTTTATAACTATATTTTAAGGACACCCATCAGGGTCAGTCAATGTGGCAACAAACCAGGTAACACATTCACAAACTGAAAGAAGACGCCATTTTAATTTGTTCTATGTGTTTATCTCTATGTACATGTTTAATATGAATCCACTCTTTGGACTCACTGAAGACTGGAATGAATAATTGAATGAAAACAAAACACAATTTGTAGACAGCACTGATGAGTATTTCTGTTTTTGCTTGCATAGCAGTTCTATAATAGATTCATGCTGATGATTTAGTGGTAACACTGTAATGCTACAAGTAAAAATAATGGAGCATTTTGGCTCTTGTAGTCAGAGCTATAAAATCCTTTTCATGTCTGAGGCTTTTTCAAAATATCAGGACAAAGGGATGGTATGCTTAACACAGCCTTAGAAAGGAGGCAGGTTACTGAACATAAAGCTGTCACCGTATCTTCATACATAGTATATTTTTCACACCTGCCTTTTTCTCCATTCATTAATCTCCCTGTTGCTTCAGATCCTGCCACTCTCCGTCACCTGATCCCCACACCCACCGACTCATCTATACCCCATTCCCTCATCAGGCCTGTAGTAAATATACCAGTTCAGTTTCATTCATTCCTTAACAGATTTCAATTTTGCTGTCTCTACCGTAGCTTTCCAGCCTTTGTTCCTGAAATGATGTATCTGTTTTGTACCCCAGTCAGTTTTTGGATTTTTGCCTTATGTTTTTTTGGACTTTGCCCCTTGCCTTATCCCCTAAGCTGCAGGCTTCCTGCCAGCCTGTTTCTAAGCCTGCATGCATTGTTCTAACTGCCAACAAATCATTTGAAATAAACAAAACCAACAATTCTTCAGCCTGCCTTTCTTGTTCCTACTCTTCCTACTGAAGATCCAAATATTTAAAAAGTAATTTTAGTTTTTTGCAAGCAGGAAAAAATTGTGTATTTGCGCTAGCATGATGTCAACACAAGCACATGGTGGGATTATGCTGCACGCAGTTATGTTTAGGCAACAAAAGCACATGACAACCAACACTGGGACTTCAAAAACGCAAACAAAAAAACAAAACTAAGTGACATACACATCAGCCTCAGCTGTACTTTGTGTTAAGATCTAATCAGTGAATGCCTACCTGCTAACATGGCTGTAGAGTTCTGTTGGAACTCTGTGGCACAGAGGAATAAGATTTTGCCTTTTTTTCATGGAATTTCTTGATATCATCAGATTTTTCAACAAACCCAACATTTGATTGTTCCAATTTCATAAATGTGAGGATTTGCTGCTTCTCTTTATATGTAATGATGATCATTTGAATATCTTTGGGTTTTAGACCATTGGTCAGGCAAAAATAGTAATGGAAAGATATCAGTCTTGACTTGTTGTCATGGCCATTTTATTGTTACTAATGTATAAAAACCCCCAGCCCACTCTGATTTTGATCTCATAAGATGCCACAACTTTGCCAGTGCTTCTGGTGTAAGATCTGCAAGGTTGAAAGAATATGTGCATGTAATGAAGCTGGATGGGGTCAACTGAGAACATGGCCAGACAGAACCAGTTGCAGTGTGATATTCCCCGAATCCTAACCATCCGTGCCAGCATGTGCATTTGTTGATGTCCTGGCATTGGTTTGCGTCTACCATGTGCTTGTGTTGACATCACAGTAGTGGCATCCTGGAACACAAAGAACATACACAGAAGGATACCTAGAGCGTGATATGTAGACTGCAAAGTAGCAATATGTGACAACTTGGGTTGTGAACATGTTTTACATCCTTGGAAGAGGACATTTATCTTACACATGTTTCTTATACATGCATATTTCTTGTTAGTTTTTTTTTTTTTAAAAAAGGTTCATGTACTGCACTACCCTCTTCTGACAGCAAAAACATGACACATATTGTACATCCCCTCTTCTCTCCCTCTGCCCTGATGTGCTGTATTGTATTCACAGTATATTCCACAGTTTGTTACCTCAGCATGTCCTGGATGCAGCAGAGCCTTGGGGCTGTTTTGAGTGGCATATGAAAAGGGAGAGCCATCATCGCTCTGTTACCTGCCTCTGCTTTGAAGCAGGGAATCTTGTGATGTGAAAACACTGGCTCGGCACACACACAGACATTGAAACACACACAAACCATGCTTAGACTCACACACAACAAAAAAGCTGAGGCACACAGATACTTCCAACATGTGCACTTACAATACTAGCTAGAGTGCATGACCATGGAGACCTTGTCATTAAAGCATCTTACTTGACTTCCGGCACATCTGTACATACACGTACACACAAATACAAATGCACACTGATGCTGAGAAACTAGACACACTATAACACACCATCACACATGCACAAAACCTTGTAGTAATACACACAGTCCCTGGCAAAATCAAAACACACAACACCATTGTATCCATTTAATTCTGGATATGCACACTAACTGTGAACCCAATTACAAATATGTACCAAGACACCAACACACACACACACACACACAGTCTCAGACGATTTAACACCTTTTGCCAAGGTTACCTACATTTGCCTGATATTGGAGAAGGACGCATGGGGCACCATTGGAAAGCTCGACCATGAAAATGGGAGGGCGGGTCAAGGTTCTATCACTTTTTGACATTCGGAAAAAAGATTATTCAGGAAAAACAGGGTGACACACACCTATGGACAGAACCCCTCACAGATAAATACACCACTACAAATCTGCACACAGTACCCTTCACAGATGAATACACTATTATGTAAGAAATGGCCAGGATTAAGTTGCCTAAGGTGGAATCTGTGGAGGAAATGAATAATAATGATTTTCTGGACTTAAAGGATGAAGTAAAGTTGACAGTTGATGGGACTGACTTGAGTGAGGTGGAGCTTGTGGGGATAATTAACAACAGTCACCTCGACATTTAGAAGTAGTACAACTCTGCTTATGACTTTCTGCATGCAGACATCAGGCTCCCACTTCACGCCACCACCATGGCCAAACTCAAGGACTGTCTGAAGCCTTTATTTGATGTGGATGGGATGGTAATTGAATTGGAGAAGATGATGGGGATCCGGGGGGAATCCATTACCTCCAGATGCCTGCTTTGAGGGCTGTGATGATGACTGAACAATAGATGGGGGGGTACGTGCTGTAATTTCCAGTGATGGCCTGGTCACATTTATACAACTTTATTTGGACTCCCCCCACTGCCACTACAGCCAGCCCTTCAAACAGCCAGTGACTGGGACACTGGGCACCTTCAGGCCTAGCCACCAGCCTGCAATGATCAGCAGAGCAGCACAATAATTGTCCCACATGAAGGACCTAGCCAGCACATGGTGTGCCACCTGGGGTGCTGGATAGAACAAGTTGTGCGGTATGAGAGTGGCAAAGACCTTAACTTTGTGAACAACCCCAGGGATTACTTAAACCTGGATGCCCCGGATAACCCGTTGCAGGATCATGCCTTGCTGCCCCCCTTCAAAGACACTAAGGATGGGAAAGGTCTCTGCTCCACCCTCTGCAGTGTGATCGACCACCGGGTTTACATACTGACCAAGGCCTTTCAAGAAAGTCAGGGGGTATCTCTTTTGTCATCCACTTTCTCTGCTCAGTGTGAGCCTAGGCACAAATTCAGTCAATGAATGCAGCTTGACCCACAATAGGGGGCTCCTTGGATTGCCAGTCTGGAGTCACCACCTCCTCTCCACCACTGGACGAGGGACCGGCTCTAACATGAACGCATCATGAGGGTTTGGCCACTCTGCGAGTCCCTGGAGGCTGAACCAGCTATGCTGGGGGTAGCCTTTGTAAAGGTCCTTGCCCGGGCACCTTTACAAGAGGAACAGACAGCTCCCCTGGATGTGCCTCAAATCTACTGACTCCACTGGCAAGCTGACAGTTGCCTTGTCCGTGGAGGTGCTGTGCAAGGACCTTGCAACTAAGTAAAGCTTCCCCGTTCCAAACACTTTTGCCCGAGCACAGGAGCTTCTGCTTTAGTCAGGTAGGGACATGGAAGAATGCCTGGTGAAGGGATACCTTGCAGAGCAGATCATTCTCTACCCAGCCTTGAAGTTTAGGGACACTAGAGGGGGAAAAGGCTTTGGTGGAACTTCAGGGACTGGGTGCACATCCACTAGGGTGAAAAGAAGCCCCTTCCCATGTCCATAGTGGCCTCAAATACCTTCCAGGTCCTGACTGAGATTGAGCGGCACTCTCTCAGCTACTCAAGGAACCTGGAGGTGTACAGGGAACATGGGATGCCATAGATGGCAAAGGTGCTTAAGTGGCTGCCACAACAGATGAAGGGAAGACTTCTCCTTAACACTCTGACCTTCATCTCCTGTGTTGGGATCATTATGAATGAAGGTTATGTTGACTAAAGAAACCTGAAGCAACTGGTACAGGAAATGTCAGTGGGGGGCATGTCCCAGGGGAGGCTGCAGACCTTGCAGATCCAGGGCAAATTTGCCTTGGATAAAGTAAGGAACGTGACAGTCTGGAAAACGCACCCTGGCATTCCACACAGGGTGGTAGCAAAGGCCCTGTGCATCCGGGCCCTGAGAAGTCCACCCACCCTGACACAGGAGGACATGGTTCAGCCTCTAAAGGATGAGCAAGAGGGGGAGGAACAAGATGATATCCGGGTCCCCGTCCACTCCCTGGCTTTATTCCTGCCAGCCAGCTCCAAAAACATCTGGACAGAGATGGAGGTCTAAGCACAGACAAGTCACTTATACACAAACAGGCATTAGAGCAGTACCTCACCAGATGTTGTTAAATCAAACTGCTGGCACAAGGTTTTGATGCATTTAGATTGAGGAGACTGTGACTACTGAAATAAAACTATAATTAAAATAAACCATAAATACACAGACACACACATTTTGTTTTGTACCTGAGCAAAGCATCTGTTTAGTCACCAGGGTGGGGACATTCATAAATAAATTAAAGGCCAGGCATTTGTATTTTCATTTTCATCCTACTTGCAGTGAGACGAGGCATATGCTCATTTAGTCTGTGTGAAGGGACGGCGCCTCACGTAAAGCCATCAGAGCACATCACTGAGCTGCTTTGATGCTGAGCTTCCTGAAGGAAACAGATTGACAAATAAAATGATGCTGTTTTATTTTTTTCTCTGCAAGAAGTAAATGCTGGCTACACTGTACACAAATAAACTACCCTAAATACTTTTGAGACAATGTGATATGTTGTCTGTGTAGGAGCACAAGTGTTATGAAAGCATTTTATTACTTAATCACTATTCTACAATTAAAAAACAGGCATAATTTACATTGGTTAAAAAAGCAAGTTAATAATGTATAAATACATTGAATAAATTAGTAAGGAATTAATTATATGATATTTTAATGGGGAATTAAAAAAGGGAAATGAAATATTAATCCATCAATAAATACTTCAAATTCAAAAAAAAAAAAGAAGTCTTTTTTGCATTTCCATTTTCCCGCTGGTAACGGTCTTTCTCTACTAGACACGGACACAGTCCAGTCCCTCCAGTATCTGCTGACATTTTAGTTAATGAGCAGTTTTTAGTTCTTTCACAATTAGAGCAAGTCGCCACACTCCTTCCCGCACCCTCCACTCCTCTGATGCTAACTTCCAGTCTCCACCAGCAGGACCAAGCACCAAACCTGGGGCCACAGAGCCTTCACCGCCCACTCCCTCTGGGACTCTCTCCCACAACACATTTGTGTCTGCATCAACCTCTCCCAGTTCAAAACGCTGACCAAAACCCAGCTGTTCAAAACTGTGTTTAATATGTAAATAATAAACTTTAATGTTGCATTTATTTAATTGTGTATTTTAGTTTATCCTATTTTTTAACTTTTGTATAGTGTCTTTGAGTACCTTGAAAAGTGCTCTATAAATAAATGAGTTATTATTATTATTATTATTATTATTATTATTATCATTATTATTATTATCATTACTATAGAGTTACTTTAACAGACACCCTCAGTAGCCCTTTAACAGGGTTACACAGAAGAAAAAAAAACAAGTAGCCTACATTCCTGAGTAGGTTATTGCATAATTTATGTTAAATTTTTCTCTCGAATTGACATTACCAATGACACTTTCAGTTGTTATGATGAAACTACAACAGTGTGTGATTACACTGGAAAGAATATGTAACTGAAGTACACACAACTTGAATGTAAACTGATAGGATGATACATTTTAGCTTGTCTCATAAGACTAGCAAACTAGTGGCTATAAAATGTAATACAAAGGTAGAGATGACTGCTGGAGATAACTGCAGGTAATTATACTGACTGCACATCATAAAAACACACTGGTCCCGGTCTCCTAACGCAGTTTCCTTGTAAAAAGCTGCTCTTCCTGACTCTTAATTCAGTGGCATCCTCCTCTACAGTGGCTCTTTTGTTTCACACATTAGTGTGATGCACAGCGGCTCTGTTCAACGAACACTTTCCAGTGAAAATTATTTTCTGCTTCCTGCATCCTCTGGGAGAGGTTATGCAGTTTCCTCAGATTGGTGAGGTGGCAAGTGTTTTATTCTGTGAATATATAGACCTTGTAGCATGACTCCTGTGCAGACCTGTTGTGTAAGATAACCCACACCACAGTGATGCTCCAACCTTAATGACTTTGGACAGAAATGCAAATGGGAGCACTATATTGTTGACCAGTTTCTCCTGATAAGACATACCAAAATCACCTATTAACCAACAATTCTTATCTCTCAACCACAGATATTACTTTCATTTTGTGCAATGAAACAGTAAAACCGTGTTAATGGTCTCAAGTTATAAAATTAATGTGGAGAAATGAGAAATAATAGCAGCAGGGAAACATGAATACACAGACTTAACAACAATTAGAACAACAAGTATTAAATATGATGTGTTATTAATTACTCTAACTTGATTTAATTATATGGATGAATCTTCCCATAAGCTTCACAAGAACAATCAGTCTAAATTTTTAAAAAATATTTTTTTACGGCACTAAACAATCTGTTTTTTTTACATACTTTTAAAAAAAAGGAGGGATAATTTACCTCTTCTAAAGCTGGAGTTTGCCATTTAAGCCTTTTATCTACATCAATCAGATAAGGTTTCATTTTAAACTGAAATATAATGTATTGACATGGTGCATGATAAAGTTTTGAAATGTGAGTCTTAGGCCATTAGATGCAATCGCAATATCATCAGTGTTTGAGTTGATAGAGATGCTGCTCAGGAGTATAGGAACATCTGTTGATGTTGTCTAAACACTGCTGGTGGTTAAGGTATGAGAGGAAACATCTGGAGATCGGGGGAGATGTGATGTGGAAGGGGGGCTGTAGCTGCTGGCTGTGCTGAGAGGTGGGGGTGAATTGGGTGGAGGATGGTCACATCAAATTACGCACTGGGATTATAACTGACAGTAGCAGAGAGGAGTAAGAACAGTAACAATATGATTGGCTCACGGAGATCACGACAAATTGTTGTTGGTTTACTGAAAGAGTGAAAGCCAGTCAGTTCATAAAATACCACCGCTTTGACAGTGCAATTGTACGCCAAAAGCCACCTTTAGCATCCACAAGCAATGCTAATGGATGGCATCAGGTGAGAATGCGAACAGACTGAATTGGTTGCGGTGTTATTATACGCCAGCTGACAACCAGATGGCACCTGTGTTGCGGACGGGTGGTGTCACTTGAAAACACGGCCGGACAGAACTTGCCACATTTGCATGGTATGTGACAACACAGTAACAACCTAATTTAAGGAGCACGAGGACACCAATGGGGCAGGCAGGAGGGGAGGTGGATGGACCCAATAAACCCTGAACTTTCATGCGGGAGTCTGCTGTTCACTCCCAATATGATGGGGATTTTTTTTTTACATGTTACTATGTGCCTCTCTGTCCTTATATTAACCATCCATGCCAGCATGTGAGTTTGATGACGTCTGGCATTGGTTGCCATGTGCTGTTGTTTAAACATAACCATGTAATAGCTTTATCCCACCATGTGCTTGTGTTGACATTATGGTAGCTGCATCCAAAAACATGCCAAGTGGACACAGAAGCATACCTAGTAATATGCAGATGCAGAAATCCACTGCAAAACAGCATCATGTGAAGAGTTGGGATGAGAACATGTTGGGTCAGCTGATTAAGTAAGAATAAGTAAATGAGAAGCATAACCATCTCCCTGGATGAAATTCCACCCAGCTTCATATGGCTAGAAAAAAAGAGAAATGCAATATGGAACAATCCTTTGATAGCTCTTTAAACTTGATTCATGTTAATGTGAAATGTGAAAACACCCACAAGGTTGCTCTGCTGGGTTGCATTTCCTCTGGTAAACTGATGTATTCATCTGCATTTTAACAGACTGTTATTAGTTTTTTTTTTTACAGTTCTATGTAGTTTACCCTTTGTAGTGCCACGGAGCCTCATGCAGAGGAAAAAAATATATACATACCAGCTGTGAGCAAACAACATTGAGCTTGTGGTGCCTGTGCAGGTGAGCACAGGTTTTGTGCTCAGTGTTGCAGCTACAGTTGATTATAATGAACTCACTCTGCTGCAGGCAGGCTGCAGGACACTTGTCAGGTCACATCTGAGCCCCATGTATTTCAGCTGTTACAGATACTAAAGTGTGCTAAAGGGCGTTAAAGGGTGCAGCAGTATTCGATGCTAAGGGCCACTGATTGTGTCTGTGGATCAAGAGTTGTTTACCTCTCAGAAGGTTGGCGGTTTGACCCCCGGCTCCTCCACTACACATGTCAAAGTATCAAGACACTGAACCCCAGACTGCTAAGTGCTGCTAAAGTAGCAAATGACACCTTGTACGGTAGCCTTAGCCACTAATGTATGAATGTGTGTGAACAGGTAAATGTGACTCATAATGTGAACGTGCTATGAGTAGGTGAAGGATACAAGTGCAGGTCCATTTACTATTACTGACCAAGCATCTGTATTTGATGAGTTGGGAATGAGAACAAATATCTGTTAAAAGTGGTCAAACAACCGATTTGTGCAAGATGGAATATATGACATGTTTCATTTCCTTTATGTCCTAGTTTTCTCTGAAACATACTCATCTCCTTATAGAGAGAGTTGAATAGCAACACGGGATTTGTTGAACATTGGAGCATATGTTCAGCTTGCTTGGAGATGTGTTAGTGCCACCTGTTGAACTACTGGTGCACATCATGGGATTTCTTAATTCAATGGGTTCTTATTCAACCTTTTCCTCTCATGATGAGATATGTAAACCAGGCAGCTGGGGGAATAAAATAAATATCTTTCTATGTAAATTTACCTTCTAAAATCAATGTATTCATCTATGTTTGTGGCCTTTATATAATATTGAAAAAACACACATAATTTTATCTCTTGAGGATTGAGCACATAAAGTATGAATGTTGTTGGTCCTTGAATCAGCAAATGAATAACTTACAGCCACAATAGTCACAGCCTGGAGAAATAACGTAAACAGCCAGCTTCATATAGAAAAGTTTAACAGCATCTGTGATGCTGTACATTATCATTAATGCAGGCTGTATATGTTGCAGCAGTACGTGTGGATTGGTTGTCTCATTTACATCACATCTGTCTCATGCTGTAAGTGGTGTGTCAGTGTACAAAATGATCAACTGTTCATTCTTATCATTCAAGAATGAATTATTTAAGTATATCAGGAGTGTCAAAGGGCCATGCAGATGCATTAAGTTGGCAGATTTTGTTGCAAAAAGAGCAAACATGGTGAGAGTAGAGACAGCCCCCAAAATGTTTTGGTCAAAATTCATATCTCCTCAACTTGTATCTTAAACTGTTTAGAATTTTAAATATTTAAAGCCTAAGGCAACCACAGGCCCACTGTGCTATCGCCAATGAGTCATAAAAAATGTGCCTCCTTTTGTTCTTTAAAAAAAAGCTTTTAAGCTCAGGCACCCATGGGAAATTGTGAAGCAGCAATCTTTGGGGCTGAAAAATGAGGCCAGCACGGAAGATCCAAACCTGCATTTCTTCGACCGGCCACTTGAAGCTGGCTCTGAAACAGAGTTAATCCCAAAAGACCCCCCATGTTAAAATGCCTGGACAGAGCCAGTCACACAGTTACTTAACACCAGCAGACAGCCAGAGGGCACCTACAGAGTGCACCTGATACACGCACAGGCAGCGCCACTTGGGAATGGGACAGATAGCACCTGCTGCATCTGCGTGATACGCTGCTGGGTGGCATCAGGTTGAAACACTGCCTGTAATGATGTAATATAAGGAGCTTAAAGGTCCCTAAGGGATAGGTGGGTGGGGTGGTGGATGGATCCAACAATCCACACACTTTCACATTGTAGTCTGGTATATGTTTCCATTCTAAATGTGATGTTTTTCTACACCTTACCATGTGCCTCTTGCATAATCCTAACTATCAATGCCGGTATGTATGTTTGTTGACGTCCCATCGTTGGTTGCCATTTTCTTTTGCGGTTGCCATTTTCTTTTGCTGCTTAAATATAACCATGTGCAGTGTAATCCCACCATGTGCAGTGGATGACATCCCGTAATGGAAGATGCAGAAAGATAACTAGAGCGTAATACGTAGACACTGAAGTCCACTGAAAAAGCAGCAATATGTGAAAACTTCAGATGAGAAATTGTTGGACGGTCAGTTAGATGCAAACAAAAAGACTCACTTTGATGCTTCTGAAGGGTTCAGTGAATTAAAAGCTACTTTTTGCAGTAATAATACAATTTTAAAGCAGCATAATGTCTACCTCCAGTTCAAGGCTCTCACATTTCAAGCAGCTGAATAGAGACATGCTGGACACTACATGTGTGCTGTGTTTTTTAACTAAAGGTTTACCCTGTAAGTGCAAGATATGTTTCAAACTGTCATGTCACTACATTTATGAAAAAGACACAAAAACATATTGTATTATTTTCACTCACAATCAATAGGAGATATAAAAGCAGAACAATGCTGCCACATGTTGTGTTTTTGAGGCTAGTAACTGGATTTGTATTCAGTCATTGGCTCTGATGATAACACTCTAATCAGACAGATTTGTTTGTGTGTGTGTGTGTGTGTGTGTGTGTACATGAGGGAGTGTGAAATCAGTACCTTGTGTGTGTATCAGGTCTGGAACAAATCTGTCTCAGTGATTTGTTGGAATGTGTTTGAAGTTTGCCTGAAGGTACGAGTCTGGAGCAAATCACTGGCTCTGACTCCAAAACCTCATGATTGGATATGTGAGGAAACCAGGTAGATAAATAACAAAACATTAACAACATGATGTCGATTTCACATTAAACACTGAAGACGGAGGGGCTGTAAAGTGTTTTGGCCAAATATGACAGCACATCATCAAACCTTTGACATGTTTCATCTGTTTCTCCAAATACACTTATAGAAAAGGGATCAACAATTGTTTTGAATGTCTTTATGTAGCTGCATTTGTCTCTGTGGGAGTCTGTACGTACAGAGGAGAGGTAGAGTGATGATGTGGAGCCAGTTATTCTCTGCATTCATTCATTTGGTGTCAGAGCTTCCCTAGGCGGCCATTTTGTGACATCACCTGAAGTCACCTGAAGCCTGGCTGCAGATCATTTACCATGTGTGGGTCACTTTGCTGCTTCTCTTCTGGGACCTGAAGCTGTACATGCTGCCCTGAATGTCACCCCCAAAAATGATCCACAGTATGGTTTCACCCTCCTCAAACATCTTATATAACTGTGCTGCTGAACATCTGTGTTATTAATATTCATGTCCTACCATTTTTTTTCTTACTGCATACCATAACCTGAACATCGCTGAAATAAAAGGAAACACTGATGAATTAAAGTAGCACTTTGTATCTTTTTTTAAAAAATTATTATTCTACTGTGGTCACATATTTCATTTAAGGGCTTTAGAGTGACTACCAGGATAGGAGATTAAGAAAAATCATATTTCTGTGACACAATTTGTTTATGTTATCTGACATTTTCTAATCTTTAATGATGTATTTATTAATTAATTTATTTATTATTGTGACATACTGGATGGTTTTACCTCAACAGACATCTAAAAGCAAAACAAAACAAATAATCTGAGGAGGAAAAAACAAACTATGCCAGCCCATTCCCATTCAGAAGTTGTCAAATACCGTCACTTACTACGTCACAGACTACCGTCTGTGGTGATTTCAGTGAAAGATACTGACACCAAATGACACCTTTCGATGGCGTCATTTAAAGCATGGCCAAACGAAACCTTTTGTGGTGTTACGATACTCAGGAAGCACTGGGTGCAGGTTACGTCAGTTGATAACTTAACTCACTGTAACGTGTATCATGCGCCACTGGACAACATCAGGTTGAAATACTGCCTAATGCTGTAATGTGAAGAGCGGGAAGGTCCCTATAGGGCAGGTGGGAGGGTGTTGGGTGGGTCCAACAAACCCCAGACTTTTTACCTGAAAGACTTGTGTTTGCTTCCTGAATACAGAGCCAAACCATGATGTTCTTTCCTAAACCTAATCACCAATACCTTTATCGCAGACAAAGAAGGATAGCCAGAGCGTAATATGAAGTGATGAAAGTCCACTGACAAAGCAACAACATATGATGATTTGGTATGAGTGTGTGCTGACTATTCACAACTAAGGCTGGGTATCGCCACTGATTTCTTTAATTGTTATTTCTGATTTAATTCAATTCAATATGGATTCAATTAAGCATATTTCAGTTACAAGAACATTTTCCTTGAATATGAAAGAGATTCTTTGTAAATTGTACAAGGAATTATTTTTAAAAAACCATACATTCAGAGCAGGATCAGAATGTAATATTTTATAACCGAGCAGGAGCGAGCCAGCAGGATGGTTGGCATGCGGCAGCAGGGAGCCTGGACAAGATGGTAGCAAGCAATGGAGCACTTAGTCTTATGGACCGAGCTGTGGAGAGCTCTAAGTTCTCAATCCAGGCTGTCTACAATGTTTCAACCAAGCCCATCCAACCTATTCTGCCGGAGGAAGGTGGAGTCACCAGCTTGCCCTCTGTGCCTGAAAAGAAGGGGCCCTGGAGCATATCTTCAGCTGCTGTCCGAAAGCCCTGGGCAAGGGTCAGTCCTGAAGGCCATAGCAGACACCATCTGCAGTGGGATTAACCAGTGCGAGTGCCTCCGCCCAGAAAAGAAGATCATCGCTTTCATCAGGGCTGGGGAGAAACATACAGCAGCTGCCAGGACCACCTCCTCGGGCCTGTTAGCAACAGCGCCAGACTTGGAGCTGAAAGCTGACCTGGGGAAACAACTGAAGTTCCCAGTAACTTGTGCCAAAAAAACACTAAGGCCAGATATTGTGCTGCTCTCCGAAGCATCGGAACAGGTTGTCCTCTTGGAACTCACTGTCCCATGGCAGAACAGAATCAAGGAGGCCAGCAGGGCTAATGGGTGGCGTGCAAGGTGTGAGCCCATTTAGGTGGGATGCAGAGGGTTCAATGGCCTGTCCCTCTGCAGGGCCTATAACATGCTGGGCATCACGGGGGGCAGTAAGCCAAAAGCCATTAAGTTGGCCACAGAGGCAGTATATATTAAAAGATCAATCCTGGAATATTTTGAATGGATAGCGAATCATTCAAATAAAGATTGATTTGCACTGGATAAATCAATTAATTTAACACCCTATTCATGACTCACACATGCAGCCTGTGACATAGAGATGCAGACATTGCTTTATTCAAAGGGTAACTTTGCAGATTTTACAAATATTGATTGGGTGTGCATACTACATGTTTAAAAACTTAAAAAATAACTAATTTTTTAACTAAACTAGATAATCAAGGTACAGTGTAGATAATAGAAATAGAATGTGGGGAGTGAAAAAGAACAAAACCTGTCTGTCTTGAGTCTGACAGTGTTAAAGGGAGTGCAATCAATGGTTTAATCAACAGAGAACTGTTTTAAGGGTCTTAGGCCAAACAGGTTTGGAGGCACATGTTCAATCCATACACTAACAGAAATGTCTAAAGGTGTCAGGACGAGCTGTTTACTGAACAACAGCCAGACACAGTGATGGTGTGCAACTTCTGAAAGTACTGTCATAGCAGTGGCGTTGTCAGGTTTAGTTAAAGCAGGGCTTTACAGAAAACAAATCCAAAACTGTGCTAGCTGACTATAACTGGCAACATTTGCTTTCACCAAAGAAGCTACAGAAAGTTGTGGATGGATACACACACTGTTTTTGGTCAGTGAGACAGCACATTACTGTGTTACAGCCTAAAATTATAAACTCCAATGTTTACATTTCCGTTAATGCACGTTAATGTTAATGTAACGTCAAACCACATGAAATGTGTTTATTACAACTCCGCCTAAGGAAACCTCAGCCTGACCAGTTTAAGATGATTAAGCTGGCTGACCGGTTTTTTTGATTAGCTTAAGGTATGTTTTGGCATAACTGTTGATAGTTTGGTAGCACCAGTTTGTGATGGTCACTCTAGCTGGTTTATCCATTGAAGTTCCTGTAAAATTGAAATCAACACAATGTCCTTGAGTCTGGAGCGATAACAGGGTAGTATGAAAAGCAAAGGGCATAAATCAGTAAGTCTGCTTTCATGGCATATGCATAAAGATAAATGTGCGCAGCTTGACAGGCTGCTCACACCCGAAGATCCAGCTGGTGTCCCACCCAACTTAACCATCAAAGACCAGCAAGAACTGGGTCAGGACCACCTAAGACCATCTTCGACCAGCTAAAACCAACTACCAGCATAAGTTTGTTTTTTTTCAGCAGGGAAGGTAGTCTCATAGAATGGGTCACATGATAACCTACAAAAAATGCACAACATGCACAACAGTTTGTTTGGTACTATAAGAATTAGAGCCCTATGAATGACATTAAATGCTAAACATAAAGTTACTTAACTAATGTAAAGTCAATGTGGTTAGATATAGGCAAAGAAACATGGTGAGGACGTACCTTAAAAAGACTCAAGGTTGACACAGTTCCAAACATGCGTCTCCAGGGAGAAGTCCAGATTTTTATGACCTATCCACCACAATAACCTGCCTCCTAACAAGACCACTAAGGACTGCTTCCTTGTTTACTCATGTCAGTGCATTGGTTAAGTGTTGGCAGCCTTTCAAAATGCCTGGGATATGTGAGAATTTTGGTGCATTTCTTTTCATAGGAAATTGTTTGAACAGTTTGCTGGAGCAGCCTGGTCCAATAATAACCCTTATGTGACTCAATTTTTGTTCTTTTTAAACTGTGGACAGTGCCAGGCTTTTTTTTCCCCCTGCTTCCAGTCTTTATGCTAAGCTAGGCTAAACACCCACTGACTCCATCTATATATTTAACACACCAACATGAAATCATATCCATCGTCTCAGCTCACTCTCAAAAGAAAAGCAAACAGAACATCTCCAAACAGATTAATTATAGACTCGAGAGGAGAGAGGAGACACACAGTGTCCTCATCTTACATCCTTGGTCCTCATGAATATAAAAACCTCCAGAGCACTCAGACACATCCATATGCGCTCTCTCAGCAGAGGCCATCTTGTGTCATTTCTGTGTGCTTACTGTTAAACCAGCGCAGTGATTGTGTGTGGCACTTGGCTGCCGTCCCACATAATGAAATGAGGATTGGCTCCTATATGGGCAAATGTTCAGAAGCTCAATGTCATATCGATGCCCATTGTCTCATCTGTTGCCACGGTGATTAACGATCCACCCTTGTTTAGACTGGGAGCCAAAAAGTGTCTCACTCACGTCTCGAAGATGAGTCATTAATCTAAAGCAGCACTTTAGCAGAACTCTCTGTTTCACTCTCCCTCATTCTTTCCCTGTGTTTCATTGTTCATCACTTTGTCTCTCTCTCTGTTCATTCTCTATTCTTCTAATCCCATTTTCTCTCTTTCTCTCTCTCCATTCACGCATGCTTTTTTTTTCCTTTGTCCCCTCTATCCTCCTCTAATGTATTGAGGGAATAGTGCTATATAAATTTATAGTCCTGGGCAGAGTTGTCTCTTATGTAAGTATCTTTCATCAGCTGCAGGGCTCGTAGCCAGAAACCCATACAGTAAATGCCATTTTGGTCAAACAAACAGACTGAGTCCAAACAAATTCGGCTGTAGTTTTTGGCATTTAGCAAAGTGCGGCTGCAGAGCATCATGCGGGTTCAAGTTAAGCAGAGAGCCATGAGGAGGGAATGCTTTTTGTTGTTCAAGAACCTTTGGAGCTGGGCCGTCACTTAAGGGGTTTTCACACTGCCATATGACAACTCACTGCAACTAGTCACTTCAGTGAGGGGAAGGCGACAGAGGGGAAGGGGTTTTGAAAGAGCCATTTGGGGTTTTGGGGCCCAGATGCACATGCACAGTTTTTGGTGTGCCATGTAGAGGCAGAGGTTACCTTAACTGTTCAAATATGTGGAATTTTCTTGTAATTTTAGTGGATTGTGTTTATTGCTACAGGATGCAGCTACAAGGCAGCTTGTACTTCTGCCAGTGTTCACTGTAGCAGCTGCCTGGTATCACAACCATGGACTATGGCAGCAGCCGCTTTTAAAAACGCTTTACCTTTTGTGGGGCAGCTGGATCAGAGACCCTGCACTTCAAACTATGATGCTCCAGGTATCTCACTGGCATCAGTATTCAACGTGCGGGTTTCAGTGTTAATGCCTGTTCATTATATGCTATGCCAGTGTCTTTCAATATAAAATTCCCTGTCATGTGCCCCCAAAACTACTTTAGGTTTAGGCCTTAAAACTACTTAAGTTTTAGAAAAACAATCATAATTTGGGCTAAAATAACTTACTAAGTTTGTTACAATAATATAAATAAGTATGCCGCTTGATGACTATTTCACCTAACCTAATAGTCCCTTCTCATTCAGAAGTCTTCAAATACTACTGCTTTTGCAGTGATTTTGGTGTAAGATACCTATAAGCTACCCAGTGGGACATGAAGAGAGTCACCTACATGCACTAACATGCCAGCTCGGCTATAAAACAAAGAACAGAGAAGCTCAGTTTACAGCACACACACAGAGGGAGCATGACTCCATCCTCTGTTCAGGATGCTATTACTCCACTCATCTTATCAAATCTCAATTATAGAACCTTTAAGCATTTCAAACACAGAGGCATAGATGTTGAGCAGTATAGCTATATTATTATATTATAGCTATATTTTTCTATAGGAAAAAATGCTAGATCCTAGAAATTGGAGTCAACTCTAAATCACTGCATCACTAAAAGCAGCTGGTGTTGTTTGTCTGTGTTAACGGTGGTCTGCAGCCAAGCAGCTGTCTTACCTAGCTGTTGTGACATCCACCGTCCCCTCCACCTCCCTGGGACAAATAAGCTTGTACACTACATCACAATAGAAATGTTGATATGATCCCTATGAAATGTACAAAAAATGTTGTGGTTTGCAGAAATGTACAATATGAATGTTTACTACTGGCAACTCGGCTGTGAGAATATAGCTGGGCTTTCCAATGTGCGGTGGATGAGGCATGGGGAGTTTATTATTATTATTATTATTATTATTATTATTATGTTTCTGTCAGCATGTTTTCCCTATTTGCTATTTTTCCATAAAAGCAAAAATGAAGAAAACAAAAACAAAATCTATCTATCTATCTATATATATATATATATATATATATATATATATATATATATATATATATATATATATATATATATATATATATATATATATATGTATGATTTCTTTGTAAACAGGCAATCTATTGTAAAACCATAAAGAGCTATAACCAAATGTTTTTCTCACTGTGTTGGCAAGGCGGTCTTTTTCAGTAGAGTGCTTCTACAGCCAAGGAAAGCTCACTTTATGACTAAACCCCTGCTGAACAACATTTGGCATTGTAATGGACACACAATCTGCTTTGTCTAGCACGCTTTTTTTTTAAAAAAAAAAAAAAAATATGCCTTTGAAACATATCATTTTCTATGTAAAAAAATGCTAAACTTGTTCACATTATTCCCGTGAATCATACTGCTGCTCACTGGGGAAAAAAAACAAGATCAAAAAAGAGATGTGGATGAGACAGAGATGTGTAAAGAGAGTGCTGCTGAAGATGGAGATAAACAGTGGGAGAAAGATGACAATTAGACTGCAGCAACAGCAGGAAATGATGGTTTAGTTACTGCTAAACATCAGAAAAGGAGAAGTGGCTTCGATGCATTAGATTAAGTGAATGAGACAAGGAAAGAGAGAGAGATGGAGGGGCACTGTGAGATGGAAGAGGCATAAAAACTATCAAAGGGAGGTGTACAAAGAGAGAGATAACAAGGCAAAGAAAGAAGAGAGGGATATGGAAGAGGTCAAGCAGGAGTGATACAGAATGCATTAAAGATGGGAAAAGTGAGATCAACAATGAGGCTGTGGACAGCAGGAGGGGAGAGTTGAAGCAGGGTCAGTGAGGGTGACTGACAGTATGGTGATTAGTTTTAACATGAAAACTCTGGACACTTCACCCTCATCCATCACCGCTAACACTCACTGACACACACATACACACACCAAGGAAAACAGGAGATGTCTAGAATTTGAATTCCTGAGCAACTGAAATATGCGAGGAGCAATTATACAAGTTTGTGTCATACTAATGATGCTCACACACAACTAATGGAAGTTAAAAGTCATCTTTTTTGTTATTATTTTAATCAGTGCTCGAACATACTGCACTTAAAGAAGTATTTCACTGGTATGAAGAAGGCCTTCACATAAAACTAGTCTGTTTCGGCAGTAGAAAGACACAATGACTTTTGAAATTGGTGCTTTATGACTAGAGAAAAAGGACATTTTACTCAAGAGGCAGAAAACCTAAAAGTATTAGAATACTATGTGCCTGATTAGACCAATAAAAGCTCCCACAGATGGGTGACGTAATGTGGAATAGCCTGTGTGAAACAATGGCAGCCAGCTGGATCCTGTATTACAGTTTAACAGTAAGCTAAAACATTTTTCTGAAAACATTTGAAGAAATATACAACTCAGTAACAGATACTTGGTTTTCATTTTTCCCTGTTCACAAACTCTCACTTACACAGCTAAACCAGGCATCAAAATATGTTTTTAAAACCCCCTCTGGATGTGATGTTGCACCTTACCATGTGCTTCTTTCCCCTAATCCCAACAATCCATGCCAGAATGACTGTTTGTTGACATCCCGGCATTGGTTAAATAGAGCAGATAATTGGAAATCACAGTAGCGCAATCTCAGAACATAAAGAGCAGAAGCAGAAGGATACCTAGAGTGTATGTAGACATGGGTGTCCAGTGACAAAGCAGCAACATGTGACTAGTTGGGATGAGAACGTGTTGTATATCTATGCGCTAGAAGTTTTCTACAGTTCATCAGCACATACCAACCACATTGTATTGATAAAAAGCTGGTTGAAAGTCTGAAAAGTACCCTTTTAAATATAAATCTTACATCCTTGAACTCAACTTGAGAATTTCCATTTTCTGCCATTTTACACTTCTACTTCACTGAAACTTAGAGGGATATATTCTTCTTTTTATTCCATTACATTTATTTATGAAATAAAGTCACTAGATTCTTTGCAGGTTAATATTTTATATAAAAAACATAATCACCTTAAAAGATAGTATGTATTTTGGAAGAGTACACCAGTTTGGTGCCTATTGTCATCTTGCAGATGAGTTGTTAGCAGTTCCACTCAAGTATGATTTCCTTCTCAATTTCTAATTGTTCCATTTAATTTATTTCTTCTTGACACCCAAAGAAATGAAATAATCCAGTATGTCACTAAGAATCTTAGATTAGAGAAAAGTCTGAAACGTGGATATACAGTACGTTTGAAAAGCACTCTTTTCCAATCTCATTAGTAGTCTTAAGACCCCTCATGGATTCTCTCACGAACACAGAAATTGTGAGAACCAGTCCTCACATGAAAGCTTTGATTCCAAAAAACACTTTTTATATTCAAGAGGAGCATGTACCCTTGTTTTGTCCAGAGGTTTTAAATATACCCTTTTCTAAGCTTTAAAAAGTTATAAGCTTTTGAAAGACCTTGTTATTCATTGCATTGTCATTCATGAAATGCTGGTGTCCAAGGCCAGAGCACGATGATTAATTTCATGTTTTAGAAATAAAAAACCTGGAGTGCTCTGGTGAAATGGGGTTTTTTGTTTGAATCTTCATACAATAATTGTGCTTTGCTTTATGAATTGCTCTCAAGAAATGTTGGGTAATTGGTACTATTGTTTCCACTAAGCGAAGAGA
Organism: Plectropomus leopardus; assembly: GCF_026936395.1. NCBI lineage: Eukaryota > Metazoa > Chordata > Actinopteri > Perciformes > Serranidae > Plectropomus > Plectropomus leopardus. The sequence continues at coordinate 36,699,198 of NC_142183.1, read as the reverse complement.
AGTAAGGTATGAATGCCATGGAGCACTGTAGTGAGAAGCATTCAATAACTGAGATAAAGATTTTGCTCCCACATCTCTGACTGTAGGCTAAAGATTGAGGGTGAGCCTTGTAGAACCTATTAAAAACATTCAGCAGCTTGAATCAATTATTAAAAAAAATCTGTATCAATTCCATAATGACGGTGTGCTGTTCAGCTCCTGATTATAATGATGACTCTGATTGAGGTCTGATGTGGTCTGTGGAGCCACTTTCAACTTCAGCACCATCAGCAAGTTTGCTGAGGACACAGCTGTAGTGGCCTGATCACAGATAACAATGAAAGGTTCTACCTGTAAGAAGTAGAGGACCTGACCCACTGGTGTCAGGACAACAACCAACTCCTGAACATCAGCAAACTAATTTGATGATAGTGGACTTTTGTAAGAAGCAGCAAATGAACTACGCCCCCTTTAATAGCAACAGATCCTTGATGGAGAGAGACCTTGGTGTCCACTCTACCAATGATATAGATATGGACAGAGTCAGACTGTGGTCCACCTGACCGTCCCACCACAAGTTACCCTGGATGGTTACTCCCCGGACTTTGATTGTGTCAGACTTCCAGTATGTTCTGCTCAGTAGAAAGACTTAGCAAGGCTGGTGAATGATTCATGGAAGTAACATGTAAAACTATGTTTCCTTTGGTTGAGTATTATTTTTTGCTTCTATACACATATGTTGAGACTGTTCAGGGTAAAGGATAAACAGAATGTCCACACCTTGGCTAGAATTATGTTCAGTTCAACTCAATTCAATTTTATTAGAATTTTAATTTGCCTCAGAGGGTGTTACAGCATATGACATCTATCTGTTCTTAGACCCTCACAGCTCATGGGGAAAAACTACCCCCAAAAAAACTATAATGGGGGATCAAATGGTAGAAACCTCAGGAAGAGCAGCTGAGGAGGGATCCCTCTTCCAGAACAGACAAACATGAAATAGATATATTGTGCAAGGAACAGATTAACATCATAAAATAACATTAATCCATGTTAAAATAATAAAGGGAGAGAGAAAGAGAGGGAGAGGAAGGGAGAAAGGTAGAAAGGAGCAATGCCCGGCAACACCAGCAACAACAATATGAACATTAATGATTATAACAATAGTAACAAAAATATGAATACTAATAAAAGTAGTTTAATAGTACATATGTTACATGTATATATTAATAAGATAGTCCATGTATGTGACAATAATAATAATATATGTATGATTATAGTGGAACTGACAGACTAACTAGCAGCTGGTCCAAGGCAAGCCTGAGCTGGCCCTCACTATAAGCTTTATCAGAGGAAAGTCTTCTCTTATATGTGGATACAAGAGACAGTGTCTGCCTCCCACACCAAAACTGGAAGATGGTTCCACAGAGGAGGAGCCTGATAGCTGAATGCTCTGGCTCCCATGCTACTTTTGGAGAATCTAGGAACCCCAAGTAACCCTGTGTTCTCAGACCGCAGTGCTCTGGTAGGATAATAGAGTATTGTCAGGTCTGTAAAAAATGACAGAGCCTGACCACTTAGAACTTTTGAAGTGAGGAGAAGGATTTGCACTTAATTCTTGATTTTAAGGGAAGCCAGTGCAGAGAAGATAAAACTGAGGAAATATGATCTCCTGTCTTGGTTCCCATCAATACATTTGCCACACCATTCTGGATCAATGATTGCAATAGTCCAGCATAGAAGCACCTTAACATGTGCCTGCTTCCCCTAATCCTGTGTTTGGCTGTTCTTGTTCAAGCCAGCTCGTGATGCCATTTCTGATATGATATGATATGAAAGTAGGCTTCGATCAGCAGGTAAAAAAGCTGTGATGCTTTTAGAAGCTGAGCCAGCTGATGATGAATCTGATTTGTTTTAAAAGTGATACTTCACCAGCCAGTGCCTCCCATTAAGACACAAGTAGAAAACATGGAGAAGGGAGGAAGAGTATGAGGAATGATGTGGATGTGATGTGGAAGAGAGGCAGAAAAAGACAGAATGAAGAGGAGAGAAAAAGAAAAAGAAAAGAGTAGATCAAAAGTGTACAAGTATAGATATATGCCTAATTAAGGAACATTATTCTCTTTCTCACTTGCGCACATCATTTCAAAAAATGCTACAGTCTTTGGTTTATGCCTTTTTTTTAAATGCTGTCCCTGCTGTGTACTGTGCAGTCCCTTTCGCCATTAGCCTTTCAGATAATCTAAACTATCACTGTAGACTGGCTCCCTTTGCCTCTGATGTACAGTGAATCTGCCGTCTGGAACACAGTTAACTAGCCCAACATACAGAAACACACAGCACATAATACACAAAAAGCCCACAAATCAGCAAGGCAGACAGACATTAAACACTTGAAATGTTCATGCTCACCATTTTGCCAAACAAAAACTGTTTTTAGCAAGTCAATTCTTCAAGATCACCAGTCCTTGACAGCAAGCCAAAAGTTAATTTTAGACATTGTACACTCACACACAGTGATGACGGTATGACGCATGAATGTGGTTATATAAAACAATCCATCAAATTTATTATATGCTTCTGGCTTAAACAGGAAATCATTACTACTTTGATCATTATTAATTGACTGGAAATTATTGATTGATATATACATTCAAACAGAGAACACTTATTCCAGTTTGCATGTTTACTGGGGGAAAAAAGTTTCTTTGCATATGATTCAAAAGAAAACAAAAAAAGAGATTTCAATCTATGAAGATGATTATGATGTTTGTTGATATTTTTGCATGCATTAGCGATATTTTCCATATCTGTCTGATGCTGGAAAATTCCATTTAGGTAAAGCAGCAGTAACATGAATGCAATGAGAGTTTTATCAAACCCCATATGGAATGCAAATGTGCATTATTTATCTTGGAAATGCATAAATAAATCAAGCTTTCCAAGTGTGTGTGTGTGTGTGTGTGTGTGTGTGTGTGTACTATGAAGGCAATGTTTGAAACTGAGTTTTCAGTGGAGTAAAAAGTGGTATCCTGCTGTGGACGGATGTGTGAGTGAGCAGATGTGCTGCTATGAAGGGCATAGTGCTGTACACCCACTGCCCAGTGTGATCAGTGTGTGTGTGTGGTTGTCACTATCCGCTTCCTATCATGACACAAAATGTCCATAGAAATAAAGACCAATAAAAAGGAACAAAACAATAAAAGCAATAAAGAAAAAGATGACATCAAGCATGATTTTATGAAAAAAAGAGATTTTTTTAGATTATTTCTGGGGGTCTTTGAGCTTTAAATGAACAGGACAGCTCAAACATGAAAGGACCCAGGCCAGAGTCAAACTCACAGCCACTGCAGTAAAGACAGCCTCTGTACATGGGGTGCTGGCTCTAACAACTATTGCTATACTGGTTCAACATTTCTGTTATGCAGCTTGGGACCAAACCCAACCGAGCTTTAAAAGTGATCAGTAATATCTTGAGACCAATTCTAAAACAAATAAGGAGCCAGACTGGATATGATGTTGTCTGTTTAAACCAATGAGAAGCCAAGCTGCAGCATTCATAACTAATTGGAGGCAGGAGAGTAATCTGTGGTTAATGCCAGAAAGAAGGGAGTTACAGCTGTCAAGTCTGGATGAAATTTGTGTGTGAATAACTTTAACCAGGTCTGAGAGTATTGATTTGATTCTGGATGGAAGAAGCAGGACAGGACAAGTTTTTTGATATATCAGAGACAAATGTTGCCAAAGATTTGTGTCAGTGGGCTTCACATCGGCAGACAGAGGAGCAACAGAGAGCACCCCACTCGCTCGTGTCACTCAAGCACCAAAACCAAGTAAATGAGGAGGGGTCGCACAGCACACACACACACACAAAAAAAAGGGAACCCCACCATCAGGACACTGGGACCGCCACCGTAAGCGTCCAGCACCTGAAAAACAACAGGAAACAGTATTAACGAAAGGAATAACTCAAAACAATCAAGCAAAGCAAACAAAAACAACCCAATAAACAAAATAACCAAATAAATAAATGAGGCTTAAGGATAGGCAGCAACCAAGGTTACAAATTAACCAACTTAACAAAATAGTCACTGTAGCTGCCAAAAATAACTCAATTTAATGATTAACAAAATGAGCTGACAAAAGTGAATAAGCAAAAGAAAAACAAATGATTTACTAGAAATAACAATTATACACAAAATAAATGAAATGATGAAAGTCCAGCTACCAGAGTTTACAAAACTCAGGCACCTTGACCAAACAAATCCCAAAGTAATCCCAGTTTAAGAGAACAAACAACAAAGGAGCTACAGTCAATCAAAGGTAATTAATTACTAATCTAAAAAGAAAATAAGATCTGATTAGACAAAACCAAAACAACAAAAATTAACCCAACATCATAAAGAAATCAAAACCAACACATGCAGCATCAGGGCTGCGACAAAAGAAAGAAGGAGCTAACTAAATAGGTGTGAAGAAGTTCTGTCGGTGGGCACAGAACATCCCCTCCGGCCAAGCCGTAGGCCTACAGCGAGCACGAGCAAAGCCCAGCAGAATAAAGCCAGCACAGGAGTGATGCGAGCAGCACACTAAGCAAAACATGCAGCAAAGCAGCAGCAGGTCTTCCAAAACAGCGTCACACCGCACATCAGTTAACATCTACAATGAAAATATCAAATAGACTAGATTAATATTAAAAGAATTAATGCTGAGGCAGAGAGGCTGGGCAACATGGGCCCTACATACCGATCAGGCAGCGTTGATGACAAACACACACTGGAGAGGGTCGGAGCACCTTTCAGGTCTTCCAGTGGCAGTGGCAAAACGTGGCTGACCAATAGCGCGTTGAATGGCAGATTACTGGCGAGCCAGCCCCATAGGCGCAGCGTCCGCCTGTCAGAGGTCTGTACACAGACAAACCATAACTGTGACAACCGCAAAATCCACCGAAACAGGCAGCTACCGCTACATTACCTGCACAGGCGATGGCGAAGAGGAGGAAGTGAGGCGACTTGGAAGTGGGCGGGCCTCAGAGCCAAAGAGCAAGAGGAAGGCGAGATGGACACTGCCTCCCTAAATAAGGTGGCCTCAGGTGCGGATTGGCTAATAAGGTAGGGAGAGCAACGCAGTACACTCACCCATGGGAGAGCACTTCATCCTGCTACACCTGCATAGCATTGAAATGATTAAGTGTGACGGATGATTAAGCCCAGAAGAAGCATGTGGACAGAAACTAAAATTTGATCTGAATTTGAACACCACAGGTAAGTTGTAGAAGATGAATTGTTATCTTCGGTAGTACCCCGAGTAGTCGCTTCTTTCTAAAAGGAAGGATAAAGCCAACAGCATGCAAAGTCCTGATGCCAGCCCAGCTTTTGAGACATTCACTAAAAATGGTACTGTCAACTATGTGTTATGATACATAAACCAAAAAAAAAAAGAAAAAGTTGGGTTGAAACCACTTTTTCTAAAATACAATTGTTAGTAGTAAATAGGCATAGTGTACAGTGTGCACACACACACACAGTGTGTCTTAGCCTCCAGTAAATGGAATGGTTTTAAAATGGTGTAATAGTATACTTCTGGAGTGAAAAGCCTTGAGCGAGTCTCTCTCTAACTGAATAAATAATCTCAAAAACACATAAATAAGTAACACATAATACAATGTTCCATAATTTCTGAAAGTTTAACTTTTTTGCACTGTAATCGTCCTTTGACTTAATTTTTCCCATGGTTATTATAAACAGGACAAAAACACAGGAGCTCCTAAAAAATATTGTAGTCCAATAAAGTAGCTCTGTTGTTTGTTAAGTGTGCCAGAAATGTAATTATTTTTTTGTCTGCTTGTTTGTTTGTTTTTTCAACTGCTAACATGTAGGCTACTGGTAAAAACTGAAGTTTACCATATTGTAGCCTTAGTTCTATTAGCACAGGCTTCACCTTCTACTGGACTCTCTGGGTAATACTCCTCTAATCATGAGTACGCATTTGCACACTGAGAAAAGCATAGATGTAGCAGGCCACTCGGGACGTGCCTACTCGAAGACATGCAGACCCCACAGTATATAAGGAGATGGATTTTAGCCAACATCCTACACCTTCTTCAGCAAGTAGTATAGGAGCAAAAGGGTTCCTAGGTAGAGGGCGGAGCCTGTGCTAATAGAACCAGGGTTACAATATCATAACCTTCATTCTATATCACACGGACTCTTTCCCAGAACTGACTTTTTGGGTCCAGTGGTTGGAGCCCAAGGAAGGAACACCCTGTTGTGACTTAACACAGATCCAGACACACTGATCCTGACCAGCAAAAGGTCGCCAGCCTACTTCTTTTTCTGAGAATTAGGGGGCTCCAGCCAACCCAGGTTGTAAGCAACCTAACTGGGTGGAGCTTTGGTCTAACTTTACAGGAGTCAAAAGACAAGCAAAAGACACCTTTCACACCGCATTTCCTCGGTCATCAATGAGCATGGAAACATGTTGGTGTATCAAACCCAGAGGGGAGTCAAGTGCAACATAGCTGACACACACCTAACCCTTTACAGCAGTGCTGTACTTACAACGAGCACAGACCCTGAAAAAGTGCCCGACATGTCCAAGAGATAGAACCGTATGAATGGACAGAGTGTAGACCACAACAATACCATAGAGATTCCCTCTACACTTTAAATATTATGAAAAATCATTCAGACTTCAAAGATACAAGTTCATCACCTGTGTAATGCTCCCTGTTTTTCATGTTGTAAAGGTCAGTGTGTCAGGAGTAACAGTGTGAGCTTTCTGACTGAGAACTGCCAGTGAGTGATGAACTCTTTGGCCAAGATGCCTTTTACTAAATCAGATTGTAGAAGAAGAAGAAGGAAGACGGTAGAAGGTATTTATTGGTCATTTTTTAAACACAGTTTCAAAAATGAAATTACAATTATCCTTGATCCAACTACATCTTTGGAGCTCAAGGTTGAGTTGAGTAAAATCAGCAGCTACTATGAAGAGTCCATCCAGTAGCTTGATGATGTTGCTGCTGATGGCATTGTTCAGGTCCTGCAGTGCATTTTTTGAATTTGCATCAGAGTCTTGTGTCCAAATGGCCCCCACAAGGTCAGTCCATCCTCTGCAACAGCTTGATCCAGGATGTCAGGGGTTAACCATGTCTCTGTGAAGATCTCCCATTGCTGAGTGACCCAAAAACACATCTCATTCACTTCACTCTCCTGCGATCAGACAATAGACAGAAGAAGGCTTGGTAGAGGAACAGCTCCCGCTCCGAGTCAGGCCAGCCTCACCGTGATACCGACTCTTCTCCCTCTTTTCGTCCGGCACTTTCAGTTTCGTTCCTCCCCTCCAGTCCAACCGGCTTGTTGGTGTATTCCGTCAGTGGGGACCCTTTCGCAATCCCCTGCATTCAGTCCAAGCCCCACACAACTTTTCCCGAGGCTGATAAGTGCCACTCTATCGTAGAAAAGTCGTGCTTCAGCAGAAGGGGCCACGGTATTTAAAAACCATTGCCATTAAAGAAGGAGTTTTGAAAAATAAAGAAAGTGGCCTCAGTACTGACTGAACAACTTTTCCTTCCTCCTTGCTGTGACCAAAGTAATGTGAGGGTGTGGGCCAGTGTTAACCTGGAGAGAAAGGTCTGTCCACTCTTCCTCTTGCTCCTTGTGTGTGTGCTGATGTGGGCAGAATCTATTAGTGTGAGGGTATCAAGAAGTGTTTCATTACCTGTAACAGTGGTGCATCCTGTACACTTCAATACATTAAAACAACAAACTCACTGGATTAACAAAACTAAATTGAAGATATGAACTTAAGGTTAGAGCAGGCCCATACATCCACATTAGATTTGCTGTTTGCAGGAAAAAAAGGTCCTCTGTGATATCATATTTGGTAGGTATAAAGATTGTTATTCAATGATTGTTGGTATAATAAATGGAGAGACAGCCCATTCTCATTCTGAAGTCATCAAATACTGCCTCTTTGACAGTGCTTTCGCCGTACAAACCTGATGCCAAAAGCCACCTTATGTGCAGTAGGGCAGCGTCAGTTAAGGATGCGGCCCAAGAGAACCTGTTACATCTGCATGATCCACTACAGAACAGCATCAGGTTGAAACGCTGCCTAACAACGCAATATGAGTCCATTGCAAAGCAGCAATATGTGATGACTTGGGATGATGATGATGATGATGATGATGATGATGATGTTGTGGAGTCATGTTGGTTAAGGGAAAAAGAGGGCAGGACATCCCATATAGTTCAGCACTCATTAATGGGAAATGCAAAAATGTCATGGGTGAAGTAGGGTTATGCATTTATTGCAAAAACATCAATTAACATGAAAGCGCACTGGTAAGTAACAATTAAAACCAACAATTAAAAATATATTAATCACCGAAATAATTCTGGATATTTAAGCCCCTGCAATATGTATTGTCACTGTTTTTTCCCATATTGATAAAAATGGGCTACGTGCAATACATGTTTTATATGGGCAAAGTGCAATCTTTGAGCTAGCAAGATTATTTAGGAATGCAGGCTCCAAAATTAGCAATCCCCTTTTTTAGAATGTGCATGCTAATTTTGCTTGTGGTGTATTTCAGTATTTGCGGTGTATTGAAACTCAAAGCAGCGCCTCTTATGTGTGTAGTGTAACTTGCTGTGGGATTCTGAAAGTTATTATTGGTTATTACTGCTACTTTCACCTTCTATATTTTATTGCTAATTATATGAAACCATTGTAGTTTCAACACCACAACTACTGTGTTAGTTGTGGTAAAATGGGAGTTGTGTCACACAACTCCCATTTTAAGGTGGCTACTGTGTAGCTCAAATCCAGTAAATTGCTTTTTGTTTGTCAATGTTTTATCTTCTCTTGATAATTCTGTAAATAAAATTGTATTATGGAAGTGACCAGCCTCTCGTCTGTTTAGTTGAGACACTTACCTGTGTGGTGAATTACCTTCAGGTTTATTAGCTTATGTAGTATTGAAAATAGACATATAACATTAAGCAAAATACTACACTTGGATGTGGTGGGGGTAAAGTTGGTGGTGGTTGTTGGGCTGTGGTGCTTCTCATGTTGAGCAGTAAGTTCAAAATACCAATTTTAGCTTGCTGCTTCCTGTTGTGGTCCAGTTTGTGCAGTAGCAGAACAAGGCTTTACGCGAAATGATAGGACTCATCTAGTTCAGTGGACAGGAGCCACTCTTCCACGCCACCAAGTTGTGGTCTTGTGCTCCTCCTTGTCTCAGCTGTAGCTTATGTGACTCTTGACACTCGCTCCCTGAGGCTAAGGGTTCTCTGGAGCCTGTCCCTCTCCATGAAGGTAGTGGTTTTAGGCAGAGATGGTGCAGGAGACACAAATAGTGGTCTATGTGTCTCAGGAGTCATAGACGCCCTGCCACTTGGCTGTTCAACAGACCAACACAGTGACAGAGGCGTCGAAGATCTTTCGTCATCCAATGTAGGAGTGCATAGATTGCTTTTTGAACAATGCACAAAAAAAGGACAAAAGAAAAGCCAATTCAGTCCTTGGGGAGCGTGGTAGCTGAAGACTCTGGTTCCTATCCTGCATTTGGAAACTTTGGGAACCACAAGTAATCAGTACAGTGATCTTGAGGGTTGGTAAGGAACTATGAGCTGCGACAGATAGGATGGAGCCTGACCATTTAGAGCTTTGTAAGTAAGGAGGAGATTTTAAATTCAAACCTGGATTTTACAGGGAGCCAGTGCAGCAAAGCTAAAACAGGAAAAATATGGTCCCTTTTCTTGGTTCCCGTTAGAACACGTGCAGCAGCGTTCTGCGCCAGTTGGAGAGACCTAAGTAATTATGAATTATGAATTACAGTAATCCAACCTAGAAGTGACAAATGCATGTACTAATTTTTCAGCATCAGTCTGGGATAGGATTATGTCTAATTTTTGCAATGTTATGCAAGTGAATGACAGCAGTCCTTGAAGTTTGTTTTATATGGGAGGCAAAAGATAAATCTTGATCAAATAAAATTCTGAGGTTCCTTACAGATGTGCTAGAGGCCAAGGTAAAGCCATCTAGAGAAATAACATCGTTAGAAAAGGAGCTTCTGAGGTGTTTGGGGCCAAGAACAATAACTTCAGTTTTGTCTGAATTCCAAATCAAGAAATTACGGCTCATCCAGGCTTTTACGTCCTAAAGACATGTTTGAAGTATAGATAGCTGATCAGTTTTATCTGGTTTCATGGATAGATACATTTGTGTATCGTCAGCATAACAATGACAATTTATAGAGTGTTTTCAAATAATGTTGCCTAGAGGAAGCATATATATATATATATATATATATATATATATATATATACACACACACTATATATTTACACTATATATATAGCATATATAGTAAAAACGATTGGTCCAAGCACAGAACCTTGTAGCACTCCGAAGCAGACCTTAGTATGCGCATATGATTGATGTGAACAAATTGGGAACGATCTGATAAGTAAGATTTAAACCAGGTTAGTGACATTCCTTTAAGGCCAATTAACTGTTCCAATCTGTGCAGCAAGATTTGATGGTCAATGGTGTCAAAAGCGGCACTGAGATCTAAAAGGATTAAAACAGAGACCGGATGTTTATCAGAAGCATTCAATAAGTCGTTATTAATTTTTACTAGTGCCATCTCTGTACTATGATGAAGTCTAAAGCCTGACTGAAAGTCCTCGAATAAACTATTACCTTGGAGAGAGTCACAGAGTTGATGAGCAACCACTTTCTCAAGGATTTTAGAAATAAAGGGGCGATTAGATATTGGTCTATAGTTGGGCTTCTTTAGAAGAGGTTTAATGACAGCTACTTTAAAAGACTGAGGTACATAGCCCGTTAATAAAGACACATTGATTGTATCTAATAAAGAATTGTCTAATAAGGGTAAAGCTTCCTTAAGTAGCCTAGTTGGGAAGGGGTCTAGCAGGCATGTTGATGGCTTAGATGCAGAAACCAAAGTAGAGAGTCAGTGAAGGTTAATGGGGGAAAAACGGTCCAAATAAATTCCAGGCCTTGCTACCATATCCAAGCTACCTGAGTCCGGGGTCAGGTCAGTTAAGGGCAAGAGGTGATGGATTCTATCTCGAATAGTTATAATTTTATCATTAAAGAAAGTCATAAAGTCGTCACTGCTTAGGGCCGAAGGAATACAAGGCTCTACAGAGCTGTGACTCGGAGTCAGCGGGGACTCCGCTGACTCCGAGTAGTGTTGAAAAGAAAACTGGGATTGTTTTAATTTTCCTCAATTAATGATGAGTAATATTTTGCTCTGGCATGGCGGAGGGCCTTCTTATACATTTTAAGACTATCCAGCCAGACTAAACCGGACTCTCTGAGGTTTGTTCAACACCAATTTCTTTCAAATTTTCGCAATGTTTGTTTCAATTTGCGGATCTGGGGGTTAAACCATGGGGCTAATTTTCATAAACATAATTTGTTTATGTTAGGATTGTATTTTGTTAATTTCCCTAAACTGGGGGAAATTGGGGACTCACTGATAAGCCTTGCTTTCAACCATTGCCTGGGTCACACAACAGTTGTTAACTCTGTCCATATGGTGTGTGTCGGCATTGAAAAAGTAATGATGTTCCTAACCAGGCCCACCCCAGACACCTGGAAGGAGGTGGCACGGCACTTCTGGGAAAAACAGAATGTCCCAAACTGCCCAGGAGCACTTGATGGAAATATGTCTTCATTCAAACCCCACCCCTGTCCAGTAGCCAGTATTTTAACTATAAAAAGACTTTCTCCATTGTGATTTTGGCATTGTGGATGCAGATTACTGTTTCAGGTGCATTCAGGTGGGAAACTTTGGGAGAACAAGTGACGGCGGGATGAATGCAGGATCCAATTTGGGGAGAGGAATGGAAAGAGACGCTGCATGTAACACCAAGTGTCTCACTGCCTCATTCTGCTCATCTAGGGGATGTGCCATATGTCATGGTGATTGACGCAGCATTCAATCTGACAGAATTTCAGCCACAGGAAGAGGATCTTTAACTAGAGGATGGTGGTTAAGAATGCTTTTTAGCATCTCAATGGAGGATTTTCCATCGCAGGACTAACTTTTACCCAAAAAATGTGGACACGCTTGTGGTGGCTGCTTGCATCCTGCACAATTTCTTTTTTGTCACCAATGACAATGTAAGGCTACTGGAAGAGGCAAAGGAGCAGAGGAGACAAATGGCACCAGTGGCACCATGGAAACAACTTCAAGAGAGGCCTGTGCTATGAAGGAGTGCTTTGCGACTTTATTCACCTCCTCTGAATGCATTGTGTCCTGGCAGGACAGGATGGTATCGTGACTTGTCATTAATATGGACTATTAAAAATTTGTGTAGATACTCATTTTTTTTCCAACTGGTTAGAGGTTGCTTGTTTTGTTTAAATGCAATGAACTGTAAGAAATGTGAGTGATTTTTACTGCAAATAAAAAAAAGTTTGGCAAAATACTTCCTTGACAAGTTCTTTCCTGCTCCCTCACAAGATTTACAAACGTGAAAGTACCCTGCTAGGTGGCACGGTGGCGTTTTGGTTAGCACTGTTGCCTCACGGCAAGAGGGTCAGTGGTTAGTGGGGTTCGGTCCATGGGCGGGGGCCCTTCTGTGCAGAGTTTGCATGTTCTTCCCAGTTCTCTCTGGGGTCTCCGGCTTCCTCCCATAGTCCTAAGACATGCAGGTCAGTTTGATTGGTGACTCTAAATTACCTGTAGGTGTGACTGTGAGACTGTGAGCGTGTACGGTTATCTGTCTATATGTGTCTAGCGACCTGTCCTGCTGTACCCCGCCTTCCGCCCGATGACAGCTGGGATTGGCTCCAGCCCCCCGCGACCCTTACGAGGACAAGCACAAGAAAATGCACAGAAAATGAATTAATGAATGAAAGTACAAAAAAGTAAAAAAGAGGTCATAACAAAAGCAGATTCAAGAACATTCTAAGTACAAGAAAGTATTTCTTAGAAACCTTGTAACTTTGCAAAGCAAAGTTTATTTTCTGTTATTTTCTTCAGTTCAATAAATATCAAGCAACATCAGAAATAAATGGTCATGGGGTCTTGGCTGGGGGGGGGGCTGTGGCCTCCTGCCGCCCTCCCTACGGGGTGTATGGTTTGGCCTGGGGGCGGTGGGCTGGGTCGTCGTGGTGGGCCGTGGGGAGGCTCAGATTGTGCCAGAGTTGGTGGCCTTGGGCTGGGCCAGGGGGCTTCCTGTCCCTTGTCCCTCTGTGGGCTTCCCCACAGAGCCGGGGGGGTGTTGCCTCTGTGTTCCCTTGCTTGTTCCCCCTTGGGTGGGGCGCGTGGCTGTCTCTGGGGCACGTGGTGTTGGGTCTGTCGTGTTCTGGGGGGCTGTTGGGTGCTCTGGTGGCTTGGGTCTTGGCCTGCTTGCCCCTGGGAGTTTGGGGGGTGTTGTTGTGCCCCCTCCCCCGTCAACTACAAATCTACTACACCCAATGACAAACCCTCACACACACACACACACACACACACACACAGCACACAACTGTTATACAATCACACACGTACAACAGTTACAAATGTTGATGTTATCCATGTCAAGGTTATTTTGGGTAAGTGTTTATGCAATCTGTTTTTTTGTTTGTTTATTTTTGTTTACTTATTTTTGTTTTGTTTACTTTTTTATTCATTTTTTTTTTTCTTTTCTTTTCCTCTTTTTTACTTACTAATTTTCTTCCTGCTTCCACCATTAATACTGTTGTAAATATTTGCAGCTATCATTATTGTAGTTAGCATTGTTGTCATCGTCCGGTAGCCTTGCCAATAAATCTCAGTACGGACTGCAACAGGAAGAAGTATATCAGACTCCTCCTTTGCAGAGCAAATCTGTTATGGCACCTCAAGGCATCTAGACCTCTCATACTGCATGCCTAAGCTGCTGAACAGGACAGGTTAAAAAAAATAAATAAATAAATAAATAAATAAATAAATAAATGGTTACATTAGATATAACTGAACTTAAAATGACATTGGTTAAATGTGTAACTAGAAATAAGTCATTACTTTAAGTCATTATTTTTATTGCAAATAACATTACATGTAATGACAGGTTATTTATTTTTTACTGGGTTATCAAGCATGATAACTACATAACTGCTCTTTAAAACCACATGAGTGTACAATTTGCATCATATCAGTACAGAAGCTAATTAGTAACAACTCACCATCCACTCCCATAACTCCCAATATTGTGTTCCACGCCATTTCCTTTCTTTGGTTTACCTCATAAAAAGGAAGTGTTATGGTGTCATAAATAATTTTGTGGTTTTCCAACTCCATACTTAGCTTCTCCTTGTCAGTAGTGACCCCTGAAAACCTCTGACCTGTTGTCTCCAGGCCTGGATCTGCCCATTGTGACATTTTGTTGATGTAGTTATAAGAAGTACGATTGAACGTCAACACAGAGTGTTTTATTCTGAAAATCAACCATACGTTTTTATTTTGTGTAGCTGTCCGACTTCCTGTCTGCTCTGTGCTTAATTCAGCTGAACTGATGCAAAGTGCCCCAGCATCTGGCAAATATAAAAGCCTTGCGTATCTGATCTTCTAGAGTCCGGACTGCCAGAGCTGAGACAGAGTGGATTTGCAAGGTGGAAATTAGTCTAATTAGTATTTCAGATTGCTACATATTTGATTTTCATTTAAATTTAAAAATAAACGTTTTTGCTGAAGCCCAATATGAGCCCATATGGCTACAAACCAAATGTTATTAATTAAGTATTAAGTATTTTGAGCGTTTTATTATTATTATTATTTGAGCATACTAGACCAGTTTTGGGATAAGTGCGTGGGTTATGGTGAACTTTTAACTCAATTAGTCAGCTTTAAAGGGTCCTAAAGTCAGATTAAAGGGGGTGAGAAAGGCTGTATACAATTAGACACTTACTACTCGTGTGTGTTGTTTACAACTTGTTTCTGCTGCCCCCAAGTGGCCAAAGTCCATGTAAAATGTAAAATTTGTTAATGTCAAACTGTGGGCTACTTGTGTGCATGTGTGGCATGAAGAAGACTAACAAGAGAGCAAGGGGCAGGAAAGGAAAACAGAAGCAGGTGAGAAAAGTTACCTGGAGAGAGGAGACAGGAAATTAAATCTTAAGGCAAGGTCAGGAGAGGTTGTTGGAGAGTAGCAAAGTGAAGACAGGTTGCCCTCATAGTGCTGGGGTGAGAGAGGAAGTGGGGGGAGGGGGATAAGAGAAGAGCAGAGGAGGTGAGAAGAGGTTGCTGTACCTCACGTTTACACTGGATGACAGAGGGCTGGAAAGGAGCAAAGGTGACAACAACCTGCTGTCCTATTTTGACAGAAGATAGGTCTCCATCTCTGACACTAAAACAAAACACAATGAAGAATCACAGATTGGACAACAGTATAGTTTTTACAAAAATCTGTCCACTATATCCTTGAAATGTCACTGTTTTGTCACTGCTTACATATTTTTAAGACATATAAGCAGGAGTGTAGTGCTGTCACAGCACACTGGAGCAATGCTCCACCTTTTTTTACTGCAAGTGAGGGAATAGCATCCCAAAATTTAATATATCACCACTTTGTCAGTGGACCGCATGTACATATTTTGTGCTTGATATCCCGCTGCTTCTGCTGTCGATGCGTAGGACACCCTACCAGAACAGGTTTGGCTAGGGAAGTGAACAGCAGGCTCCTGGGTGAAAGTCCGTATTTAGTTGGACCCATCCACCACCCCTCTTATCTGCCCTATAGGGATCTGTGAGCTCCTTACATATAACAGTTTCAACCTGATACCATCCAGCAGTGTATTACACAGCCAGGACAGGTGCAGTCAGGCCATGTTACCAGCTGTCGCCATCCGTCCACCAAGGTTATTATCGTTAACGAAAACGAACGAAATGACGAAAAATAGAATTAAAAAAAACATTATTGTTAACTGAAATAAACAAAAAAACGACAATTAAAAGAAAAAACGATAACTAACTGAAACTGTATTGTGTGTTTACAAAACTAACTAAAACATAATGAAATTATAGATACAAATTCCTTCTTTTTGTCTTTGTCAGTTTTTGGTTGATTTGAAATTGAGCTTGAGCAATTTTACGTGAGCTGGCTGCACCATACGGCACATCACATCAGTCATTTCTCGTCACTTCGCGTTTAGAGTTGGCTTCTCGTCACCACTCTACCTGGCAAAATGGCATCAAAAGTTGGCAGAAAGCGGCAAAGTCCTATATGGCACTTCTTTGAATATGACAGTGAAACAGATAAGAGCAAGTGCCTTGTTGTGGAAACGGGTGATAAAATATGTGGATTACTTCTAAAGGGAAAAAACCCTACCAATCTAAAAGTCCATTTGACAAGCTTGCACAAGAACGCTAATCACGAGTACCTCGACAAAGTGGCGTCTCTGAGTAGCTCCCCTCAAGTAGTACAATGAGCTACAATGAGGTAGCGTATTGTTAATCTACTGCATTGATGTACCTGCATCTAGTGCTGAGAAGCCTAGTTCTTTTTTGAGTTTGTAATTTTGGTCAAAAAATGACTCAAACCTGTAGAGTGTATTGGCTTTTTGAGTTTGTTTATGTTATTCTCACATTGAGTTCCCTGAGACTCCTGGCTGTCAAGAATTGTGACACGTCTCATGAATGGGTTTATATTCTTTTGTTCATGTGTGTCTTTAGTCTGTTGGCTATTTTGATTTGTACCAGGCGGGCACACTACCTGTATTTAACCCCAGAAGCAGTGTTACACACAGTTTGCACCTAAGGCTGCTATCCTGTCGACTGTTATGGTTGTTGTGGATGGTTGGTTGTTAAACAGTGTCTGAATGCATTTTTTAAAACCGTACCTTTTGTTGAGTTTTATTACACAATACTCACTCTGATCTTTTTGAATCCTGCACCTGACAAATGGAAAGTATGAAAACACTCAAACTAATACTAAAACTAATTAAAACTAAACTAAAACTAAGCATTTAGAAAAAAATGAAAACTAACGAAAACTAGAAAAAACACTCCAAAAAGTAATTAAACCTAACTGAATTAAAGGGAAAAAATGCAAAACTAAATAAAACTAAACTATGATGAAAAATCCAAAACTATTATTACCTTGCTGTCCACCTGTTATATTGCAGTGCCAGGTGCTCTGAGACCAACAGGCTGCGAACTATAACAAAGGTTACACAGTACAAGGGTACAAGGTAGAAGGTAGATTTATCAGTCATTTTTCAAACTATTAAAATTTGTCCTTGATCCTGCTTTATCTTTAGAATTGATTATAATCACCAGCTACGATGAAAATTCCACCTGGTTGCTGGCATGTTGCTGCTGATGGAATCATACAATTCCTGCTGTGCATTTGTTGAATTTACATCGGAATCTTGTGTCCTTTCAGCTCTGAACAAGGTCCGCCCATTCAGTGCAACAACTTGATCCAGGATGTTAGGGGTTAACCATGTCTCTGTGAAGATGTCAAGTCAAGTCAAGTTTATTTATAGAGCCCATTATCACAAAACATGGTTTGCCTCAGAGGGCTTTACAGTGTACAACATCCCTCTGCCCTTAGACCCTCACATCACCCAAGGAAAAACTCCCGAAAAAGAACCCCTGAAACGGGAAAAAAAGGAAGAAACCTCAGGAAGAGCGGTAGAGGATGATGAGGGATCCCTCTTCCAGGACGGACAGACGAGCAATAGATGTCGTAAAAACAAATGAAATACAATCATGACAAAAAAGGAAAGAGAAAGAGAGAGGGGGAGAGAGGGGGAGAGAGGCACAGCAATAACAGAAACAGATGCATGTCATATTACAATAATGGTAGTTGTGAAATTATTAATTGCACTCTATGATGATGTTGAGGGTGATGATAACAGTCTCATGCATATGCTGATAGGGAGGTGTCCAAAGGCAAGATCACAACATCGGCGCAACCAGGACCAGACCACAGTCAGGGCGAGCGGGGGACACAGTATCAGTACAGCCACAGCACAAGCACAACCAAAGGCAGGGTCACAGCATCAGCACAGCTATCACCATGGTCAGGCACAGTCAAGGTTATGGCCAGGATCCAGGAAAACTAGGAAACAAGGGAGCAGGAATGGATGGATTTTATCTTGAATAGTTATAATTTTATCATTAAAGAAAGTCATAAAGTCACTGCTTAGGGCCGAAGGAATACAAGGCTCTATGGAGCTGTGACTCTGAGTCAGCCAGGCTACAGTGTTGAAAAGAAACCTGGGATTGTTTTTGTAATGTATGCAAAGCAGTCTCTGATCTCTCATTGCTGCGTGAGCCTCAGTCACATCTCATCCACTTTATTCTCCTGCTACCGGACATTAGCCAGAAGAAGGCTTGTTAGAGGAGAAGCTCTCAGTCCAAGTCGATTTAGCCTTGCCCTGATGCTGGCTCTCCTCCCTCTCTTCTTCCAGTGCTTTCAGTTTAGTTTTTCCTCTCTGGTCTGACTGTCTGCTTAGCATATGCTGTTGGTGGGGATCCTCCAGTATTTAACGAGTGCAGAGAGAGAATGAGCTGAATATTTATAGTTTTAATCTGGTTGAAGTTCCCTTTTTAAGCACTTGATGATCCAGTCATAATTAAAGCATATGTCATGAGAGAGACAATAAAACCGAATGGAATTGTCAAAGATGTTTTATTGACCTTTAAGGTGTGTTCATTGATTCATGACTTCAACTCATGCATTGAGTTACATTCAAGAAAATATTCCACCTTAAAAGCTACCATTAAACTGAAATACGGCTATTGGCTCATCTTGTTGTGTTATGTGTCACGTTTGCTCATAGCAAGAACAGCGGCTGAAAACATGAACACAGAATGTAGGTGTCCTCATAGAAGCCTTTATTTTTACTTTACTCAATTTCAAATCCATACTCAACTGTACTATTATTTACACTAACCATCACTGATGCATTCAGCTGAAAGACACCAGTTAAAATGGTTACACTTTTAACCAAAACACTGATACCCTTTGAGGGGCAAAGTGAATAATTTAAGTCACCCTTTCATCTTAACTGTTAACTGGTAAATATGAAAATGCAGCAAAACATCCTTTGATTTTACAGTTAGAGTTAACTAATGCAGCCTACAACTCGCACAGAAGGAACAGTGGTTACATAGCCTCTGAGAGCATTAAAGAACAACAAAATAGGTGTCAGAGAGAAGACAGTTCAGGAAGTAACAGCACACCAAAAGGAGGAGCGGGGGACAGATTTTTGTTTTTCTGCTCTGATCTGGAGAAAAGTAAAAGAGAAACACATAAGACATACAAGAAGAAAATAAGAAAAGTTATATCTTATTCAATACAAAAGGAGGAGTGAAGGAAGAGAACGGGAGTTGATGAGAAAAAACTAAAAAGTGTGAGACTCATTAATCTGGCAGAGAGAAAAAAAAGTGAGTTCGACAGAGAAAAAGAAGATGTTTTTTGAGGGAATATAGTGGGTTTATCTCCCACAGTGATAGCTGCAGTTTGTGCTGGCCTCCATTGGAACTGTTTTGAAACCATCTGCAACAAAATGAACTTACAGTTCTTACTGTAAAAGAATTAACTCATACAAAGTATTGTCACCCCACATCTAAAGGTAAAAGAATGTAAGCTTTTTCCAGGAGGCAACAGAAGTATTTCTCTTTGAAAGGTGGCCTTTTCATGAATCTAGGCTGCCTCTGCTGTAGAAAGACACATACTTTTGAAACTGGTGCTACATGATGAGAGAAAACAGAGAAAAGGACTGTGGCTTTTGCTTTTGCCCTGCATCACGTCGCACCATCACACAATGCAACTTGGTTGTTGGGAACATTATGGCAGCTCGCTGATAACAAACTAATATTACAGTTAAAAAACAAGCTAAAAAAACATAGCTGAAAACATTTGCGGTGACGAAAAGACAACATAGTAACAGAACCGAGGTAATATTTGATCAGCAGTTTTACTGTGTTTGAAAGAGACAGAGAGAGAGAGAGAAATAAAGCTAAGAACATGGCTGGTCAGAACCATTTGTAATGTTTATTTTACACTGCTAGATGGCACCTGCCGCGGCAGCATGATACGGGGACAGGAGGCATCAGTTGAGAATGCAGCTAGATGGAACCTGTTGCGTCCACATGATACAGAACTATATGGTGTCAGGTTGAAACACTGCCGGTAATTTGATAATATAAAGAGCAGTAAGGTATCGTAGGATTCCGGTGTTCGCCTCCCATCTGAATGGGACAGGGGTTTTTTTACACCTCGCTATGTACCTCTTTTCCCTAATTCTAATCAACCATGCCAGCATGTGAGTGTCTTGAAGTCCCAGCATTGGTTGCCATGTGCTCTTGTTGCTTAAACATAACCACGTGCAGAGTGACCCCACCATGTTCTTGTATTGACATCATTGTAATGGCATCTTGGAAAGTCCATGCTAGAGCGTAATATGTAGATGCTGCTAGGCAGCAACATGTGATGACTTGGGATGAGAAATTATTGGTAAAACTTGTTGGTCTGTCAGGTGATGCCATGCAACGAAAATATACATTTTACCATAGACTTACAATATAAAGGAGGCAGATGTGAAACAGCTTTAAATTCCCTCCTCTTTGAGATCCATCAGCTCCCCAACACTTAAATAGCCCTCATTGAAATTATCATGGCCGAAAATGTGTTAAATTCACTAATTGCTGAATGCAGTTATTTTATTTCATTCATGTGAGCAAACAAGAGTGTGAGCGCATCGAAGGAGAGTTAAAGGGAATGCTAGTGTTCTTGCTCTATGGGCCCACTGATGCAAAAGATTGGAGTAATTTTAAACCCAGAAGTCAAACTTTAATTTAGCTTTATGGGCCCCTGAGCAGCTTTCATAGGAATGAATGAGCCCCGGCTCCAAGGCTGTATGCAGGTTTCTTTATACATCCAAAGGTTCAAAGGCTGACACACACTGCAGACCTTCACAGCTCAGTCCCAATGTTTCTCCAGTGTGTCCATATCTCTCTGCTAAATGTGTTTAAACCAACACATTTCAGCCATTTAAATGTCCAGATATTACATCTGATTACCAACTGAAGTCATTGAACCACACTTACATATTTAGCCCAATGTCCATATTGTTGCATCACTAGGGGACACGGAGTAGAACGACACTACATTCCCATCTAGGGCAGCTGCCACATCACAAAATGGCTACCCTGGCACCCACTACGTCTCCCAGAATGCAGCTACTTCATCCTAAAATGGCCACCGCAATACACACTCCAACTCCCAGAATGCCATACCACCTAAATGAAGCCACCAAAAAGAAGTCAAACTGGAAAACCTGAGGAGAAACCACCATTCTCTGGAAACCAGAGAGAGCAGGGGGACGGAGAGCACACAGCTGAAAGGGTAGGACCTCCTCTGGTGACATTTAATATAAAAAAATAGATGCATGGCCACAAGATAATTAATTCATGGCCACAAGATAATTCAACTTCGGCAGTGGGATTGTGTCTACAATGGAGCTGATGCTGTTTATTAATCATGAATAAATGTTATTATAGTCTACTTTTATATTCAAGAGTATAAACCTTTTTTATTACTGCCATGGTGAATGTAATGTCAATAATAAGGCTATGAGGGGCCGAAGCTTGTGTCGGACACATCACTGATAGAAATACTTAAAGGCAGTACGGGTGGAGTATAAGGATGACGTTGGTATCCCAGGAGATGTCATGGATTTTTACAGATTTTCTTGCGAGTCTAGAGGCCAGCATAACGGGAAAAAAAGTTATTTTATTGTAGTAAACACTCTAGAGTGAGATCATCATCACAGTGAAAAAAAATGGCATGTTAATGTAGCTTACTGATGCAATAAAAGTGGAATAAGTAAATACCCCTTAGGGCAGGGGTTCTCAACTTGCTTTGTTTATTTGTATTCCAAAATGACAGGAGACTAGGGCCAATCGCAGAAGCCCCATTCAGACTTTATGACATTTCTAGGATTTTAAGATGTTCCGATGATTTTATGACATTTCGATTTTGGAAATTTTCCAGGACTTTAGGACATCTCTCAGATTTTAGAAAGCCTCTAGGATTTTAGGATGCTTTCATGATTTTGTATGTTTGTAAGATTTGAGGACATTTTTAAGATTTTATGACATTTCTAGGATTTCAGGATGTTTCTATTCGTGACAGCCATATGAAGCCCAGTGAACCATTTTCTGTCATTTCTGAGCCAACTAAATGGTGCTCTGTGTTCAACAAAGGTTTTAAAGCAAGCTGAAATTCCATTCATTGGGCCTTTTTCTTTAACCGAGAGTGCCATCTAGTGGGCTCAGAAATTTAAAAAAAGAAATGATTAATGAGTATCGATGGCCAATGAAAGCCTCATGAACCTTTTCGTTGTTGTTTTATGTTTTTAAGACGGCACTCTCAAGTTAAAGGATAAGGCCCAATGAATGGCACTTCAGTTGAAATTGATTCATGAGGCTTCATTTGGCTATCACTTGTTTCTAGGATTTAAGGACATTAGGGGCTTAGCTAGGACCTCTGTTGAGGGGGGGTACTTTATGTTGGTTGTTTTGTTTGGAATTAGAATGGCCCCCAAAATAATGTCCACCCAGCAACCTATCAAGGGCCAGCTTTGGTCCCCAGGCCATAAGAGTACCACTGCCTTGAGGGAAGACTGCTTAGGAAGGGAAGACTGCTGTACCAAAAAAGGCCCTTTCCCCACGGTTTGGTAGACATTGCAGAAGAGATGAAAAAAGAAAGAAGAGAAGGAGGAAACAACCTCAAAGGGCAGCAGGGCAGGAGACAGGGCTAAAGAAAAGATGTAAAGATGATGACAACATTAAAAGAGTAGAGAGAGGTAAAGGAGAAGAGACAGGAGGAAAGCTGTGAGCCGGCTGCTGTCGTTCTCTCTTGCAACAGATGACAGAGGACACGGTCGGAGCAGACAGGTTCATAACACCTGACAGCCCAACATCTGGTACATTTCACTGGGGAAGAGGTGAATCATATGGCCGTCTTTTTCCCCACCCTCCACTTCCACTTCCACTTGTCTTCTCTTGTCTCACCCTGCCTCCTTCAGCAGGAAATTCCCTTGTCCTCTTTTGTTTGGTCCCTTGTCCTCTCATTTGTTGCCTCTCAGCTCTGCTGAGCCGTTTTTATCTCCTCACCCCTCATCTATGTCACTGTATGTGCATGTCGTCTTCCCTTCCCATCTGCTGCACTCCTCTGCCCTCCCTCCCTTCCTCCTCCACCTCCTCCACCTCCTCCATGTTTTTTGTTTTGTTTTGTCCTTTTTATCACAGTGTGTGTGTGTGTGTGTGCGTGTGTGTGTTGTCTGTGATTAAAGAAGGTGTCATTCTTGTCACAGTATGCCACCACAGCCTGCTGTCACCTGTCTGCCTCTAATGGATGCTGTCAGTATGTGTGTTTGTAAGTGTGTGTGTGCATGACATTTCTGAGAGTGTGTGTGCTAATATTTGTGTGCAAGCGGTGTGTATGTGATAATGAGAGTTGCAGAGGATGTGACAGAGTCAGTGACCTGTACTGTGTACAAAACACTCATCCATTTTGTGGCACCCTAAATGTAATAAATGATTCTTAAAAAGCTGTTAACTCAACTAATAAGTTTTGGGGGTTTTGTTGGGGGACTGGAAGTGTTACACAAAGTGGAGCTGAAAACAAGAAATATTATCCACTTGAAATAAGGACTAAATTGCACATATAAAAGGCTTGTGGATTAAGAAGAAACATTGCAAAATAGACATTTTTTAAAATT
The DNA here is from genome assembly GCF_026936395.1 of Plectropomus leopardus. Lineage (NCBI taxonomy): Eukaryota > Metazoa > Chordata > Actinopteri > Perciformes > Serranidae > Plectropomus > Plectropomus leopardus. Next base: position 36,675,474 of record NC_142183.1, on the reverse strand, counting down.
GCTGATTTTTAATTGACGAATATTTTCAAGGTACAGCAAGTTGACTTAATTAAAATGGAGCACCAGTCAATGGATGTACAATACCAAAAAGCACACTGGACAACTAATGTTACAGCAGTGTGCATTTGTGTGTGCATATGTGTTAAAAGACATTAGAGAAGACAGCGAGAGCTTGCAGTGGCCTACACATTCCCCCAGATTTTTTTTTGTTTGATTGGAAAAGACATAAAAACAGATGGATGGAAAGGCGACAGACTCTCAGACCCTTGTCATCTTGAGGTTGCCAGGAAACAGGTGTGTATTTCTAGGGCAATGGACAGTGTGTTTATCAAGAAATGGTTCCAACAAGTGTCTATTAAATCACAAAGTGTTGGTTTCATCTGTTTACGAAAGAAACAAAACATGGAGGTGGCTTAGCCGGTGGCGAGCGGCTAACAGTGCTAACCCCATAAACAGTGATAAACAACAGCAACAGTGTCGTCAAAGCTAACGTCGTTAACCAAGGCAGAAGTGGAGGGTGGTGTACGTTCCTGTGCTGCCGCAGTCCTGAAATCAGTGGTAAATGCCGTATGAGCTCTGTGCAGAGCAGCAGCGATGAGCTAGCCAGAGAGATACACACATGCACTAACATGTACAAGTGACCGGACAAACTACACAACAAACCACAGAGAAGCTCTGCTTGCATCACACAGAGGGACTGTGACCTCATTCTCTGCTCAGGATGCCATTACTCCACTGTACCTTTACAGGGCAAATAATGGTTTGCTCACCAGTGAACTGACACAATGCAAGACATGCATGCCAATCTACAAATATGTTTCTGCCTTCCTACCCATCCTTCCTCCTTATTATTGTCTTGAGCCCGCATGACTCATCAAAACCAAAATTATGTATAATTCAAGTTACGCATTAGCCATGTCCTTTATGACTGTGACTTCTTTCATCTAGCTGTCACTGGACTCCTGCTATCTACACTTAACACTTGATCCTCCTATTTTTTTAGCTTTAAATAAAGATCTATGACTGTTTAAGTACACAGGTTTATTCCTCTCAAATTGTATGCGCAAATTTGTTAAAATCCATGTTCCTGAGCACTTCTCCTTTTCTAAGATAATCCATCCATCTGACATGTGTGGTCTATCAAGATACTGATTAAACAGCATTATTACTACACAGGTGTGTCTAAGGGTGGTCACAAATGTGCTGAAATGTGCAGTATGATCTTGGAAAATCCTGTCATTTCATATTGCTGCTTTGTCAGTGGACTTCAATGTCTACATATTAAACTCTAAGTATCCACGTGTCTGCTGGGGTTGGGAGGCCCAACTTAAAAAAAAAAAAAAAAAAGAGGATCACCGCTGAGACCTTGTAGATTTGCTGTTGTATCTGTAGTGGTGTTATTAAATTGTTATTTTCAGTCATTCCTCTTACACAGTAAGGACTGATAACAGCAAGTTACTTTGCAGCCCATCAGTTACAGGCATTTCTGGATGCACTTTGAATTCTCTGTATCTCTGTCTGACAGCAGAAAAGCTGATGTCAAAGAGATCACATAGCTGTCATATGTCATCCTCAGAAAACAGTGGTAGAAGTGATGGCCATGCTTTCGGCATAAGAACATTGATTTGATCAAATATTTAATTCTCAGTCACCATCCATATGTGCATGCATTCAGTGAATGCTTCACTAAATTTCTAGTGGTTGATTGATTTCTGAGTCATTTAGCACTGTTACCCCATGGAAGCCTCCATGTTTAACAACTTAAGCAGGCTGTCTGTGGTGTGGTCCAGGATTGTGTTGTCTGTTTGGGAAGTACTGAGCTAGATAAATGAGACTTGGATGATACTGCACAAGTTGTGTGAGGGTTTGTCAACAAATGTTTAGATAGTTGATAGTTTTGCTGTCAGTGAACATGGACCCCATAGACTGTATATAAAGATGGACAACATGACAGTTCCCCCAAAGGGAAGCTTTTCAGTCTCGATTGCCGTCTGTGGTATCGGTCATAAAGCCCACCCCTCCATGTCAGAGAATGGGGCATAGGCCAAACGAAAAACCCAAAGTAGACGCCAAATACATTTTTCCCAAGATGGTTTCTGTCACTGAAGGTAGTGAACTCCCCCACCACAGATATCGCTACCGTGCAGACTCCAAATGACGTCATCAGCACAAAGTGGAAGCATCTGTATCTGGGATATTTTAGCTTCAGTTAAGCATAGTGGGGGTAAGTGGGGGCCTGTCGTCTATCTTTTACAGTCCATGGTGGAACCTGTTTTCTTTAACTTATGAATAATGTTTGCCTTTCACTGTGGAGGGATGATGTTTTCTTCATGAATTCAACATGAGGGAGGTATGGATACAAATGCTCATTTTGCAGATAAAGTATTTTTTTAGGAGCAAGATGCTATACATATCGCACAGTGTTCGCTTCCCGTTTGAATGTGATGTTTTTGTTCTACACCTTACCATGTGCCTCCTTTTTCTAATATTACCCATTTGTGGCAGCACATGCAGCATAATGCCACTATGTGCTTTTGTTGACATCACATTAATGGCATTCTGGAACGTAAAGAGCAGATGTGGAGGGATATCTAGGGCGTATATGTGAGAGAAATTTCTTCCAAAAATATGAGAATTGCTAGTTCTCTGAAGAAAAAACAGCTGCGGTGTGATGAATTTAATACATGAGCTCATGGTTAGAAGACACACAGTAGTTCTCTTTTGACAATGCAGCTTGGACTGACTTATATACCTGGTCATCTTCCACTATCACCACAAGAAACAAGATCTTAATGAACATTCCACATGAACAATAAAACAATAAAACACTAAACTGATAGAAATAACAGTACCCTTTTAGGGCAAACAGATAACCAAAAAGTGATAAACACCACCACGTGGGAACATCTCAAAAGGATAATCACCGCACCATAAAATCTTATAGACAGGATGCACAGCTGCTCCTGTCACACAAATCAAACTTGCCTAAAAATCTCTCACATATAACATGTAGACGCCAAGTCCACTGCAAAACGGCAACATGTGATGAGTGTAACGGGTGCTGTGTGGACCCAGATGCAGTACACCGGTAAACTGGAGTAGTTGGTAATGACGTTTATTAAACCCAGCACAAATCAAACACGCAGCAAGGAGAAGCAGTTCAGCACAAAGTTCGTTCTTCGGGTCGGAACCCCAAACAAAGTCTATGGAGGGTGAACGATGCGAAGAGACGAAGCTTACTGCACTCGGCGTGGGTGAGGAGGAAACCCCGTAGTCCGACGGCTTGACAGCACGTGTGGAGGTACTGTCGAGGAGATGGCGGAAGAGTGGTCGGGGACAGGCGGAGGTTTCGAAGCCAGAGGAGCAGTCCGAGAATGCAGCGGTACCAGTGGGGATTAAACAGCAGAATCGTCGGAGCCAGGCGGAGAAGTCTTTACCAGCGGAGCAGATCAGGAACGCTGAATCAGAACACGTGGTCTGGGACAGAAGGCAGGTAGGTTTTCCGGGGATCAGGCGAAGAGAGCAGGTCGGGGACAGGCAGGGTTGGCTTTGGAAGATCAGGCAGGATAACGCTGGAAAGTCTGGCATAACGCTGAAGAACAATCTGGCAATGAGTGTGTGTGTGGAGGAGGCTTATATCCTGGGTTGATTACTGATGAGCTGCAGCTGTGAGGTGAGAGAGCAGAGCAGGCAGAGTAGGTGGGTGTGGCCAGCAGGTAGAGTGAGCAGAGGGAGAGTGAGTGGAAAAATACTGGAGGGAGGAGAAGGCAGGGATCGTGACAATGAGTTTGTCTGGGAACTTATCATTCAACAGCTTGCTATTTTATCTAGTTGTCTATTTTGTAAGACACTGTGATAAAAATAATTGCGATGCAATATACATTTTGTATATCAAAACATATTGTTTTCTCATTCTATTCTATTATCAAAATGCTCCAAAAGTTTCAGTTCTATATTGCTTCATCTTCCTCTCACAGACACAAGCTGTGAAAGATGGCAAGCTCCACATGAATCCATCAGTTTATATGTGTTATCTGGAACTGAACACAATTACATTGTTAGTGAAAGCACGGATGTTTGGCTGAATCACAGTCAGCAGTCACCCTCTCTGACAGCCCTGAGCCCTGACCTCATCTCCATCCAACACCTGTGAGATGAACCGGCACACCGACTGCTAGCCAGACCTTGTCACCCAATATCAGTGTTGTGTGACCTCAGTAGTGCTCTTGTCTCTGAGCAAATCAGGGCAAATCCCTGCAGCCAGGTTCCAGCATCTGCTGGGAAGCCTGAAACCAGGACAGAGTAGACTGTTACAGCAGCAGATAAATGCCCATGTAACGAGATGCTAAGCACTAAGTTGTGTTTATGGTGTCCACAACATTTGGCCATATCAAAGTGTTCAAATAATAGCATGTCTCTGCTTAAACCACTGTTGTCCTTTTTATCATTTATTATTGACAAACCGTTACCAGTACATTTACATGATGTAAGAAAGAGTGGAATTATTGTGTTAGGCCAACTAAGGCTAGATTTTTCAGTCAGTCAGTCAGTCATTTTCTGTAACCGCTTGTCCTCGTAAGGGTCGCGGGGGGGCTGGAGCCAATCCCAGCTGTCATCGGGCGGAAGGCGGGGTACACCCTGGACAGGTCACCAGACTATCACAGAGCCGACACATATAGACAGACAACCGTACACGCTCACAGTCACACCTAAGGGCAATTTAGAGTCACCAATCAACCTGACCTGCATGTCTTTGGACTGTGAGAGGAAGCCGGACACCCCAGAAAGAATCCACGCAGACACGGGAAGAACATGCAAACTCCGCACAGAAGGGCCCCCGTGTCCCCCGAGTCCCGTTTCAACCGGGTTTCGAATCAGGGACCCTCTTACTGTGAGCCAACAGTGCTAACCACGACGCCACCATGCCAGTGACTAACACATTGACAAATACATGTAAATGTGTTAGTCTGACTGCAATGGTACATAGTCAATTTTCTCTAAGTTTAACTAAACTAACACACCTCAGTGGTGTGGCTGGGTATGTATGTATATATATATATATATATACATACATATAATGACAGTATACTGCATAACACTTCTCCGGAGTGTTTGTGCTCCCTTGTATCGTAGTTTTCCTAGATCTTGGCTGTGCCGTCATTGTGGTGATGGTTGTGCTGATGCTGTGATCTGACCTTTGGCTTTGCTCGTGCTGTGACCTCACTGATGCTGTACCTCCGATGCTGTACCTTGCTTGTTGCTGTGGTCCTGTCTGTGGTTGTGCCTGTGTCGTGGGCCTTGGTTGCACTTATGCTGTGATCCTGCTCAACGCCATTATTATTAGTCATGCCTCCACTATTAATATACATGTGACTGTTATCACCACTTACAATATCACACACTGTAATAAATTACATTTATTAAGTTTATATTTATTACTATTATTATATGTTATGTTACTGTTACCATTATTGTTGCTGTGCATCTCTCTCCCTCTCTCTTTCTTTCTCTCTTTCTCTTTCCTATATGTCTTTTTCTCATCTACTGTTATTTAATTGTTCTTGACTAAATCTATTGCATGTCTGTCCATCCTGGAAGAGGGATACCTTTTCAGTCGCTCTTGCTGGAGGGTTTTTTGGGGGAGTTCTTCCTTAGTTGATGTGAGGGTCTAAGGACAGGGGCTATGAGCCTGCCTGTCTGCAGTGCTGCTGTGTGTGCCATGTCAATAGTGTTACAAATGAGTATCCCATAGGTCCCTAAGTTTTAGTATTGATAAGTATCTGTGTAACTGATAAGGATCAGTTTTTCTGACAGCCCTATTGGAGTCATTCACTAGCCATAGCCTCGGGTGTCAGTTTCCCCTCCTACTCATGCGTCTCATTGTAAAATGTTGTTGCTTTAGTGTATAGTACTTGTAGCTGTAGTGTTGATAAAAAATGTGTGTGTGACTAAAGGTGAACTTGTTGCCGATTTCTGGTGCTTTCATCTCAGTCACTTAACCTGAAAAGACCTATGTCCTTGCAAAATTATAATTAAGATTAACATCATTATTCAAATCGACCTCTCTTGTGAGGCCTACAAGGACTACTCTTCCTAATTACGCATATTAACACGAGTTATGTAGCTGGATAAATGATTTAATATTTGAGCTGTACACAAAAATTATTCATTATCCTTCTTTAAAATTATAAGCGTAATTGAGTGCATGAATTCCTGCATTAGTATCTTTTCATCATGGAGCATCTGTCACTGTGGCGCAAGCACTTAATCCCCACAATACCTTACACTGCTCTGAGAGGGCTTTTCATCACACTGAGTCACATTGCAGACGAGTGTTAAGCTTTATTTTAGTCAATTCCATCATTTGATGCGTGTCACTGAAGCTTTTTACAGCCGTGTTTTCATGTTATTCCCATCGCATCTTAACTGTGGGGCAGCACTGACAATTCACCGTAGTTCTGTGGAGCTCTCTCTCTTGCTCTCTCTCTTTAGTTCTGTCGAGTATTCTGATGGTCGAGCTGCTGTGTCGGCCTTCATTAACTCCACATTTTGATCACAGCCTCTTTCTACTTTTTACATGAACACTTATGTAACCATCCTAGTGTGTGTGTGTGTGTGTGTGTGTATGTGTGTGTGTTCACACTGCTAAAGTTCAGTTCAGCCACAGTCATGTCATTCTCAACACTTTTCTGCTTTGAGTTGAACAGAAACAGTTTCTTTTTCTCCTCTGCAGTTCTCTTGTTTGGTACAAATGTTCCATATGAAAACCCGACCAGGATTATTTATATATATATCTTATATATAGATAGATTGATAGATAGATAGATAGATAGGAATGTAGATATAGATATAAAGGCTGTCAAAGTTAACGTGGATGGCAGCAGAAACAAATCTCCATGCGCAGAAAAGGATATAACAAGGGTTCTGCTATAAAGCACAGCTGATGCAGAGAGCCCTTCTTCCCCTCGCCACAGACAGACCATGCTGGATAGTTTGCAGCTGACCTGCACTTTATGCAGGTAGCCAGACAGTGACATTGACCAGTGACCACTTGCACGCAACATGACTGTAGCGGCCAGGCAGCTCCTGTTCATGTATGTGCGCTGCCGTTATTTATTTATTATCCTTTATTTCTCAGACTGTACAGGGGTACGTAGAGGATAAGTTAAGGGCTATGTGTTGTTTGAGTATATATATACTCAAACAACACATAGCCCTCAACTAATTACAGCCAGATGAAAAATCATAAGAAAAGCCTGAATAGTGAGTGGAGGAATAAAAAAAATGCAGATGCTTCCACAGAGGTGTACTGCATGGTATAATTAAACAATTCCCATCAGTCATGCTCTGTGGCATGTATAAAAATTCTGAACAGGCCCAGTTGATTCTGATTTGGTATCAAGACAGCAACAGGAAAAGATCAGAGTGACTTTGAAAGAGGGTTCATTGTTGGGGCACGGATGGCAGCAGTTTCAGTCTCAAAGACTGCTCACCAAGCTAGTGCTTCAATAGAAACAGCAACTAAAGTGACATCAGTATTAAGATCTATGGGAAAGACATTGGTAAATAGGGTCGGAAATTGTGGTCGAAAGTGCACATTCGACAGTCGTGATCTTTGAAGATGTTGAAAGTGTAACTATTCTTCAGGTTACTAAGAATGTCAGGCACTAATCTAAAAAGCCAAAAACAAAGTAATATGTTGATAGGAGTCATCCCTCACTATATTCTGGACAAGTAGGCAATTGCATGGGTGGCATTCACCAAGGGAGAGAATGGGCATGAATGCTTGACCCCTACAGTGAAAGAATCCAGTGATTCTGTATGCTGTGGGGAGCACTTTGGTGGCATGGTTTGGGTCCAAATGTCTCCTTAAAGGGAACAGTCATCATAAATTACTTAACCCTAGCCCTTTGTCCTGTGATAAAACATTTCTATCAAGAGGCAGTGCGAGTGTAGTTCCTCTAATGTCCACTTGAGGCTGGCTCCAAAACAGAGTCAGTCCCCATAGACCTCCATGATAAAATGCTAAAACTTTACAGCAGAAATAAACATTTTTACAGCCCGGTACAAATAACCATTTTGGTTTCTATAGCTAATTTCAACATCCATAAGAACACTACAGGGGTGAATTTATATGTAAGTCACACATTTATGTTTTATTGATTCTTGAGGTTCTGCTTATTTAGGGATGGGGCTGCTTGAGTGACAGGCTGTCTGTGAGGCCTTGCTACCCTCTATGAGTCGGATCCACCCCTTACTCCTCCACAGCCCCACCCTCTCGGCCAAATATGGTCCCATCTGGCTCCAAAAATAAAATGAAATGGTGACAGCCAATATGCCAAACTCGAGGTTTCAAAACAGCAGTCCGCAAGCCATTTGGTGACATCACAATATTTTATATGGTCTACGATGTCAGTCCTATCGCATGTGTACTCTTCTAGGATGACAATGCCCCCAGACATAGAGCATGAGGGCACACTGAATGGTTTGATGTGTGTGAAAATTATGAGTCATATGTTTGGCCTTTGGCCTCACCAGATCTCAACTCTATTAAACACATTTGGCAGATTTTTGGCTGACATGTTGGCCAAGCTCTCCACTACCACCATCAAAACAAAGAATGTGTTTTGGAAGAATGGAGTTAAAATTTTCAGTTTTTAAAATCAGTTTGAATTTATTGGCATAAATGTCAGGTGAACACTTTTGGCAAAGTGTCATGAATATTACAATTTAACAAAGTTGCCATTATCATTGACTGGTTGACCCCAGGATCTAACCACAAGACGGCAACCATCATCGTATAGGGAACCAAAATCATGGAGGGGTGCATATCACATGTGCTTTGCTGACAGGCATAATATATGCTCTAAATCTGAGCTATAGCAGGGAACTGAGTTTTAGTTTAGATTTCTCAGAGGCAGTTCCCTGAACTTGTGTGCATTGAGTACATTCAAGTCAATTTTATTTATAAAGCCCATTATCACAAATCACAATTTGCCTCAGAGGGCTTTACAGCATACATCGAAAAAAATGGTAGAAACCACAGGAAGAGCGACTGAGGGGGGATCCCTCTTCCAGGACAGACATATGTCCAATAGATCTTGTCAAGAACAATGAAAATTGCAGTAGATGAAAAAATCAAATACAGGAAAGAGAGAGAGAAAGAGAGAGAAGAGAAAGAGAGGGCGAGAGATGCACAGCAACAATAATGGTAACAAGAACATAACATAACATATAACAGTAGTAACAGACATAAAATCAACGTAATTTATGATAATGTTACATGTAAATATTGCAGTTTATGTATGTGGTGATAACAGTCTTATGTGTATATTAATAGTAGAGGCATGACTAATAATAATGGCAGTAGAAGTTGGTGTCGAGAAGGATCATGGCATACTCTAGGTGCAACCAAGACCCACGACACAGGCGCAGCCACAGACAGAACCCCAGCATCAGCACAACCATGACAACGATCTAAGCTGAGCCACAGGTAGGAACACAGCATCAATGCAAGCACAACACGGACAGTATCACATCACCAGCAAAACCATGACCATGATCCACCCGTAGCCATGAAAAAACAGCTGCTGGAGTTTGAGAAGATCTGTGGCCAAGTTATTATTACACATTATTATTATTATCATACATTAAATAATAATGACAGTTATTAAATGACCACTTGCTTTGAACTTTGTTACTCCCTTGGACTGGGGGGTGTCATCTGCAAATGTCACTGCTCTCTATTGTCAAACTACAGGGAGGCTTTTCTACTGGAGCAGCTTGAGGAAATGCCATAGTATTTGCAACAGAGGTTTATACAGACTGCTGTTCCTCAATACAAACTGGTTTACACAAAAAGATATGGACAGCATTTTTGATAGTAGATCTAGGGGAATCCTAAAAGAGCATACAGAAACAGTGAGCTGGTTTGATTCAGTTCTTAAGATAACAGGTGCTCCCTGTAGAATGTGTCATCACATGCAGCTCCAACACATCTTCAAGGTAAATATGGCCTGTTGCCATGCCGTTCTGCTGTATGGAAACATGCCTGGCACACACTGCATGCTTTGTTTGTTGTTGACTGTGACAAAGCTCAGCATGATTATTACACCAGTATGGAAAGGAGCTATTCTATGTGTGATGATAGATTATAGTACTCTACCACACATACACAGGTACATAGACTGAGGAACAGTTACAGAATTCACTTTGATGAAATATATATGTGGTTGCTCACACACACACACACACACACACACACACACACAGAGAGAGCTTCAGAAAAGTCTCCAGGGTGGAGGCATTGAGAGGCTACTCGATGAGGGACACTGAAGGGTAGTCCAACTCAAAATGAACAGACACCCCCCCACCCCTCATCTCCTGGGACTCCTCCTTCCTTCCTCTCTTTTCTTGTCCTCTTTGTTTTAACACTCTGTTGCTGTAAGACTTTCTCACCCTGAAATTACCTGAAATTATAAAATCACACGTCTCACTCAAACAGATTCATCCAGTGCTTAACACAAAATGGGATATGATGATTTGCTGTTTGCATGTATTTTTCTTGTTACCTGTTGTGGAGATAAAATACAATATTAGATGAACACTACAGCTTCCACTGTTGATTGGCTCCTGTTTATACCAGTGGAGGAACATAACTAAAGAGGAGGAGATGATTATTCATGTGTTTATTTCCTCCTGTCTTGACCACTGCAATTCTCTTTTTAATTTTTTTACCTTAAAAAACAGCTTCAGAATCACTTTGTGTTTGTGTACTGACCAGTACTAGAAAGAATGGTGCCTCTATCATTCCTGCTCTGCACCACAAATGCCTGTTTATGTACTATGTAACTTGAACCAGGTAGGCTCAGGAGAAGTGCCTTCAACACTAGAACACACACCACCAGCTAGCGATAAGAAGAAGCTAGCTCAGTGTTCTCCGTACGGGCAGAGAGAGAGAGGGCCATCCACCCCAAGAATGATAACTATAACTATAAAAAGATATTTTTCAAAATCGTTCCTCAACTCGAGTTGGATGGTGGAGTCCACACTACAACTGCAATGACAACAAAAGTGTCATTGCAAGAATCTGTCTCATTTAGACGTCACAAACAACACAGATCCTAGCTGCTAATGTGGACCACAAAATGTTTTTATGTTGAAAGAGATGTATGAAACTTTGGACTATTTTACTGTTTGATGTTTTTATTTCTATTTTATGTATTTATTTATTTTTATTCCTGTGAGTTTAGTCATCAATTGATTGGTCTTCGTGACTATAGCAGATTCTGGCCAGTAGATGTTGCTGCTGACTGCTATCAGGAGAAGAATATGAAAGAAAAAAAACTCCCTAGAGTTTATTAAAAAACATGATGATGATTCATAGGCTACATAAAGAATTTGGAATTAGATCTAAATCCTCTGAATTTAAATTGTTCAATTGAGTTGTCATCAGGACATATCAGGGACATTTTTCTACAAAATATGTTGGATGTGATGTCTAAATGATGGTTATAGTTATAGTGCTTGGTGCTGATGGCCCTTAAGGATCCAAATCCAATACATTGTTAGCAATGCATTAATTATACTTAGTACTAATTGATCATACTAATGCAAGGCAAAAAGTTTATAGTGTCCTCATGTAAGTGGTAGTGATCTGTCTCACCGCTAATGTGAAAACGACAATCCATCAGCAGAGTGAAAATCCCTGCCAATGACCAGTGTTTTCAATACAGGAATTCATTGGTGGTGGCTCATCACAATATAATCAATGATCACCCAACACATCACATCCCAAGTCATCACATGTTGCCACTTTGCAGTGGACTTCTGCGTCTACTTATCATGCTGTAGATGTCCTTCATCTACAGTTGACGTTCTGGGATGCCACTATCGTAATGTCAACTAAACCACATGGTGGGATGATGCTGCAAATGGTTATGTTTAGGCTACAAAAGCACATGGCAACCAATACCAGGAAGTCAACAAATGCACATGTTGGCACAGATGGTAAGGATTAGAGGAATGAGGCACATGGTTAAGATGTAGGACAAAAAAAGAAACATCTTTCAGACAGAAAGCGAACACCAGACTGTCACATTCCATCCCATCTACCTTCCCTCTTATGCACGATGGCGCTCTTTCGCTGCTTATTATGCCTTGTTACCAGCAGCATTTCAGCCTGTCTAGTAGTGTCATGGCGGAGGGGAGTGAGGCAGAGGGACCATGATAGCTATCTACTGCTTCTTTCACTTGTGGTCTGATCAACACATTCTCATCCCAACTCATAAAACGTTGCTGCTGGTCAGTGCCTTTCATGTTTACCTGTTCATGACGTGCTGCGTATCTTGCGTCTGTTGTTGACTTTCTGAAATGGTGTGTTAATTTATACCTGTTAAAGTCAATGTTTATTTTCACAATAAATGTCCATTTTCACTGAAAATGTACCGTCTCTTAAACCCAAGTGTTTCATGTTTGATACATACGTTTTTAGACCTCTGCATCATCAGTGTGATATTTTCTTTTCCTGAAAAACCTGATGCCATGCAGGAATAATTCACCAGGGATCAGTAATTCATGCACCAGAGGGCCTTTATTGAGACATTCAAAATGGCTGCCGTCAATCAGTTTTTCAAGGATATTTTTGCCAATTTTGAAAAAGTTAAGGTTAGAAAAAACTTTCAAATTGTTTATGAAACTTCAATAGGAATATTTAATGGATGGGTGCAATGTAAAACTACTTAATATTTCATAACTTAATTTATAGTAAAATGTGTTGAAAATGTGTGTATCAAAATCGATACAGCAGGTATTTATTTGCAAATCTGTCAATTGTCATTTTATTGCATTTCATGCATTATGCATTCAGTAAAGCAACATACAATCTTTTTCTCATTTAAGTAAACTAATTAAAAGTTTGACTGACATAAGTAGATATATTTAGAGGTGAAATTGAGATATTTCTAACCTATATTGTAATTTTTATATGCAATCTGCTGTATCATGGTGAATGATGATTAGCTGAATGTTGCCATGACTCCCTTCTCGATTATAATGCACCTTGAATTATTTGATGTGTATGCCTTATAGTGTGTGTATGTATGTGTGTATATATGTATTTGTAGGCCTGAGTATGTCTGGGTATATATATATATATATATATATATATATATATATATATATATATATATATTTTATTTTTATTTTATTATTATAACCCCATCTATGTCCTAATGAACTGTCTCCACTTTCAACATTGTAAGAAAGTGTTCATGAAGCCCTGCCACAATATTTGATGAATGAATACTGTCCTTTTGTCTACTATCTTGCACCCAACTTGTTTTGTTTTTCCTTGATGTTACACTGTGAATAATTTCAAAATATGTAAAAACCCAATAAATATATTTGTTTAAAAAAAAGAAATACATAATAATTTGTTGTTGTTTTTTTGGTGTGTATTTTCAGATGGCAAAAAAAAATGGTGAGTGTTGAAGATGTATTGAAGATGATTGTGGGTGGGAATTCAAGTGACATGGAGCACTTGAGGAAGGTGATGATGAGGAGGATGAAGAGGAATGGACTTACTACTGCAATGTGTATTGAGGAAAACTCAGATAGTTGTGATGAGGAAGACTTACAGGATGACAGTGTGGACCAGACAAGTGCAAAAGACGAGGACCCAACATTAACACAGGACACAACAACAAAGCAGTCAGCAAGAGGCAAAGTGGAAAGGAAAGAGTTTCGGGAGAAGAGGAAAAAGTTTGAGCCTCCAGATGTTGAATTTGATGAATGGGTTGAGGATGACTTGGAAGACAGGCTTGACTGGACACCATACATGTATTTCAAAGATTTTGTGATTGATGAAATGCTACAGGAAACTGCAGAACAAACAAACCTGTAGAGTGTGCAGAAAGAAGGAAAGTCAGTGAAAACAACTGCGAAAGAAATTGAGTAAATTCTGGGTATGTACATGCACATGGAGTTAGTACAGATGCCCAGTGTACAAGCCTATTGGAAGATGGCCACAAAGCACTGATGTGATAAACTCAGAAACTCAGGCCATTTGCATACCTCCGTAAGAATTGACGAAATCATGGTGCCTTTCAAGGGAAAATCACATCTACACATCTACATGCCAGCAAAACCTCACAAGTAGGGGTTCAAGATGTGTGCAGGACAAAATTGTTTACTTTATGACTTTGACATCTGTCAAGGGGCAGAAAATCCAGACCAAGTGAAATCTGATGTTAATGCTACTGGAGACGTTGTCTTGAAAATGACCTCAACCCTTCCAGCAGGAAAAAAATCACTAGGTTTTTGCAGACAGCTACTTTACATCAGTTCCATTGGTGGAGCTCTTGAAAGGAAGAGGAATCTACTACATAGGCACAGTCCGAATAAACAGGGTAACAGACTGCAACATGATGGATGAGAAAGATTTGAAGAAAAAGGGAAGAGGGTCTCTGGATTTCAGAGTTTACCAGGACAACACCATCATTGTGAGTTGGTATGACAACAAAGCTGTGAACCTGCCTTCTTTTCTTGTCTGCATCGAACCACTGGTCAATGTGAAGCATTGGGATCGAAAATCCAAAACCCACCTAATGGTTCCCAGACCAGCCATCGTTGAAACATATAACAAGTTCATGGTTGACCTTCTTGATATGCTATCTGCACTTTACAAGTTCAGCTTCAGATTCCGAAGATGGTATATGTAGATTTGGTGGCACAGTGTCCCAGTGGCAGTAATCAATGCATGGAACCTCTACAGAAGAGACCAGAAGAAATGGAAGCCCAGGCAGAAACCCATGCTCCTGTGAAGGTTTCAATCTGCTGTTGGCACCTCTCTCACAAGCGCAGGAGAGGGCAAACTCAAGTGTGGTACACCACTATCCTCTCCAGAAACAGAGGGAACAACCCCCCCACCCCCCACCCCCACCTGCAAAAGGCAAACCTCTAGTGTGCCCCCTTATGTGAGAAAGAATGGGAGTGATCGTTTACCCACATGGGAAACCCGACAATGATGCAAGCACTGCACAGGCAATCACTTCACCCATATCTACTGTGACAAATGTAAGGTCCATCTTTGCCTGAATAAGGACATAAACTGTTTTCAGGCCTATCACAATGCAAAATAAAGAAGTTGTGAACCAAAAAATGAACCAAACTAAGTGAAAAGTTCTTCTTCTGCCATGGTGGGTTTGTCATTGCTTCATTTCAGAAGATACAGAATATGTCAATTTATGTCAAGTCAATTTTATTTATAGAGCCCATTATCACAAAACATTGTTTGCCTCAGAGGGCTTTACAGTGTACAACATCCCTCTGCCCTTAGACCCTCACATCACCCAAGGAAAAACTCCCGAAAAAGAACCCCTGTAACGGGGAAATCAAAAAAGGTAGAAACCTCAAGAAGAGCGGCAGAAGATGATGAGGGATCCCTCTTACAGGACGGACAGACATGCAATAGATGTCGAAAATAACAAATGAAATACGATCATGGCAAAAAGGAAAGAGAAAGAGAGAGAGGAGGAGAGGGGTAGAGAGGGGGAAACGTGCAGTATGGAGAAAAAAATGTTCTTTTAAACATTTTTAAAGGAAACTCAAAGTTTATTGGGTTAAAAATTTTATATGTTTTTGCTTGTTTAAGATAAACAAAGTGTGAGGAAATTGCACAAAAGTGTCAGATGTAGCAAAAATGATACAAATTAAAACTCATATATGCAAATTGATATTAAATTTCTCTTTTTTTAAAAATTTGTCAGAAGGTTCAATAAACACTCTAGTTTCAAAAAATGTGAATTTTCTGGCAATTATTTCATGGTTCAGGCTTTACATGTCATGGTCTGCGGTCTGTTAAGTGTTTTGTTTTCTCCCTCATGTTTCATGTCTTGTCTTCCTGTTTTATTTTGGAATCACTCACCTCTGTCTTTGTTCCAGGTTCCTGTCTGCCCTGCCCCCTCCTTGTCGGTGTGCACCTGATCCCTGATTGTGTTTCCCGCACCTGTTTCTCATCACGACCCATTAGTCCCGCATATATTCCCCCTTTGTGTCTTGTCTCATCGCCAGTTCGTTGATCGTCCTCGTCCACGTTACAGCTTTGGTCCGCAGCCTCGTCAGTAGCTTTTTGTGTTTGAACCTCGCTTGTTTTTTGACCTTGCTTTTTACCTCTTGCTCTGGATTCCTCTGCTTGGAATAAACCTTGTGTCGCTGCTCTAACCTGGTCTGAGTTTTGCATTTGGGCCCTGCCTTTCTGCACCACAGTTCATGACATTACAGGGTTAAGGCAAACTTATGTATCTTGGTAGTACGTGGTTAGATTTTTTATTTTTCCCATTTAACTTTTTTTTATAAGGGTTATTCCTTTGTTGCTGTGAGAGTCAAAGCACAGAAGGATGCTGAATGCTGTAAGGCCCTCTGAGGCAAATTGTGATTTGTGATGCTGGGCTGACTAGGTAAAAATTGAAAGCAAGGGTGAGCAGCAGCACCATATCCAGTTCTAATAATACATTCATGGTTTTAACCTGTGCATTGACAGCCACAGAAAGTTTGCTAATCCAGCAGGGACTTGGGATGGTCTGGGAGCGGATGCTGGCGTCGAGGTTTGGAACTGGCTGTGCTCACTTTGTTACAGGCCACAGTCGGACTATAGGTATGAAACTCAGTTCACATATACAGCAGTGGTGTGCCACTTCAAAACAAAAGGGAAGCCAAATCACAGAAAAAAAAAAATTGCATAATGTTGCTTTAAAGAGCCTCTGCAGTCACTGTCTCACCAGCAGGACTCTGGGGTCCTCTGATCAGTGGCTCAAGAAAAAAAGAGACTTCTAAACTTTGAAATTGTCTCCCTTTGGACTTAAATTCTGTGGACACTTTGGACATCTTTAAAAAGCAGCTGAACTTGCTTTTGCTTAGTTTTACTATTTCATGTAATATTTATTTATGTGAAGAAATGTGAAAAATTGTTATATATTCTTATTCTATGATGTTTTTGGCTTGATGATGTCTGCATTTCACATCTGTTGCTTCGTCTTTACAACCTGTTTTGACTTTTTTGTAAAACACATTGTGATGTCTACCCTTGAAAGAAGCTGTATAAATAAACATAGTTATTTACCTCTTCTACGAAAGGCCAAAATATTCCAGCTGTTACCATCTTATATCATAAAGAGCTAACTGCAGGTCTGCAAATAGTATTGTCATAATACCAAAATTATGACTTCAATACCAACCTACTATCGCCATACAGATACTGAAACAATACTGCAGCAAAAACCTCAAACAACAGGAAAACAAATGAAATAATATATAAGATGACCATCCTGACATGAAAAGAAATAAATGTCTTTAAAAAGAGACAACAGAGACACTACATTTGAGTTATTTGAGCTGTTTTATGATCAATTTAAATTATTAATTTGGAGATTAACTTTTAATGGAAATCTGGCAACAAAGTGCTATGTTTAAACTGTACACAAGAGGGAGCTATTATGTAAATACTGAGGGGAGTTCTTGAATGACCTATGGGCACCTGATCAAGACAGATTATGTCAACTACTGCTCTGTTCACTCTTTGCAATTTTCAAATCTTTGACATACTTTTTGTCGCTTCCAAACACAGCTGGAAGGGAAGGCTACCTCCACTGGGCGGTTGCAGATTTTGCTGGCATGTGTTTGTATGCCTTGTGGTTTGGGAGATGTAGCCTATATAAATTATTCTCATGGTAGTTTCAGTGGTTTAATAATTCAGTTTGATAGTCTGTAAAAACAATAACCACAAATGACAGTGACTGTAAGTCTGGTACTTCGTGATTCTAAAACCTCAAATGTAGGATTATTAGCCTGCATACTACAGCAGTGCACTGACATAGACACAAACTACAAAATGCACCTCGGCATGTGACTCCCTTGGTCTGCATGGGTTTAAAATATTTTTTTGGGGTGCACCCTATGTATGAAGGCATTGTCCTCACCACAGCGGTCATGGGTTCGACGCTGACTCACGGCCATTTGCTGCATGTTGTCCCCTCTCTATCCCCCTTTCACACTGTCACTCTGTCGTATTCAATAAAGGAAAAAATGCGGAAAAATAATCTTCAAAAACAAAAAAAAACCCATCTTTTTCACACAGGCTTTGGGTGTCCATGGGGTTACCAAGACTGTCAGGGATGTAGGCGAGATAATACCATATTTCACTCCATGCATCTGCTTTGTCAACAAGCCGTGGATGGTTGACAAGACGAGCATCTGAAATGTTAGCAGCCATGGTTCTCATTCTTCTCACCGTGAAAGCTAATGTTTGACATGCCCACAATGCTTGGTGGGATTGCCAACAGAGCAACAGCAAACAACAGAGCACGCGCACACACACTTAGCCTCACTGTCCCATGTGGAAAAACACTTTAATTTCTAAAGTGTCGGTATCAATAAAAAGGGGTAAGGTAGGGTCGTTTTAACAGCTGAGTAACACAATACTTTTCTAGAAATGGTATACCATGCAACACTATTTGCAAATGTGTTCTGATTCTGAATCATGAATGCAAATGTTAATTAAAAAGTGTCATCTGTACAGCTGAGTAATGTGCAGTTGGCATTTTTGCTTTTTCTTAATGAAGGTTTGGTCAGTTAATGTGTAATGTGTAATCACTGTCTTCTCCAACCTATCTTCTTGCAAATGTAACTTTCAGATTCACTTAAATAATGTTATCCTCCTGTTTACTTTCACTGATATTGGGAAGGAGAACATTAATCAAAATGAGCAAAACAGTCTGTTTTATAACTCTAAACTAGAAATGACGTTCAGTTACTTTATAGCCCAATTATCCATGAAGCTATCTCTCCTTCCTGCTGCTGCCTGTGCCTCTCTCCGCTGACTTTTATTTCTTTCCTGTGATGCATAAACAACGAGTCTTAGAGCCTGTTACACAGTTGCCTTTGGTGGGGAAATCATCTGATTGCATACATTTCCTTCTTCTTCTGTCCTTAATTGGATTTCTTCCTCTCTTTTTAGATTGCCATGTGTTTGATCTCCCCCTTCCCCTTCCCCTTCCTCCTCCTCCTCCTCCTCCTCCGCCTCCTCCTCTTCAATGTTTCCATCCGTCTGTGGATCAGAGGAGCAGAGGAGGGAGGAAGGGGGGAAGAGGAGGAAAATAGAGTTCAGGCCAGTGGCTGGGCTATCAAAGACTCTCTCTGGGGTAAATTGCATTTGTAGGTGCATGCATGCACTCAAAAAAACAGCTAATTGACTCACCAGTGCATAAAAGCTAAAACAGCAGACCTCTAAAGGTTTTAGCAAGATATAAACATGGTATCACACACGATGCAATCAGGTGAAATATGCAATTCTCTCAATAATTGTCTCAGTTACATCCTAGCTTGAGTTTGTGTTTCTTCTGAGTAATACAATTAGTTTCATGTTGAAAAGTTTGGTTTAAATGATGTCACTGAATATATGAATTTCCCTGCAGGACTGACTTCATCAAAGGAGGCTGTGATTAAGGCATCAGCAGCCACGTCGGTCAGGAATGATGGCAGGCAGGGATTTGCCGGCTGCCTTGCAAGGCATGTATGGATGATTGATATGACAAGTGTAACTACAACAGTGCCCTGCGAACAGCTTCTTTGCCAAGTTGAATGATAGGTGTAAAAGGGTTGAGATGAAAGTAAAACCAGCAATTCATGAAGCATTTCTACTGCCAGGGGGAAGCTGACAGACAAACGATGCTCTACTGATGAGGAAGCCTGGAAAAATATGGCACCATGATGCATAATGCAACAGGTACACACCAACACCAAATTTTCGTATTCATGCACAGTGAGAGCAGAGATTGAGTGCACAGACAGAGGTGGTGTTTTTTATTATGCAGACTGACACTTGATTATTATTTGAATGTCTTCATGTTTTATTGCTGTTTATTGCCTCATGATGACTGACAGTGTGACTTGTGTGACTAGTGTGGTCTACTGGAGTCTGAGAGCTGCAACGCCTCCAGACTGTATAAATGCTTTTAGTTTCCCTGCATTTGAATAATTGACTATGAAACACACAGTGCTAACATCAACTTTGTTGTTTTCAGTCCATTCAGTATGTAAAGGGTCAAAGGTCACAAGGCCAAATATACTATAAATTAAGGGAACATGAAAATGCTTAAACTCTAAAGTAAAGCAAAAAAAAAAAATTTATATGACTCTATACAATATAACCAGCATCATTTTTAAGTAACACTTTCCACAATTACACCACCTGTTCCAAGCAGAAATATCACCTTTTTATGCCCGCTTGCCGAGCTGTATATAATGTCCAGTCACGGAAAGGTGGGGACAGAGTGGTCTCGCCTCTGAGCCGGGGAGGGATATAGAGTAACAGCATCATAATGATAATTTGTGTAAAAGGTAAAGCCAGAAAGACATGACCATGGGTGGAAAGTGAGACATTTTGATTACGTATTATGTTGGTGATCGCACCACAGCAGATTTATAAAGCAGCTGCTGTTAATTAGCGTCTAGTTATGTGGCTGTGGCTCAGAGGTAGAGTGGATCATCCTCTAATCGGAAAGTCAGTGGTTTGATCTCCAGGCAACATGTTGACGTATCCTTGGGCAAGATACTGAACCCCAATTTGCTCCCAATGCTGCGTCATCGGAGTGTGAGTGTGTGTGAATGATAACTGAGTAGGAGGTGGCACCTTGTACGGTAGCCTCAGTCACCAGTGTGTGAATGTGTGTGTGAATGGGTGATTGTGATATGTAGTGTGAAAGCGCTTTGAGAGGTCAAAAAGACTAGAAAAGCGCTATACAGTTGCATTCCATTTACCAAGGAGAAGAAGACCAGCAGTCGTAAATGTCCACACACTGGAAAAACAATGAGATTCAGGAGCTCCGTATCCTCTGAGCAGAGGGCGAGATCAGCCACCATATAACAGAGACGGTAAATGATTGTGATTGACATGTGCCTTTGTAATTGTTTAGAAAGCACTGCTGATGCATATATTATGTCATACTAGCAGACAAAGCTGCTGTGTTACATGTTATGCCTGGGATTACAGGGACCTTTACCTTTGACTTTTGACTACCAAAATCTACTCACTTCATCCTTGAGCACAAATATTTGTGCCAAATTTGAAGAAATTTTCTCAAGGCATCATGAGATAACGTGTTTACAAGAATGTTACTGATGCAAGGTCACGGCGACCTTGACCTTTGATTTATGACCACCAAAATCTAATTACTTCATCCTAAACTGTCAAACTTCCAGTATTTTAAAACTTTGGAATGAGAACAAGCTGGAAAAGCCTGATTAGCTATTTGTCACTGTCAAAATTGTGACGTCTGTCCCTGAAGAGGCCCTCTCTCCTGCAGCCATGAGCTGCACTATCCTCCTGTGAGGCAACATAAGCCATCTTACCATCACACTTGCTTGGAGGTCAGTCAGAATCTTTAATACACACATTCTCCCATCAAGTTTGTTTTTTTATAAATCCCAGTTAGCTTAGGAAGTGGCATATGCCATGTTTTGTGCCTACGCAACATTTCTA
Source organism: Plectropomus leopardus (assembly GCF_026936395.1). NCBI lineage: Eukaryota > Metazoa > Chordata > Actinopteri > Perciformes > Serranidae > Plectropomus > Plectropomus leopardus. The sequence continues at coordinate 36,653,939 of NC_142183.1, read as the reverse complement.
AATGAGGCCCCAGATCTTTGTTCCCCTAGTGCTCCTAGTGACTCATCGCTCATTTCATCCTTCAGTTCTTATCTACAAATATTGACTCAACCAGTAGGGCTTCTTGTCCGTCCATGTTCTGGGATCACTTTAACAGCCAAGCACCAAATTGGCAAAAACTGAACACGACATTCATCACCAGAGCTCTGCTTACCTTATATAACCCTGTCCACTTCACTGGTCTGTATCAACTGCTAATGTAATACGTAGGTTAGTATGGAGGGATACATGTCTGTATGTATATACGGTATATTTTCTCCTCCCAAACACATTGCAGTCCTCTTTGACTTGACTTTTATCATGGATTTTGTCATTGCTGCTATCCAGGCCATCTCTAATTAGTGTGATATCTTTAGATTAAGTTGTTTTTTTTGTTTTTCCGAAGGTAAACACACACATACTCACACACACACACGCACACACACACACACACATTGAAACAAACTTTGTTTATGGGTGCTTGCTTCCATGGCTGTTGGTAATAAATAATAATAATAATAAAATAGTGAATCCCACTGGTGCTGATGTGTATTATAGCCTGAGGATAAAAACAGAGAAACATGGGGGCGTCGGTGATGATTGTGTGTGCATGTGTGTTTGTGTATGTGTGTTGCCATAACCCTGTCAGTTAAAACTCAGGAGCCTTGACACAATAATAAGCCCATCCTCCTCCCAGCGGCCCCCAGCCATATTATTCAGTGGTCCAAATATGGAAATACAGCCGGTACCTCAGAGATGGGGTGGTGGGGGGTGGGGGGTAGACAGAAGGCACAGTGTGCGATTGTGTGTGTATGTGTGTATGCTCATGCTCAGTGATGTTCTGCCAATCAAACTTTCAAGAGAGGATGAAGAGACAGAGAGAGGAAAAAAGACAGTTAATTTGGTCCCACTGTTTGTGAAATGTCTTGTTTTTTTTCCCTGCCAGTTTAAAATACTTGTGTCTATTGATGATGTGAGCAGCAACTGACACAATAAAGTGAAATACTTTTCCATGCAAGGTGACTTTGCACTGTGGCAGCCCCAAGTGGCACCTGGAGATAACATTTGAATAGTTTAAAAAGCTGAGGGACTCATTAGTCCCAAAGTACAAATGATATTTGTTACATACATGCTCTGCATACTGAGTGGGGGGAAAGTATACAGCAAAATTACATATAATGCATAGCCAAGGGCCCCCATAGGAAATTGAGGACAAGAGGTCATTCCGAGAAATTTGAGCATCAAACACTTGATTTTTATGCACCAGTTTATGGTGGAAATGTCAAGGGAAAAAACATCAAATTCAGGCAGCAGGTGACAAATTCAGAATATCAAAATAGAGAGAATTATCATGCAGTGAGACTCTCAGGCATTCTGTGCTGCCAGCCTGCTCCTAAGTCATCGCATACCTTTGCTTTTGCAATGCTTTTGGCATGAGATTCCGACGCCAAAAGCCAACTTTCTTGTCTGCATTATATGTCGCTGGATGGCATCACCTGAAAACATGGCCAGACAGAGCTGGTGCCGGCCAGATTGCACCTGCTGTAGTAGCATGATTCACACACAGGCAGTGTCAGTTGAGAACACAGATGCACAGAACCTGTCATGTCTGCATAATGCGCTGCAGGTTGAAATGCTGTCAGTTACAACATAATCTCAAACCCAAGACTTTCATAAAGGAGTCTAGTGTTTGCTTACCGTCTGAATGTGATGTTCTTTTTCTCTGTTATCTGTTGCCATGTGCCTCCTTCTTCTAATCCTAACCATCTGTGCCAGCATGTGTGTTTTTCGAAGTCCCACCATGGGTTGCCATGTGCTGTTGTTGTCTAAACATAACCACATGTAGCATCATCCCACCATGTGCTTGTGCTGAGATCTCTGTAGCAGCCACATACATCACATAAAGAGCAGATGCAGAAGGATACCTAAATTGTAAAATGTAGACAAGGAAGTCCACTGCGAAGTGGCAATATATGACAACTTGGGATAAGAATGTTTTGGTATTGCTTTCAAATTTTTATTTGCCAGTAGACCAAGTTTTCTTAGTTAACGGTATATTTGCTACGTTAGCACACATGTAGGCATGATTTACTCTTCAGTCCTCATATGTTGAGGCAGTAACGTCTTTAAATGTGTATGTGGCATCTATTGATGTCAGTGACACATTAATTCAATTTAATTAATGTATAAACCCTTTATTTAAATAGTTCATAAATTATTCATGTCATGTTTACAGGTAGAGAATGGTAAACTTGGACATGAAGAAACCAAGCTGTTGATAGACGTTTTTAGGTCTTTTTAAAATTAGTAGCCTCTGGGGGATTGTTTTAAAGCTGAGGTCGCTGTTTTTTTTTTGGGGTGGGGGTTGTACAATGCACATTTGTTTTTACATTTACATTGTGTTGTGTGTCTTATTATGTGCAAATAAACTTGTCAGAAAGTGTTCTCATCTGTTAGGTAACATGTCTCTGCGCAAACTAATTTTCAGACAATGTTTTTTATATATGGCAACTGTTTAAATGTGTAATTTTTAAAATTGATTTTATTTTGCCGTAAAAAAAAAAGTATATTTTACACAGAATCTCACTATGAATTACTAGCTGATGCCATCCATGGGTGGCTGTTGCTCAGAGGTAGAACAGGTTGTTCTCTAATTGGAAGGTCAGGGATTTGATCCCTGGCTCTTCCAATCAACATATCAAAGTATCCTGGGGTAAGACACTGAACTCGGAACATTGGACTGTGAGTTCACATGAATGGCTACTGAGTAGCAGGTGGCACCTTGTGTTGGTAGACCTGGCCACCAGTGTGTGAATGTGACATGTAATGTGAAAGTACTCTGAGCGGTCACAAGCACTATACAAGTGCAGGCCATTTAATCAGGAGTGTATCATGCGGATGTGAAGGGTGGCTTTTGGCATTGGGATCTTATGCAGTATTTGACAACTTCGGAATGATGTTGGCTGGTATAGTACATAATCTTGGGAATTATTTATAATGACGCCAGTTGTTTTGCTGAGATTGCAATGTATCGGCTAGTTTCAGTGTGTGTGAATGTTCTTGTTAAGTTCTGAGTTCTTGGTCTTGATGTACGTATCTATTGTTGAGTTTGTGTTTTGTACTGTCTCCTGTGTAGTTGTTAAGAGTTTTATGTATTTTAAAGGCCCATAGGAACAGACATTGCAAATTAGCTCAGTCTATCAGTGCTGTGGTGTGTGGCATTAGTTTACAGATACAGAAATAAACATTTCAAAAAAGCACAAGAAAATAATAGTTGTCTTTGTGCAGTTATTTTTTTAAAAAGCAGGGAGATGTGGTAATAGTTGCGTGATGGATGACATGTTCAGCAGCTTTGTCAGCTTTTTATTATTCTATTCAAATCCTCTACAGATATTTGAGGTGCTGATCTGTTGTGTCTGCACCAGTATGTGTGCATGCTTGTCTGCACACATGGCAGCATCTTCTTTGTTTATGACAGTGTGTGTTTGTGCATCCCTGCCTCCATATGTGTATGTTTGCCCCAGCTTTTTCAAAAAGAGCTCGACTGGCTATTAGGCATGCAGTGAACTCACTTACTCTTTGCCTAAGTATGAAAAATGAATGGGCTTCTGACAGCGATATTCAGTTGAGAATGGTTTGCAGTATATGGGTGCGTGCACATGCTCAGTTTGTGTGTGTGTGTGTGTGTGCGTGTGTGTGTGTGTGTGTGTGTGTGTGTGTGTATGTGTGTGTGGGACACACTGTGCACACTGCATATGCATCAGTGCCTCATAATGTGTGTGTATCTACTTAAATATGCATGTCTGTGCATGTGTGTACACAACAGACTGTTTGTCAGCATCACAAATGACTATCCTATTAATTAGGAATGATTCCTAAGCCAATGGAGACAGCCGGGAGAAAAGTCAGGAGCCAAAAGTTCAAAAAGGTAATGCTTCAATTAAAATATTCATTAAGACTACCCTGTTTACTCAGTCATCCGTGACAAACGACTTGCTGCTGCTGGTCAGACTTCAGTTTGTTCCAACACACACACACACACACACACACACACACGCAGCACACACGCGCGCACACACACACACACCTGAGTCACCATGACTCAGAGTAAAGGCAAATCTGCCTTTTTTTTGACAGAGCAATCTGTCAAAAAAAAGAGATATGGAACTAAAATCAGCAAGGCTCCAGTAAGCATCTAAAGTGCATGTGTCAGATTGTAAAGTGACCTGAAGTGGGTGAATAAATGACTTGATACAGTTGTCACAGCCTCTCACATCCTCTGTGCTTTATGAGGTACTTTGTAACTGTCATTTGTTGGAGCAAAATCTGTTTGTTTGCTCTCCAGTGCACTCCAACACAAAGATGTCTCCTCTGTGTCTCTGTTTGCCTTTCAGAGAGTTGGAGACCTTGGAAATGAAAAGTGTTTGGGCTGAATAATAGAATGACTACATTAAAGGGATAGTTCAGATTTTATGAAGTGGGGCTGTGAAGTTCTTATCCATAGTCAGTAGCAGATGATGGTTGGCATGCTTCCAGTTTGGAGAAGCCGATATTATACTGCAATGCACCGCTGTGGATGGAGGTTAGCAGCAAGATGTAGATTCGCCAAAAAAAGGCCTACCTTAACAAATGAACAACAGTCTACATGTAAGCTACATTGAGAATATCTTAAATGCTTTACCTTACTGCCAGACAGTCCTTTTACTTTGGCCCTTCATTTTCTCAACCATCTAACTTTCATATTCCTACACATAAACACAACTGTTATTATACAACTGGTTGTGGCACCAGTAATGATTCTACCGCTAGCCAGTCCCTCCAGGATTTTGCAATGTTGCAATCACAAGAATTCAAGTGAATTCCGACAGTCCCCGTGAATTCTGCACGACCTTGCAATTTGGTCCAACCACCTTAACTTTACCACAAATTTGACTCATTTCATTGTATAGCTGTGCATAAAGTGATTGATCCGCTCAGCCGCTCTCTTTCTCTGTTTATCATAAGACTACTGCCACACACACAGTGGCAGAGATAACTGTTAGCAGCAAACAGCTACTTTTACACATGAGCTCTCCCACAGCTCACCACAAGTTTCTTACCCGCAGCACAAAGCAGCCGAATACTAACTTTAATCTTGAGGAAACATTGTTTCAGATGCACACATAAATTTAACAGACCTCTTCAGAACACTGTACACAGATTATTGTACTAACTGTTGGAGCTTTTTGACATTACAAACTATAAAGAGTCACAACCACTGTCAAACTGTCAGATGCATAGCAGGTTCTCTCTCACCTGATGGTGGAGCTGCGGGGCACACACTGTCTCCTTCACATGACATTGATGCTGTCGGGGCTCTTGATCCTGGACTCTCTCTCACCTGACAGTGAAGCTGTGAAGCGTACAGTGGTTTCTGTGTTATCTGTGTCTGTCTAATCTGTAATGTCACCTATTCTTCCCCTCAATCACTGTCTTTACAATCAGGTCAGCCTGTTTCATCCTCATCGACCTTGCTGTTCCTAAATCTTCCTGACTGGCTTTGTTCATTTCATAGTTTATTCACAGAGTAGCTAAAAAATGTAAATACAAACATGATTTATAGTAAAATTAGATGTGGGAAATGGGACACCCTGATAAGTTAAAGTCTAGCAAGTCAAAGTTTACAAATATCAGTTTCATCCTGCAACTGAACTCTAATCTAAAACTTCAAAAGCATTTAAAATTACTCTCAGATCTGACTCATTTGACAAAGAAAAATGTATGCTAGCTTGGATTTTTTTTGAATCTCTGATTTATTTTTTTCCAACTTTGTCTCTGAAAATGTATCATTTCATGATGTGCATCCTACATAATTGTAACTTTAACCCTATGAGACATGGATAGATCAGTTTTCTTGTGCTACTTTCAGACTCTTTTTCCAAGCTGTTTAACCCTTTGAAAACTAAGCATTTAGTTTTATTTTTTTAGAACACATGGGGAGGAAAGGCAGTGAGCAAATTAGCAAGAAATTCGTAAAAGGTGGCAAGAAAAAACATGTCAAAAAAACAATATTCATCACACAATATTGTTTTTTATAATAATATACTTAATATAATTATCTTACAGAAAAAAATAAACAGATTTTTAAAAATGTTTTAACAACAATTAATAATTGTTATAACAATTAATTTTTGGGGTCATTTCTTGTTTTTTACCTTACCCTTTTTTATGCTTATTTTCAGGTAATTTTCTTGTTTTGTTTTGTTTTGTTTTGTTTTACTAATGTATTGCAAATTTTTGTATCATGTTTTTTTTTTTGCTTATTGCCCTCTCCCCAACCAACTTGCTCAGGTTTCAAAGGGTTTAAAAACACAAACTGATGATAAAAAATACATAAATAAACTGACATGAAACCAGGCATTTCAAACCACAACAATCACAAACACAGCCCACGAATCCTGGAGAGACTGGCTAGAGGCAAGGCATTCAATGCCTTTAAAGCTGATATAAATCATGTATTTTCAGTATTACTGCTGTATATTACTGAATAACAATCATGAACACTTATTTTATAAACTACAGTTAATGTTAGTGTTGAAAGCATAATGACCCAAGGAAAGACAATTCTGCTGAGGCTCAGCCAAGATGATATCATTATTTTAACTTCCTACTTGGCTAGAGGAAGCAAAAAGTGGCCATTTTTTCTGGTCCAGACTTCCACCTCAGCTGATCTGTGAGGTGGCACAACTCAGCTCATCCATCTTCAAAGTAGAGCATACAAAAGGTAAATTTCCTATTAAAATATTAATTAAGTTTAACCCATCTACTCAGTCATCTGTGACAAATTGCTTGGTTAGCGCTGGGCTGACTTCAACTTCGTCTTCTGCAGTTCCCTGACTCATCATGTGTTCCGATGTCCCACTTTTCCTCATTTCATTTCCTACCTGTGCCATGATGAAAAGTGTCCATCTGTACAATTTTGTATTATCTTTAAGGAAACGTTGCTGTCTGCTTTTTAATCATTTCTGCGCTCATATCTTTAACTACACATGGAGGAAATGACTTAATGAGTTTTAGAAGTGCAGCTTCATGAACTGTCTTTGATCTGCAGTAATAACACGTTGCTTTCATGCTGTGATGCATCTTTTGAGGCTGCTTTCTAAACTGCTTACATAAAAGTCATATGTCCAATACGACTCATGAAAGAAACGATATACGCACTAATTTTCTCTTATTATTGTTCATATCCATGATTTTGTTCTTATTTTCACCAGTGTTTTCTTATTTTTCTTATTCAGTAAGAGAACCTTTGATAAGCGATCCAGAGCACACCTACAAAGATAATAGAAAAACATCTAATTTTCACAGTCCACAAATTGTTGCCCATCGCAAAAGAAAAAAGTGTTACATTTGAGGAACATTTTTTTAAAAATCGAAATAATCAAATATAGATAATGTTCTGAGTAGTTATCATTACTTAATTATTACATTTTGGGGCTAGATAAATAAACTATACTTGGTGCATTGATCCTAAAGACTGTGATTTCAGTTACTGTGTGTACCTCTGTTGACCAGAGCTGAATGTAACTAAGTACATTTACTCAAGTTCTGTACTTAAGTCCAAATCTGAGGGACTTTTACTTTACTTGAGTATTTAAATCTCATGCCACTTCCCATTTCTACTCCACCACACTTCAGAGGGAAATTAAAGTTTTTGTGGACAAACCCTATGAAAATATACAAGTGCAGCTGAGACAATTAGTTGATTAATTAGAAAACTAATTGGAATTTTTTTCTTTCATCCTGTAAGTCATTTTTCATGTAAAAACTTTTCATGGTTCCAGCTTCTCATAAACAGATTTTGTTTTATTACATTTATTTAAACCTTTTTGCATGTGCACTGTTACTTTTAGTACTTCAGTACATTTCCCTAAAATCATATTTGCTTTGTTTAAGTTTATTTAAAAACTTAAACAAAGTTTAAGTTTGTTTAAGTGCAGAAGTTCCTCTTCTTCTTCAAGCCTTTTTTTGGTGTTAGGTCTCCAGTGTTGTGGCACATGGCACAAAACCTGCCCTTAGTGTTTAGGGGGCTTTGCCTGTGCTAACAGGTGACTGATGATCGGTGGGATTCATCACTGAGTACACCTGGTAACAGCAGATTTGCTTGGTTAGTTGACTTCTCTTTTATTTTCTCTTACCAAAAACTTCAGTGCAAATTTGAGAGAAATTTAAGAGAATCTTGCTGAATGGGCCACATCAAATATTAAACCATTAGCCATATCAGTTTGAAATTTACAGTAAATTTAATATCAAGTTAGAATGCTTAGAATGCTCAGTTCTGCTTGGTTGGGTCACATCCATGGTTACTGTTGGTAACAGCATGTGCAGTTTAGTTGTACCTGTTCCAGAACTCAACAACAAATGCTCATATCGAGGGAGGGATGATACCAAAAGTTTGAAATGCATTTATTGTAGGCATCTTCCTTTTTTTTGTCTAGCCCCCCGATGTTGTTGAGTGACACCATGCAAGCATGTCATAGGTCACACACAGACACACAGACATATATATATATATATATATATATATATATATATTTGAATTCTTGGTCTTCCAAGTAACGTACAAATAGCAACCTAGAAATACTGAACAACGCATATCAATGAAAAGTCCCTGACTGCTCAACCATTCAGATGGAGCAGCTAAGACAACATTTTTACACACCTCTTTTAAAACAGCATTTTAGAAGAAAGCCACAGTTACATTTTCTGTCGTTGGAGAGCAGTGAAAAATGTCCACACATTTGCAAACACATCAGCGACTTACAAGTGCATCACATTTTCACTTACTCCAAAGTAAAAAAGGGGAGAGACAACAGTTACTGTAAAGTATGAAAGTGGTCAGAAGAGATCTTCTTTATGATGGTGTTTTTTTCCCCCTGAAGTATCTTTTTTTTTTTTTACTGTTTTTGGGGGTGCTTTTGGAAATACTGCTGTAGATTAATTATAGCCTGTCATAGATGAATTCCTTTCAAGCAACAATTATGAACTGAGACATGCAGAAAGACAGCATGAGGGCAAGTAATGACGTACAAGGTGTGTGTGTGTGTGTGTGTGTGTGTGTGTGTGTTTGTGTGTTTCTGTTTATTCACTTTAAATGTAAAGGTACTACTGGCTATCAGAGCCAGGAGGGATGGACCATTCAGGGCAGTTTGTTCTTTAACAATGTGATACACTCACAACACCATAAATGGAAGGTTGGTCAGATGTCAGATGCTCCATTCAAACTACAGCATTCACAGGATTCTCAAACTACGGTGTTTCACTCTTATATTGTATAATGGTATACAAGGTAACAAAAATACATGAGAAACTAAAAATATTCTGCTATAACTAGAGCAATCAGTAAAGTATGCCTAAGAGCAAGTAGCTAAAATGACACATGTTCCTAAGCTTTAAATTAACTAATGCTGACAGAAAAATATGACCAAGAATCCTACATGCATTTATTTTAATGGTAAATACAGATAGTTTTTACACATCACATAAAAAGTTGATTACATTTATTGCTGAATTTATGTCCAAGCGAACAGGAGACTAACTTACCGACAGTATAGATTTCCCATACCACTGAGGGTCACCCATAATGCATCATGTTTATTACATTTTTCCACAGTCAATTTTCTACTAATAAAAAACAACCTAGGTAAAAAGGGAATGGTTGGTAGTCCACATTTAACAGTAATAATTAGGAATAAACAAACACAGAAACAAAGCAATGATTTGTATTTGCTCCTCATATATGCATTTGCTGAGATATGGCAACGACAAAAGGTTAACTAATTGTCATGTATTTAACAGGTACTGTATTTCACTTAATTTCTGCATTTAATTTGTTTTTATTTGGGGCTTTATAATCTTCCATACATTTTACATGCATGCTTCTGGGGTTTGTTTATTATGGTTACAAGGTGGAAAATGAGATATGGAATACAGCAGCGTGTGTTAAGGTGTGTGTGTGTTTGTTTGCGTGTGTCTGGGCGTGTGTGTGTACATGTGCGTTTGCTTGCTTGCTCAGTTTAAATTAAGTGAAAGTAAGCTCTAATTAGGTACTAGAGGGAGGATGGATTGAGAAAAAGAATGGGAAAAAGAGTGAGAAAAAGAGTTTTTTGAGGCTGAATCAAAAGAGACAGCACCAGCAGGAGAACGATAAAGGTGAATTGTTTTTGACAAGTCCTAAGTATTTCTGATTCCCAGAAGCGCAATAATGATTTCAAGGTGTTTTTTTTTTTTTTACTTGAAATATTCATTTTTAGTGCAACCTTTAGTCATAAACAAGACAAAAAACCCCATCTGTATATGTGAAAAACAGGTTTATTAGTGAAATGAGACATCTTGACAATTACTAAAGTTGTCTTAAAGGAAGCGGGTCAGAGAGAAAGAGAGGCAGCCGAGACAATTAAAATGATTCCGGACTGCTGCTGTCAAAACCAAGTGTTTCATAACAGCTTATACTTTTCTATCTGTAATGGTCATGATGGTAACTGGGTACCTGACTGAAGCCCACTTGAGGCAGGTGCTAATGAGACATGGCAGGATAAAGTTTAGAAATAGAAAGAGTGATAAATACAAAACATAGGCCTCCGCATTTAACACATCATTATACTCCAAGAGAAGGCAAAATGCAAAGCATCCATGAAGAGGAATTCTGCAAATGTCCTTGCACTAAGTACCCCTGCACACCATCACTATGTACAGCAGTCACATAAAAAGTACAAATGCACAGGAAAGCCGGATATCTCCACCAGCATTTAGGTCTCGTGAGTAAAAGATGAGTACCTGATAATTACTGGTGAGATTAGATGGTATTGATATAGAGTTTATGAATATAAATTTCAAAGCATGATTTTAAAACTCTTAACAGCCCTAAGCCATTTTTTACCACTTTTGGTCTGCCCATATTTATTTGGTGTAACAAAGCTTGTATAACATCAAGCCTGTAATACACAGTCAAGCTGTAAACGTTTTGCTTTCAGTAGAACCTGGGCTATAAGATTCTTTGTGCTGCAGTGATGTCACTTGATGTATAAAGAGTTTTGGGAGCAACCATAAAGACAAAAAAAAAGAAAATTAAATCTCACAGGTTTTGACTGAAAAAACACACAGCAATACACAACTCTTTTGCGCCCTAAAACAGTTAACCTTAAAAAAAAAAATTATAAATTATGTAGTTTATAAACTATTTACATTTCTTCCAAGGAAGGCATTACTATGCCACAGAGGGCCACACCTCAAGATTTGCGCTTCATTAGAGTGAGGGCACACAGGAACCTCTGATTGGTTTAAAGACTCTCGCAGAGCATTATGGGAAAAGCAAATATGGTTGTTAGCATCAGAGCTAGTAATGATGAATGACCTATTATGGATAAAATATGGACAAAAAGACAATCAATATTGGATTTATTGTCAGAAATACCTTAAAAGAAGCAGGAGTTCCAGGCTGGATAGGGAAGCTTGTGTAAGGGCTGCAATCGAACCAAGAGCAGCATTGGAACGACACAGTCACTAGATTCTAGCAGAAAAAAAAGTAAGGAGCTACAATTTATGCTTCAAACTTTAGTTTGAAGTGTGTGTGTGTGGGGGGTGGTGTTTTTTTGTTTGTATGTTTTTTGTTTGTTGGTTTACTCGTTTTTTTGGTAGGACAGGACACGAGCATTAAAGGGGAAGAGACAGGGGATGACATGCAGCAAAGGGATGCATTTATGAACTATTTGCATCCAATAATGTCTGTCTAACAGCTTTAAATCACAAAATCTGCTGGAAACATAAAATGTGCAGGCTAAACAGATAAGGAGCATCACAATCATGAAAAGAGCAAGGCACATTTTGGATTATGTTCATTTTATGTTATGTATTATGTTATGTATACACACACACACACACACACACACACACATTGCAAAAAGGTGCAATAAAAATAGTTAAAAATAGTTATCAACACAGGATTCTGGTGCTTTGGCCACTGTGCTGGATCATCTCCCAATGTAAAAGTCATGTCACATAGAACATTTTGTTGCTGTTTCTCTTTATTATGATCAAAGCTGTCGTCATCATCATCCTCATTAGAGAAAGAGCCATCATCCCCTCTTGCATCATGACTATTGCTGTCATCATGAGCCGGTAATGGGCTGATTAAAACTAGGAACATTACGACTAGCATCTGTGCTTAAGTGTGGCACATCTAGTTAGTTAACATCATCGGTTTGAACATCACTACTTCTACTGCTACAACAAGCATTAACATCGATGTCGGTGGAGAGGCAACACTGCCACCTGTAGCAGCAGACACACTAACGTTGCTTGTTGCAGGAAATGTAACCATATTATTATCAAATGCAGCTGCTCCAGGAAGAAAGCTGTTCATTTTGGAAGATTATCTATCATTTTCTTACTTTCCTCCTGCTTTCTCCAATTTTGTGTGCTGCTTTCATATCTCCTTTTAATGTTTCATCTGTATATCTCTCTCTTCTTCCTCTCTGTTAACCCACTACACACACACACACACACACACAAACATGACTCAAACAGCCCATTGTTTACTTCCTGAAATGTGACATACTTAGCTCACTGTTGGTCAGTGGCACATGGAATAGACCACTGGGGGTGGGTCCCCAGGCTCAGGCTGAGGGAAGTGGTGGTGAGTGTTTTACCCAGTTCAGGTGTTGCAGCCACTGTACACATGCCACTGCTCACACACGCAGCCCATCAGCCCATAATACAAGCAGGGTTTCACTCTCTCAGTCTCCATGCAGTGAGGAAGGCAGTGGGAACAAAGCACAGGCAAGCAATACCACTCTGTAATACCACAGGTGGCTGCCAAGGAGGTCATCAGCCACAAAAAGCCAACCTGAATATCCATCCATTTTCATCTGCTTATTTGGGGTCAGGTCATGGAGGCAGCAGGCTAAACTCCAGCTCTCCAGATGTCCCTCTCTCCAACAATGCTTTCCAGCTCCTCCTGGGGGATCCAGAGGCACTCCCAGGCCAAATGAAATGTAATGTTCTGGGTCTGCCCCAGGGCCTCTTACCAGTTAGACGTGCCCAGAACACGTCTAAAAGGAGGCTACTAGGAGGAAACCAATCAGATGCCCAAACCACCGACACTGGCCTCTTTCAATGAGAAGGAGCAGCGGCTCTACTCACAGCTCCCTGTGGATGTCTTAGGTCCTCTATCTCTAAGGCTGAGCCCAGGTGGGGATTAGGACATAAATGGACCAGTATGTCAAAAGGTCCCTCTTCATTGCGACAGTCTGGTGCAGCACCTGCATCACTGCAGATGTCACGCCAAACTGCCTAACTATGTCACGCTCCATTCTACTCCCACTCATGAACAAGGCCCTGAACTCCTCGAACTCTGTCGCTCGGGGCAGTAACTTTCTCCCAACCCAGAAAAAAAGAATTCCCTTTCCGCCGAACTCTTTATTAAGGGACACTTCTTGCCAACTGTCTCTGAGTCTCCTATTTTACTTTGAACGGTGCCTCTAAATCAACTGGGTCACCGCAGTAAATACAGATGATCCAGCAAAGACAGAATGAGGAAAACAATGTTTTCGACCATGAAAGCACATAGAAATCTCACAAACAAGCATGGACCTGAAAATGAGCATGATAGGTTCTCTTGACAAAAGCTGACCATGTTGACAGGAACAGTCTTCCCCACCCTGTAAGCTCTGACATTGCTGTATCACTCATGGATGAGTATGAATGTATTTTATGTGTGCTGTTTACATGTGACTCGTAAGCCAAATTTTGTTCTCTCTCCTACCAACTTTGTAAAGTGGCACCAAACTGACACCAAACTACCTAAGTCGAACTGAAACAGTCCTTGATGTTGCTAGTTATATTCCAAACTCCACAACAAAGCAGGCAGATGTAAAGTGTCAGGGACATTTTATCAGAACACATGCTGTTACTGGAACAGCCAAAGACCTTCAAGATACGGAGAACTTATCATGATGCTTAAACGGATTAATGTGCTCAGGTGTGTGTGATTGTCGGACCACCCATCCACCCACACATTCTCTGCAAATACAGGCTTTCCATGTATATATATATATATATATATATATATATATATATATATATATATATATATATATATATATATATATATATATATATATATATATATATTGTTAAACCAGGTAAAAGACTTGATGAGATTTAAAATCTCTTATTTAAGAGTTATTGTTTCAACAATAAATACATCTATTACACATTACAAAGAGCAAGCAGAACCTTTAGTTAAAATGCAACTGAAAAACAATTAAATACATTAAAATTATCGATATCGGTCAGAATAAGAGTAGCAATTACATTGATCAAGAGTGTTTTTTTCTCGATTCTTTAAAAGTGATTTAGATTCCCTGATAGTAATCAGCTTAGAAAATTTTAAGATCCTTCTTCAAGATATTCCAAGAAGAGGGGGCAGCATTTTTAAAAGCTTTTTGCCAAGTTCTGTGCAAATCTTGGGGATAACTGATTTTGTTTTTCACACGTTTGTGCACAAATAAGAGGGAACCAGCCCAAGCAAACTCTAAAATATATAAAAACCAACCAATTGGAGAGTCTGCAGACAGACAAAGACTGCCATTTAGCAGCAGTGTGCAGTGTACAGTGATTTACATGGTTTCCACAGCCAGTAATAAATCATAGTATAAAGCAGAATGATGCACAGTATCCACACTTCTTTAGGCACTGGTCAGGTGTATTCATGAAGAGCATATCACAGCAGTCCAATAAAGGTAAAATATTGCAGAAAAGAATTCCTGAAAAGAAACTCAATTTAAGTATCAGCTTGGAAATAACGTTTTCAGTGTGTGGAAGGAACAACAAGTTTTAATCAACAGTAATACCAAGATACTTATATGTTATGAGCATTTCAGTTTCAACCCTTTGAGCATTGAAGATCTTTCTGCATGCCGCGGGACAGGTTTAGGGTCAGGGTAAGGGGTAAGGGAACCACCAGGGGCTGCAATCAAGGAGGATTTGCTTAAGTGTGTCACAGAAATATATGTACATTGCATGAATTACACATCAACTACTTACACAGAGATCAAGGACACCTAAAACTGCAATCATCAACATAGAATATTATCATTATATTATCATTAATATATCATTATATTATTAACATCGGAGCTACAAAGTATGTGTAGTGTGAAAGCATTTGCTGACTAACCCCAAGAGAAATTCCATCCGATTCTGCACTTCCCCTGCTTCACTGTGGGATATTTTACTCGGTTGAGACTTTGAACCTGCCCCCTCAACTGAGTTAGAGTTGGCTGATTCTGAAGATGAAAACGGAGTGTAACAAGTTGACATTGTGTTTGATATCAGGGTTATAACATTCCAACAAACCCTGGACTTTCATGTGGTTGTCCAGTGTTCACTTCCCATTTGAATGGGATTTTTGTGTTTTTTTTCTACATTTTACAATGTGCCTCCTTCCCCTAATCCTAACCTTTCATGCTACCATGTGTGTTTGTTGATTCATGCAGCACGAACGTAAACAGCAGATGCAGAATGATACCTACAGCGCAATGTGTCAATGAAAGTCCACTGCAAAGTGGCATAGGTGATGACTTAGGATGAGAATGCGTTGTTTTTACACTGCTGGTATATTACAGCTGATAGATAAGTCTATTTGTATGCCTAGCGGATAATATTCAGTCAGTAAAATTCAATTTACTAAGTTATTCCTAGAAACTAAAGCAATTTACAGTGTCAGACCTAAATATAGTTCTTGATTATAATGTTTGAATCCACTGCATCAAGTTTAAAGAGCTGCAGAATGAGTAAATGATAGAGTAAAGCATGTAAGACATTACCTGTCCTGAAGGAGTTACTGTTGTGGAATTGGGTGTGTGTCAATATAGGTGGGAACCGTCATGCATGAAGGTGTGTTGCTAGGAGCTGATACAGTTTTTGACCGCAACATTGTGTCATGTAATGCTGACACACATGTTTGTGAAAAGTTGTGCTTTATGTTTATGGACACATATGATGAGTTCTTGCATGTTGATTGAAGACCACCATGGTGACAAATAAACAGCATCAAAGAAGAATTGGGAGTCTTGTTTTCACTGCAGGCGAAACAGCTGACGAAAGACAGGCGAGTGGCAGGCAATCTCTTGCCTTAATTCGATATTATAATACTTTTTAATATTTTTCAAAGGTGGAAGTCGGAGGCAAAAGAGCGATCATTTTAAGTGTCAAGTCATGCGCTAAATGTGTCATTTGACTCATTTCATGTGAATCCACTCAGAGCCTGAAGCAGAATGCCTGAGCTAATAGAGACAGCTGATAACCTCCTTCATGGTGCCTGTTATCTGGGACCGAGGCTGCAGGGTTTGTAGAGCAGCTCATTCAAAGAGAGCCTGGCTCTGTTGAACTGGCTTTGTAGTGCAGGCCTGAGAACTATCATGTGAACTTTTACTCGCTACGGAGGAAAACTGCACCTGCATACTGGGGTCCTGTAGAGGATGTCACTGTGAAGTGTGATAAATGTTAACAGATAGACAGAGTAATGACTGTTCTGTTCGCTGTAGTTTTCTCTTTCAAATAAGTTTGGCTGACCTGCACATTTCTTTAAAATGTTTGCATTTGTTTGCCTGGTTAAAGCATAAATGATGGATATGAAGAAAAACAAAACAAAAACAAACCTTAAACACAACATAAGAAATGGGTTCCCAGCTCAACATTTACATTGAAGTGGGTGTGGGATACAAAAAATGAAAAAAAAGCATGCTCATAATGTGTTTACACTATGACAGAGAGAGGATGCAATGCTACTGATGCTTCTAATTTCCCTATTAGAGATTAATAGTCTCAATCACTTAGCTAATTAATTGTGATAACAAACAGTAAACTGCAGGATATTGGAAAAATGGGGAAGTGATTGCTGCTGTAATTGAAGTCATTTTAAGTTTGAAAACCGACCTTTTTCTGCTGCCTGATATCTAAAGGCCTGTTAGTGTTATTAATGAAGGGTGGCTGTACAGTTGGTTTATTTTGTCGTTAATCATAATTAAGTACACACTTGTTATTATTATAGTGCATGCAGCACTGATGGGGTAGTTTCTTACAGTTTTACTGTCCTCACATCCTTTATGCATTCAGGAAGGGGCGGCTGTGGCTCTAATCAGATGGTTGGCAGTTAGATCCCCCGCTCATCCAGTCAACATGTCGAAGTGTCCTTGGGCAAGATACTAAATCCCACATTGCTCCTGATGCTGCGCCATTGGAGTGTGAGTGCATGTGAATAGTTACTGAGTAGCAGGGACACCTTGTAATGGTAGCCTCAGCCACCAGTGTGTGAATGTGTGTGTGTGTGTGTGTGTGTGTGTGTGTGTGTGTGTGTGTGTGTGTGTGTGTGTGTGTGTGTGTGTGTGTGTGTGAATGTGTGAATGTGACATGTAGTGTAAAAGCATTTTGAGTGGTCAGAAGACTAGAAAAGTGCTAAACAAGTGCAGTCAATTTATCATTTAGAAAGTATAGGACCTTTTTGAGTGAAGCATTCAGGGTGCAGGCTGTTCTCAAGCACTGTTCATATGTTGAACAACAAAAAGTGATGCCCCACATAATCACCGACTTGTAATTTGTATATAACCCACATAATTGTGAGGTCTGGGATCACATAACCAATGCTCTGAAGGGAGTGAAGAAGGAAGTAGGAGCTGCAAGAAAGGAGGCAGGTTGAGGTGATAGACGTATCAAACAAACAGGACTTTCCCCCAGGAGACCGCTGTTTTCCATGTAAGACCAAGTAAACTTATTTCAACATTAACATACTTTACTCATTTTAAAGTATGCACCAAATCTTAAAATTAAATTAAGTACTTAGTACTCAATACAGAGGTTTTTTTTTTCCTGAAACCAATCTCGTTATACATTGTATAATGACAATAAAGAGCATTCTGATTC
Source organism: Plectropomus leopardus (assembly GCF_026936395.1). Classification (NCBI taxonomy): domain Eukaryota; kingdom Metazoa; phylum Chordata; class Actinopteri; order Perciformes; family Serranidae; genus Plectropomus; species Plectropomus leopardus. The sequence goes on along the minus strand of NC_142183.1, from coordinate 36,635,960 downwards.
TGACAATAATTTAACTTTTCTTAATCTATGCAACTCTAAGTTAAGTTTATAACAGGACGACAACCAACTATGATTCTTTTCTTAAACCTGTCATTGGTAACTTGACGTTACTAACGTAAGTTACGTAAGTTAAGTACAATGATATACAACCATGACTCTTGTCTTAAATTTAACCTAGGTAACGTGACTCTATGTTGAGTACGTAACCACAACGCACAACCATGAGTCTTTTTCTTAACCTAACCTAACTGGAATGGGAGCAACTTTCATGTTTTACAATTTTTTTTGACAATATGTTACAAGGTGACATCACTACTGTCTGTGTGATAGTTAGGACACTAAATCTTTATAATTTTCTACAAGCTTCTGTTTGTCTGTGTAAGGAGTTTGTGTGTGTGTGTGGTATCAGGAATTATGTGGTACAATGACTCTTTGAATGCGTCCCCTGTGCAACAGCCTGTAAAACATATAAGCTACAAGACTGCCATACACCCACATGTACAACTGTATTGGCATGATACAAATAATTGATACACACATACACACACACACACTTGTGTATAGTTTTACTTATTTTCTTTTTAAACAAATACCGTTGGTACTTTCTGTCTGTTTAATTTTGCACAAGAGTGAATGTTTACAGATCTTTTGCTATATCAAAAGCCTTCAGTCTTTACTATTGATATGATATGGTAATTAATCAGAGTACCAAAGTGATAGTTAAGTATAATTTGAGAGAATGATTTCATTGACAGGCTTTGGTGTTTCCCTTTTCAGGCATGGTGCCAATACAAGGACATTTAATGTAAATTAAGTTACATTAATTAACAAAATTAATAATTATTTCTGATAATGAATTATTTCTGATAGCTATTTCGATACTTTGAATCACAACTTCCCAACACTTGTTTTCCAGCAAACACTTCACATGTGGTGTTTCATTACTGAAGAAACTAACCATCACTATAGTCAATACATCTAACTTTTCAACAGCTGGACAGGGACAATGTTGAAGTGAAATATACTTAATGTTTAGTTAGGGGGCAAGTAGCAAAGGGGATTTAACACGTTATTGATTTTGTGTAGATCTTCAGACAAAATGTCACATTTCATTTTAAGAGCACAGCAGGTGTACGCACTCTCTAGGAGCAGCCAGATACTGCACAGCACTGCCGCTATCTAGAAAGTCCCATCATTTCTCCAGTAAATCTGAGGTTTTTATCACTTCAGATTTATATCTTCTTTCTGATCAAAGTTGTGGTTATACTTCCACAGACTTTCCCATACAGCCAGACTTGACACTTCTGACATTTCCTTTAATGCTGCCATGTAAAGTTTTAAATAACTCAGTAACAGATAAAGGAAGGAAGACAGAATAAAGGTTATATAGTGCAGTACCTATGTAGATTTAGAACTCCACACCCCCACACTCCATGCCTCTGATCCTCCTCTCTATCTCTTTGCCCTCTATCCACCAGCCTTTCTTTTGTCTGAAGACACTGATCCACCTGATGCTTTAATGTGATGGGAGAGAATAGTAATTAGTGTTATATATATATGTGTGAGTATGAGAGAGAGTCAGAGTGAATCTATCAATTAAGATGGCATGACTGACATGTACGACATGACTTCAAACTTCCTTTTTATCATTCTTCCTCTTGTATTATTCTCTATACCAGTGCACATGAGATTGACAGTGAGAAGACAGAACACTGGGCTAGAGAAAAAATAAGAAGGCAGGAAAAATAAAGGAGAACAGAAAAAAATGAGGCAAAAAACAATCTGACAACAGTTGTAGAGAAACAAGAACAAAGTATTTTAACTGCCTCACAAATCTCTGAGAAACTAAAGAGGTGTCATCAGCCAGTCAATAGAAGACGTGTTTATGCTCGAATGAAGACTAAATATGAGACAGTCTAAGAGAGATGTGTATCGGTATCAGTGTATGGTCTAATAAGGTACTGGATCAAAAGATGGCAAAGCCATTAACTGCAGCTCTAAGATACTTTTGACCCTTTTTAGTTCACCTGGATTTATTGTGTAATAAAGCTGAACATCAACCCTGTAATGCACAGTCAAGCTATAAACCTCACTGTTTTCAGGACAACGTGGGCTATAAGAATATTTGTGCTGCAGTGTTAAGGTTTGTGTTAATGTAAATATAGTGTCGGGACCATAAAGACAAAAGAGAAACAAAGTTAAAATTGAATCTCACTGTTTATTTATTTATTTATTTTTTTTTAAACTTAAATAACACACACAGCAAAACAGAACAACAGAACAGCTCTCCTAAGTGCTGGGAATCAGAAAGTAAAAAAACAAAACAAAACAAAAACAACAACATTATATGCTATGTAGTTTACCAACTATTTACATTCTTCCAACTTTTTTTGTCTGGCATGACATATGCCATTCTTCCAAGTAATTTCTGTCTGCAGTGACACAGAGACCCACATCACAAGATCTGCACTTTATTGGAGTGACCTGAGTGACCTGGAGTAACCTCTCAGTAGGCACACAGGAACCTCTGATTGGTCAAAGGACTCTCACAGAGCCTTGTGGGAAAAAAAATATATGGCCATTATTGTCAAAGCTAACAATGTTGGATAAAGTATGGACAAAAAGACAACCAAAATTGGATCTATGAATATGGATTTATTATACTAAATCCCCAAAAAGATGCATATGTTCTAGGCTGGATAGGGAAGCTTGAACTGCAGAGTCGCTATAGCTTCCAACAGAAAAAAATAAGTAAGGCGCTATGATTTATTGTTATGAAATTATTTATAAACTATGCACAATTTTCTGTCACAGGCAACAAGCTCAGCCTAAGAGAGGTTATGGAATATTTTATTAATTTGGAATTTAGTGGTGGCTCTCAGTTCAAGCAAGTTGGGCAAATTAATGTCAAGCACACACTGATCAGGCCCATTTTTGGCCATGACTCCCACCGGACAATCATCAGCAAAGCCCAGCTTTATGAGCTTTCCACTGCCATTTTATACCTCTTCTTCTTCATGGCCTTTCAGATGGATGTATTGTACTTTTTACTCCACTGTATTTTTTACATTTTTACTAGTTACTTTTCCATTAAAAAATATCTTATCATGTTGGTATATTTTTTGGTATATTTGATTTGATGGAGTAATATTGTATTATATCATATAAGATACCATATTTGTTTTAGAGCATAGTGCATTATGCAGCTAATGTACCTACTTAGATTTGCTTCAAAATGTATTCATTGTGTAAGTTCAACTTAAATTGTACTTTAAATTTGCATGTAAATATGTTAGTCCAGCTGAAATCATACAAAGTTAAATTTCTTAAAGTTGGACTAACACACCTTGATAATTCGGCCGGTAATCAATTTACTCATGTAACAGTAGAAGAAGGGGAAAAAAGCAAAACAAGATAAAGGTATCAACAAAAAGTAGTATAGTGTGTGTGTGCATGTGTGTGTGCGCGTGTGTGTGATTAAGAAAGAGAGAGAAAATAAGAGAGAGATTCTCCATAACATTGGGATTAGTCTTCAGCTCACAGCAAAAAGGAAATCTTCATTTAGGTTACCAAATAAAGGTTTTGAGAGGTAAATCCAACAAATTGGTTCACTTGTCTGTCAGCAAATTAACTAGATTCATACTGTAGTTGTAGGCATTTTATTGAGTGAAAGTACCTTTGTCAAGACAAACAACGTTCTTATTCAGCATTTGATGGAGAAACAACTGTGTTGAAACAGGTTGAATTGTAACACATTGGCAGCCATATGGTGTCTGTTTAGGATGCTGTGCAAGTCTGTAAGAACAATTAGAGGAAAGCCTGGAGCATGATTTAGAAAGTGTAGCTTTGAGATGTACAAACTATGTGAACAGTCTTATTTAAAATAAGCAGAAACATAGTTAGGAGCTACAGATGTTTTACAACAAAGAGCTCCAGGGTTCAAGCCTACAGTAGACACCACCTGCTCAGAACTTACTGTCAATTCAATTTCATTTTATTTAGAAAGCCCAGTATCACAAAAAACAATTTGCCTCAGAGGGCTTTACAGCATACGACAGCCCTCTGTCCTTAGACCCTCACAGCGGATAAGAAAAAACTCCCCCGAAAACACTTAAACAGAGAAAGGAAATGGTAGAAACCTCAGGAAGATCAACTGAGAAGGGATACCCCTTCCAGGATAGACAGGCGTGCAATAGATGTCATGTTTAGAGAACAGATCAAGGTAATACAATTATAGTAATCCATATGACAAAAATGATAAATAAAGAGAGCAAGAGAGAAAGATGTTGTCAGCGATGTCAGCCTAAGAGACAACCAACACAACAACATACAACAGCTGGAGTTCATCTTCTCACAGCTTACACTCAACCTTCTCATTTTTACTATATGTCACTGCTTTTTATTTGTTTGTTTACAGCTGATATCTCTGGTTTTGTGTTAATAAATTATGAATTGTTTCTGAACAAAGATCAGAAATCACTGGATATTAATCACTGGCATGCAGCACGTACACACACACATACACAGAGGCACCATGATCCAGCTCAACCTCGATCCGGGTGATCCTGCGAGACAAGGAAGGGACAGCTCCTCTTGTGTTTACTTTAGATGTAAATAATTGAAGTTGTCTGGGGACAGCCTCCGTTTTTATTGCATTATGGATGGGTAACTATGTGTAAGACTGTGACTCTGCTCCACTCATTTCATTTGTGAATGTGGTTACTGAGAAACATGAAATGGCATGACAGAGAACAAGCATTAGCATTTTGACTCCTCAAGATTCATAATTTGCCTGACAGTTTTGCCTTACAGTCACTTGCACAACAGCTTCTGACTAAAGCCATTTCTTTTTATACTTTGCAGTGGGAAAAAGATAAATGAAGTTTATACTTGGAGTTGTTCCTAACAGGACAACATGCAGGATCCAATAGAATCAGCTGGTGACTGGAATGGAATTTTTTCTCGCCTGCCTGATTTAAGGGAGCTGTAATTTGGGGCTGATGACTTTGGCCTCTTATCTACACAGCAGTTATTTGGTACTTTAAATTGGGGGTTAAATTGGATTGTAAGAGAGATTATTGGTCCCTGGGCAAAACAATGGTGAGCAACTGCTTCACAAGCTGTCAGACAGCAGACTTTTGTTCAAGAAAACACAAACGGCACATTTTCCAGGTTCAGCGGGACGAGTACTCATGTTAAGTAGTAAGCTCATTATCATTCTGTCACTGCAGTAAAGGACCTGCACATGTTGAGCTTTTCTGATCATTCTACCTCTCAATGTGCTTTCACACTGAGAGTCACATTCACCCATTCACACAGACATCTATAAACTGGTGGCTGAGACTACCAAAGAAGGAGCCACCTGCTACTCCAACACATTCTGTCTCAACTTGTCACATGGCGCTGCTCTGTCAGTGACCTTCTGTGTCTACTTATGACATTTTAAGTACCCTTCTGCATCAGCTGTTTATGGTCCGGGATGCTGTTACAATGATGTCAACAAATGCACATAGTGGGATGAAGCAGCATGATCCTTTTTGAGGACTTAACAGCTAAACTGACAAGTTTAGAACATTTTGAAACAAAAGTATAAAAACCAAACTCTGAGAAATTTTGGGGTACTTTTACACCTACCCTGTTTGGTTTCGTTAAACAAACTGTCATGATTGGCTGCCATGCAGCCTCCCTCCTCCCCTTCTGTATGTGTTCTTCCTGTCCGCATATCCTTCTGTGTCCTAACCAGTGTGTGTGTGAGTGTGAGAGTGGTCTTTTTCCTTGCAGTCTGGGCCAGGTGCAGGCAATCTCGCCAGAGTATTACTCCTACTATGTGGTAGATGTCCCTCTCAGCCTCAAAGTATTTTTTCCTGTTGTTTTTTGAATTCTGCCTGCATGGCTCATTTCTTGTGTTTGTCCTCCTGCCTCAGTCTCCTCTGCTCCATGCTTTGTTGCTCCTACTGCTCATGTATCCGCCTGCCTGCATTCCTGCCTGCCTGCCCGCTTGCTTCCCTGCTTTGCCTCCATGCGCTCACCCGAGCACCCAAAGCCTTACTAAGAAATCACCTCACTCTGGTTGAAAATGTTTGCCTTTGTCTGGAAACACGTGGAGACTGCACTGAAAATTCCCCCTCATGCCACGCTCGATGAGCGGCCAGGCTTCATTCACCTTACCCTTCCTGCTCAATTCCCAATTAGACAAACTTAATTGTTAAATATCGTGTCTTGTGTATTGTGTCAGCGCTTGGGTTCTCAATATGTGTAATTCGTCACACAAACTCAGGTTTATTTGCACAGTTAGTACAGTTTTTTTAGGCTGGTGTGAAAGCTGTCAACAGAGTCCTAGAGTGAACCAAACAACTGGACTGAGACCGCCTGAAAGAGTGGGTCTTGGTTTGCTTCCAAACAGACTGTGGTGCAGTTTTTGTTTGTAGTGTGAAAGAAAATGTAGTGTGTTCCAAGCACCACTGCTACAGGCAAGCGCAGCAGCGTGAGCACACTTTTATCTTATTATTTGTTAAAAGTTTTTCAAAACATAAGCTTACTAAGGCATACTTGTGTTCAACAATGGGACAGGAACGTCTAAGTGGTCTCCTTTTTCATCAGAATCACTGCAGAACTCGCTCAGAAGCCGTCATATAATGACCTGATTAAGGACCTGGCAGCAGGTACTGCAGACGTGTGTCTCAATTGAGCCTACAGGAGCTGCTGAAAAATGCCTGTTCTAGTTCCTCTGCAGCAGAACAGATATGCAGCAACATGCTGAGGGCACCTACAAGATCAGCAGTGGCCCTAATAAAATGTGATCGATTTACAGTCTATAAACAGCTGACTAATAATGCTGACAATCAGTTATTTCTTAATGAGCTTGACTTAAGTGCAGCTGCATTAACTTTTTTTTTCATTCAGCTGAATTCGATTTCCCCACATGGGTCCTGATGATGCTCTGATGATGCAGGATGACAAATGCCAAAACTGTCCGATCAGTGAGTTATCTGTCAGTCAGTAGAACTTTATGTTTACTCCTCCTGGTTTCTTTGTAAAAAGTCAGTGTGAACAGGAACTGAGCCAGAACTTAATTGCAACAATGTATCATTTTACTCCTGGTCCGGGCAAAATGAACTAAATTACAGGTGTGAAAGCAGCTTTAATCACTGAGAGCCATTAGGGAGCCAACTAATGATTGAGGTCTGCACAGGGGAAGTGCAAACACTTTGACTTTTTAATGACATTTTTGACATACTGATACCTAAACCATTACAATCAACAATAATAGCCTACATAGCACTTACTTTACACCATATTAGAACCAGTGGTAATTATAATGACAATTGCTTAAGTTTATTGAGTGGTTTCAAGGTCCCCCATCATTTATCATGCTGCACATGTGAAACATATTTCGTCAGAAAGCCTGCCGCTTTCAGCACAATGTGACGGAATTCTCTGTTACTTTAAATTAATGGTAGATAGGTTAAATTATGATTGATGGACTAACCCTGGCATACTAAGAGCCTAACTAAAATGTGTTACTGCTTAGGCTTCTGATGATCAGCACTCATTTTGAATCTCATTTGAGCTTGAAGTTTCTTCTACATAGGATTTAAAAAAGGATAAACACAGAAAATTCAGCAACAATTTTTTAAACAAGTTTTTATTATTTTTTAGGGTATTTCAAAGGTCCAGTTTGAAAGATTTGGGGGATATATTAGCAAAAAACATAATATAATATGAATTGTTGTCATATAATGCTGCTTTGCAGTGGACTACATACATATTATGCTTTAGGTAGCCTTCTGCTGTTCCAGGATGTTGCTACCAGAATGTCAATAAAAGCACATGCTGGCATGCATGGTTAGGATTAGGCAAAAGTGGCACATGGTAAGGTGTAGAAATAAAACATCACATTCAGACAAGAAACAAACACCGTGTAGTATTCTGGACGTTGCTATGGTAACCGCTGTGTATTTGAATGACGTAAGCAAGGTGCGCCAGAGCGACAGAGGTAATAGCACGAACGGTGAATAAAGTTGGAGACCGACGCATATTGTTGTGTTTATTTAGACTAATAATAGTCAATATCACAGGAACAATACACACCGGACACCTGCATGGAAGTCAACTTTTATTCGACCCATACACCACCCCTCCTGCCCACTCTATAGAGACCATCGTTGTTCCTTATTACATTGTGACTGGCAGTATTTCAATCTGACAATGTCCAGTGCCATATCATGCAGATGCAACTGGTTCCATCCGACTGTTCAGATATCATTGTGCTGCGGCAGGTGCTGTCTGGTCAGCAGCGTATGATGACACTGCAAACAGTTCTGTCTGGCTGTGCTCTCAGCTTACCCTGTCCAGCAGCGCATCATGTGGTCACAACAGGTGGCTTTTGGTGACTGAATCTTTTCCTGAAATCACTGCTGTATTGTATGAATGAGAATGAAAAAAAAACTGTTTAATCACTTCAAAATAAGAGTTGTGTTTTTGTTACCATGGCATGGTCCCTTTATATTTTACTCACAACACAGGTCCTCTGTCATGGTGCATGCCTGCCTGCCTCCTCCTCCCCAGCTGCCGGTACTTTTCCACTCACCCTCCCTCTGCTCCACTCTACCTGCAAACCACGCCCACCTCCACAGCCTGCTCACCTCACAGCTGCAACTCGTCACCAATCAACCCAGCATATAAACCACTCCAGCACACTCACTCACTGCCAGATTGTTCTTCTGCACTATGCGAGACTTTCCAGCATTTCTCTGCAAGATCTTCCGACGCTGACTCTGCCTGTCCCCGACCAACTCTCCTCGCCTGAGTCCTTGTGTACCTACCTGCCTTCTGTCCCCGACCACGTGCTCTGTTTCGGCGTCTCGAAACCCTGACTGCTCTCCTGGTAACGTCTCCTCTGCCTGGCTCCGACAATCCTTCTGCTCTCTCCTCATCAGTACTGCTGCCACCGTGGACTGCTTTCCTGGTTACGGAACTCCTGCCTGCCCTCGACTATCCCTGTGCTCAACTGACGACTCACCACGTGTTGTCGGCTCGACGGGCTACGGGGCTTCCTGCTCACCAGCTGCAGCTGCTGCAAGGTTCGTCTCTTCTCCTCGTGGGATTCCCGGAGACTGTGTTTGGGCTCTCAGTCCGAAGAACGAACTTTCCACACTATTGACTTTGAGCAGATTAAACTTTAATTGTGTTGGTTTAAATAAAGTTTATTACCAACTGTCATTGAACGTCAGAGTACTGCATTTGGGTCCAAAACAGCCCCGTTTCATCCTCCTTCTCTGAATCTGCACAATGTTGTTCCTACAAGCCAGAGCAGAAAAAACAAACACTGAGTCTAGACAGGACCATTCACATTTTCCATTGGCGCCCATGGTTCTCCATCACACTTGGCACATAACAGAAGTTTCAGTTGGTTAGAATCTGCATTCACAAAGTTGTATGCCATAAAATTCTACACACTGGACCTTTAAGGACATGCCCAAAATATCTCAAGTCCAGTTAGAAAAAGAACTAACAGTTATCATGGTATCGAAAAGTTCTGACTGTAAAAAGGTTAATGTTGATGTCTTGGGAAAGTAGAATTTACAGCCATGCTATCGGCTATGTGAAACTTTACTCGGTAACAGTCATGACTTAAATGCAACATCAGCATGCCAACATGGTAATGCTAAGCAGGCATAATGTTTACCATGTTGTCCATCTTGCTTAAAATATGGCCTGGCACGATTTAAAACAATTAAACCAGAAGAAAAGTTTATCTTATCTAACTTATAGGAGTGGGAGTTTTCAGCTGTTTATTTAGACATCCATCAGTTAAGCTAAGTAGTCAAATGTCAATCAATGAGTCCCCTTAGTCTGTCTTTCAGACAGTCAATCAGGCAGCCAGCTGCTGCTTCAGTCAGACACAAACGAAGTCAGTCTGAAAACTCATTGGAGCCTGTCAGTCAGGAGGGAAGCCGGTCACTCCATCGAGCTGTTTAACCTGCTCCATGTCACACTGTTGCTGTGTTGCTCTGTCAACAGCTTCCATACATTTCAGCTGGTAATAACTTCATATCAACTGAAACAGAGCTGAATAGAAAATGGGAAGTTGAATTCAAGATATTGCTGTGAATGTATGACTTTGTCCCAGGAGGATGGCCTATTTTCATGCTGTGTGCTGCTCCACTCTGCAATTTGGTCAGTGCATGCATTCCATCATCGAGCCAGTTTGTTTAACCAGTCATCCATTCAAGCATTCAGCCAATCAGTGGGCTTGTGAATTAGTCAGCCATCTTTGCCAGTCATCCATAAATTTCATTCACTCATATCAAGACACTAAAAGTAAAACTTTATTCTCATCTGAATTAACTGTTGCCTCTTTTAGGCTCTGCTTTGTGTGTATGCCATGGTTTTAAACTAGGCCAGGTACTGAAAGTATAGACTTGTAATCTAAAGATGTATCTTACAAAAAGCCCCCAATAAATGTACTATTTCCTCTGCTTTGAGAAATGTTTGTGAAAAGAAAACAGCACCCAGCTGTTTTAGAAAATGATTTGGTTTTCAAAAAATATGAAAAAAAAGTATACTGTGATTGAGTTTTTAGGACAAATCTCCACAGTTGATGGACATGGAATTGGGATTTGTTGGTAATAAAAAATGTGGCCAGCCTTTTCCTTAAACTCACCGTCAGCTTACTAACATCCCCCAGTCTTCATCAGCAGTCTTCATCAGCGGACAGAAACAATACTCCACTCAAGAGTGTGCTGTAACATCATTTGTGTCACAATAGTGATGCAGTCATTTGGTCTGTAAGCATCAGTGAAGCACCACAAATGACGTTAAAGCTGACCCTCCTGTTTAATACTGCAATTACACAATTCTGATTAACAAAAAAAATATTTAATTTAATCAAAATATATTAAAGTTAAGGGGCAATTAGCTCTCATAATCAAAACCAAACAGTTTCTGTGACTGTTATCTCAGTTTCAATGGAGTCTGACTAATAACTGGAAAACAATCAGTTATGTCAATAGAATTCTGTATGTACTGAAACCTAGTTTACTACTCCAGCAAGTAGGTCAAACGAGTAATGACCTGAAGACACATTTTCTAGTCCCTATAGAGTCCACTGGCTAACTTGTGCACATGCTTTCTAGAGAAATAAATAAATATAGCCGATATAAACACAGAAATGCTAGCTCGGTCTTGTTACAAATATGATATCTGCAGAAAAAAATATTTTTCCATAAACAAATTTAGCCACTACATCCACAAATTTTATCTGTATTTTTAATAGTAGCTCCATGTCACAGTACAGCTGATGTAATCTTTCCCAAAATTAAAAAAAAAGTTATCTAACAAAATATTCTGCTTCTATCCGTATTTAATGGATATTCATATTTAGCCTCTTAAAAACATTTTCACTGCGGTCGCACTCTTGCTTGCTGCACTCCAGGGAGGCACCTGCATCAATAAACAGCACCATTAATTAAATTAATTAAAGAAAGCTGACCAGCTCATTTAATCTGATAAATCACTTAGCCTGTACGAGTATTGTAGTGATGCCTGTATTTTTCATGATACCTAGATGTGGACTGTGTAGTTTTTAGTTTCCAGTTAAGTTTGCTGTTTTATGTTCCAAAACGTTTGGCTTTTGTTAGATAGGACAGATTAAGGGTGAAAGGGGGAGAAAGCAGGGGTGACATGCAGCAAAGGGCCACAGCCTGGAGTTAAACCTGAAGCTGCTGCAGCAAGAACACAGCCTCTGTACATGGGGCATCTGCTCTACCAAGTGAGCTAATGCGCTCCGCTTGAGGACCACATAGTCTATGAGACATCAGAACAGGGCTCTAATTTGCAGACCACAAGATGTGCTTGAAAGCTCTGGAATAAGCTAATAAGTATACCTTGAACTTTTATTGAAGGTTTGTTAAAGTTGTTTGTCAAAATATTACTTTCAAGGTCAAATATATGCTCCTAATACTTACGGTTATGGTCCAGCTCCATTGCAATCCTCTACCATTTTATAGCTGGTGTGTGTGTGTGTGTGTGTGTGTGTGCGTGTGCGTGCGTGCGTGCGTGTGTGTGTGTGTGTGCGTTGGGGCGTCTCACTCACGGCTCTTTTCCTCGCTCCGGTATCATGAAGTGCTTGCTCTATTTCTGCCGGAGCAGCTTGCATCTCTGAAGCCTGAAATCACTTGTGTGCGTACAGGAGTGCCTGTATCTGCTGGCAATTGACTTAAAATGTATTTTTAATGATGTATTTCATTTGCTTTTTTTGTCTTCACCTACATACACAGCAAGTTTTTTGTTTGTGGTTAGTGAAAGAGAGAGAGAGAGAGAAAGAGAGGGAATGAGGGGGAGAGAGAGAGCGAGGCAGGGAGAGAGGAGAGAAATGAGGGTAGGAGGGACGTACCTTATTAGACTCCTCAGTTAACGAGCAACTTAACCCCCAAACTACTTTCTTTCAGTTGAAAAGCGAGATATATAGCTATTTAGTAGTGTCGTTGATTAATTCAGGTCAACTCTTGACATCTGCGTGCAAAGTATTTAACTCTACATATTGTGTATACTGTATATATGCATAGTGACTGCTCTCTAAAGTTTGAAACCTTTTGAATTCTGCTATTGGCTGATCCTGGTTGCAGGACATAGAAATAAGGTGCCAGTGGTTACATGCTTTGGACTTCATCAGCCTATTTAGATTCTAAGCTCATAAAATAGCGCTGCTTTATCAGCACTTTTGGTGTAAGAGCATGACGCTTAAAGGCACCTTTTAAGTGCACATGAAACGCCACTGGATGGCATCAGCTGAGAGCGTAACCCCAAAGAACCGGTTGCCATGTCATTGTACACCGGTAGACCACCAGATGGCACCTGTTGTCTGCCTTATATACAGATGGTTGGTGTCACTTGAGAAAGTGGCGGAAGCTGTCACATGCACGATACACCAAAGAACAGCGTCAGATTGAAACGCTGCCGGTGATGATGTAAGCACAAGGCTGCCCATGGGGCAGGTGGGAGGGATGGTGGATGTGTCCAACAAACCCTGGACCTTCATGTGGTTTTTGCTTCCTGTCTGAATGTGACGTCTTTTTGTACATCTTCCCATGTGCCTCTTTTCCCTAATCCTAACCCTCTGAAACAGCATGTGTGTTTGTTGACAACCTGGCGATGTCGTTTCCATGTGTTGTCTAAACATAACCACCATATGCATTTGTTGACATCACAGTAGTAGCATTTTGGAACATCAACAGCTGATGCTAAATGATACCGAGAGTGCAATACGTAGCAGTGGAATCCTACTGCAAAGCAGTGGACATGTGACGAGTTGGGATGAGAATGTGTTGCATCATCACCACCGTCACTAACCGAGCCCCCTTTTCTTTACCAAAATAACCAGGACTTGTTTCATTTCAGCTCAGTGGTATAGTCTCTCATGTTTTCTATGTTGCCAGTATTTGATTGTGGGCTGTGAAGAGTCAGACAGCGGTCTGTCACATTCAGGTGAAACAAAAAGCCTTGTGAACAAATGGCCAAAAAGAGTAATACATTAATGTTGCCTAATCCACACAAGAGATGTACAGACAACTACAATAAACACCCAGTGGAACACAGTTAATCCAGGTAACTCGGACTGCACCGAAGCAACAAACACTGACAATAATCTCTTAAAGGGACAGCAAAATTCCCACGAGACAGCAGCAAACCCAAAATGATAACATAGAGGGTCTGTTGTTTTATACTTTGTCATTTTGTAAAAATACATTTTAAAAAATACCTCATTAAAGAACAGCTTGGATGCACTGCTCAGCTATTTAACTGTCAAGCACAGTCTAAGCATTGGATAATTTTGTGTATGTACGAGGGGCAGGGAGGGGATGTGGATCAAGAGACGGCAAGATCAGGTGACAGGGCTCAACTAAGCCCCTCTCCCATCTATGCCTACTTTGATAATTTTTCATCCTGCAGTGAGGAGGCACTCAAGCCGAAAATCAGGGGTTTAGTTACTCTTTAATTAGTGCCACACACCCAAAAGCGAAACAATGTAGTCTGCCTATCCTCTTTTTGTTCTTTTTGTTCCCATCTTTACCCCACAAGTGTCAGTAAATGTTTTAGTCTCCCATTTTGAAAAAGCAGATTTAGAAAGCACTATCCAAAGTTATGGCTTTTTGATCATTAATGGTCATGTATGTAGCCCTTACTTTTTTAAAAAAAAGGAATCGTTTGTTAGAAAATCAATTAAGTCCAGATTGTTACCCCATTATTGCCTAACTTTACATCAAGTTCTTCTGTAACTATGTCAAATGTATCTATTCCTATGTGTTTCCAAAGAATACTATCATCATAATAAAGACTATACACTCACAGCTTCAGCTCGGTAGTTGACACTTGAGAGCAGGTGCTGCATCACTCTGATCCGCGGCCGCCAGGAGAGCCTTTACAAAACAATGGTGCTTCTAACAGCTATTATTACCTAAGTTCTCCTTGATGCAATGCCTGACATATTAATCCCTGTGCCAGGTTGTCAGGTGACCACACTTCAGCTGTATGCATTAATATTCAAAGATGTTCTCCCAGTCAGGACGATATAAGAATTTAAATACAAAATCGATTTACTGTCAGCAAAATAGTTTGAAAGAAAATCTGTCTTTCATATGTCATTCATGAATTTATGACTGAATAAATTTCACTGAGAAAGTAATTAAAATATGGACAGTAGGGGCAAAGATTTGTTAACGTTAAATGTCCACTGTGTGGGATTTAGGGGAATATATTGGCAGAAATGGAATATAATATTCTTAACAATGATTTCTCAAGTATATAACACCTGAAACTGAGAATCATAGTGGGGTTTTTTTTGTTATCATGGAATGAGCCATTTACATTCACCAGCCACTTTATTAGGCACACTTTGCTAGTACCGGGTTGGACCCCCTTTTTGCCTTCAGAGCTGCCTTAGTTCTTTGTGGCATAAATTCAACAAGGTGCTGGAAACAGATTTTTTCCATATTGACATGGCAGCATCATGCAGTTACTGCAGATTTATTGGCTGTACACCATGATGTGAATCTCCCCTTTCACCACATCCCAAAGGTGCTCTATTGGATGGAGATCTGGTAGCTGTGTAGGCCATTTCAGTTCAGTGAACTCATTGTCATGTTAAGGAAAACAGTTTAAGATGATTGGAGCTTTGTGACATGGCTCATTATTGTGCTGGAAGTCAGAAGATGGGTACATTGTGGTCATATAGGGATGGACATGGTCAGCAACAATACTCTGGTGTTTAAATGATGCTCAGTTGTTACTAAGGGGCCCGAAGTGTGCCAAGAAAACAATATCCTCCACACCACCAGCGGCCTGAACCGTTGATACAAGGCAGCATGCTTTCATGTTATTTACACCAAATTCTGACCCTACCATCTGAATGCAGAAATCAAGACTCATCAAACTTTCCTGTTCTTAGCTGACAGCAGTGGCTGCTTCAAGGTTCTACATGTAGTGCGTTCAGAGATACTCTCCTGCTCTTCTGCAGACCTCGATTGCAAGTGTGGTTATTTGAGTTATTGTTGCCTCTCTTTCAGCTCAAACCAGTCTGGCCATTGTCCTCTGACCTCTGGCATCTGAAGCTTTTATCATGAGGGCCATTGACTACCGCCACTGTGGCTCTCCTTCATGCTTTGCACATATCGGCAGCCAGACAAGATGACCAGACATTCTGAAAAATTTGTGACCAGTCCCAAATTATGCGCAGTTTTCTGGAAAATCCTGAATCTGTTATAGTATTTTATAATACAACAAGAGCTGTCCATATGCTCTGAGACTTGACTTAAGACTTGAGCACAAAAGTGCTTGATATAAAATTCAATTAGATGCTTACCCACTGCAGGGCTCCAACATCCACCTATTTATCTAATGACAGCACAACTCTCTTCATCAGAATATTAAAGTTTAATGATCATCAGTTATGTATGCTTGCTTCCAACTTAGCACCCACCATCTCACTGTGGCTGTTTGTGCTTTACTCTTCTCCCTGCAGCTTTAGTAGACTTATTTTTATTGAAGAAAAGCTTCTAAAAGAGTTCTGCTAATTTTCCCCCTTTTTTATTTAAATGCTTTTTATCATGAAGCAAAAAAACAAGAAATGTTGGGTTATTACCAGCCATAACTTAACAGACACATGTATGGTTGAAGGAGAATGTAAACAGATAAATATGAAAGATATCTAAAGTACAAATGGGACACAGAAGAGTACCTACACTCCAACCCAGAGAGATTCAGTTAGAAGCCCCAAAAGGTGCTGAGAGATGAACACACATAGAATTCTTTCTCTCTGGTCTCTTGCACGGACAGAGGTCAGTTGAGTCTTGAAACACATACATGTTTTAGGAGGAGAAGAAGGGTCATCAGGGGTTGCCCAAGATTGGCAAGATGTCACATGCACCTGCTTGGAGCTTTTCGGGCATGCTTTTGGTCTGACTCTTGAGAAGGTCTATCAAGGGTGTGGTGGGGTGCAACTCAACATGTTTTAACTGGTATTGGAAACACAACTTGAGGTGCCATGGTTTGACTCGGTGCAACCAAAAATGCCAAAGCAAAAGCCCTATTACTCCCTTTTTAACTCCAAACTACTAAAAGCCCGCTGATAGGACAATACTTTCCAAAGTCACAACAATCTCCCACAGTAGTCGGCAAGTCACCAAGTTCTCCTAAAGGCACGGAGAAACAGCAAAGAAAAGCACAGGGACTGCTTGTCATTTTAACTGAGTCAAGTGGCCCTTTTCATGGAACAAGAGAAAGTCACAATTGCATCTCTGTATGTAGCCTGGGCACTATCCAGACGGGACAGGGCTTTTACCGAGATGGAAACTATCGAAGATTGCATGCTGGCTGTCACTGATGAAGTGGTTGTTGACACAGACGCTCAGGAACATGTCAGTTCATTCAATGACACAGTGTCTCTTTTGGACACATCAGCGCTTTGCAGAGTGAAACTACATACAAAGAGGCTCTCAAGAAAGCTTTTGGAAAACCAGAGCAGAGGTAAGGTCTATCATCTATCTCAGATCATCAGACACTGGTCTCCTAACTGTTCCCATGATAAGTAGTAAATCTGGTGAGGGTACATTTAGTTATTATGGTCCTAGGGCCTCATGTACAAAGACTTGCGTGGATTTCCTACTGAAACATGGCGTACGCTCAAATCCAGAAAACGTCGTACGCACAAAAAAATCCTGATGTATGAATCTGGGCGCACGCATGAATCCAAGCACATTCCCTTTGTACATCCCAATCAGCGTGGAATTGAGCGCACATGTTGGAGTACCCGACCACTCCCTGTCCACGCCCCCATTTAAATACGCAAATCATATTTAAATAAGCCCTGCACCTGAGATTCCCCTCTCTGCACGATCAGAAAATAAGAAACAAAAGATGAGTAAGACGGGATTTTAAGCTTCCATTCATTAAGTTTATACACTTACACGGATCACGCACTATTGTTGCAAATTAGTGCAGAAGTGCGCCGGGGAGAAGGTGAGGCTGATAAGTCTTTACGCACACTTTACGCACGGGGTTATTAACATGAGTACGTTGCGCACAGTGACAAATAGAGGCTTGTTAGAAAGATCTGAAACTGTAGTTTAACCAGCAAAACACAGCAAGTCACTAACTCTAACCGCTGTAATGATGCGGTGAAGACGGGATATGATTTGGGGGCGCACATGCTCAATGCGCATCACAGGGACTAATATTAGGACAATTACACGACAAATTTATTTACCAAGAAGCCACCCATCGCGCACAGTGCCAGCTTGTAGTCTGTTCCCAACCATGCTGTTACTCAGAATGCATGAATCGTGCGTTGAACCAGGCCATCTCGCCACAATGTTGGTTAACTGCATTTGCGCATCACATATGATCTGTACATTGATGGAATGAAAGTGTTTCCTGTTCACGATACAAATTCATCATGTGACGGCGCTTTTATAGCAATGTGTGTGCAGTCAATAGCTCCGATTACATTAGGAAAACCGGCTCTCGCTGCAAATTGCGCTTTAATGTTGACCTGTTCAGCTGCATGGTATGGGAATTTGATATATCTGGCTGACATGCGGATAATTCCGTCCCATACGGCTGGCATGGCTCGGCTGAGGGTCGACTGGCACAGTCCCGATCGGTCGGCCAGCTCCCTCTGGAATGCCCCGGTTGCCAGGAACCCCAGTGTGGTCAGCACCTGTATGGGCACAGGCAGCGCATGGCTCCTGGCTGTGTTGCGCTCCAAGGCGGCCGCAGCTGCGCGACAGTTCCACGAGGATTGCCCTCGGGAACCTAAAGCGGCTGATGAGCCAGTCGTCATCGTGTGCCAGTACATCGTCTCTGTCTCGAAACACACGCTCTCTTCTAATTGCACCATTTGCAATGTCCTCTAATGCTGCTAAAGCTGCCATTGTTTTCAGCGGTACTTTTTGCACCACTTTGCGCACGCTTTTATATCCACTCATGTAATTGGAGACACGTATGTTTGTGTGTGTGTGTGTTAATTGTTCACTGGTGTTAATTGTTCATGTGTCTCTGATGTGCACATCATTAAGTCATCATTCAGAGGACGGATTGGTTACACGTGTTTATTTTATGTTTCCCAGGATCACCTCTGAGTGTCGCCAAAGTATCAACGGCTGTAGAAACGTGCGTACGCCAGCTATGAAGTTGGCGTGAGGCACCGCACATTTCCACGGTCATTTCACTCTTGATACATCTGAACTTTGCCGTGAGAAAGAGCGTATGCCACGTTTTTGTGCGTACGCACCCTTTGTACATGAGGCCCCTAGTCTCTGAAACAAAGTCCCATATGACATGAGATGTACAACAACTGTAATGTCTTTTAAAAGCATACTTAAGACCTACCTGTTCTCTCAGGCCTATGGTTAGTTAGTGCCTACATCTCTGTCTGTCTCTCATCCTTTCCATCTCTCTCTGTGTTTTTCTCTCTGTATATATGGATGGATATACTGTGTTGGCAGGTGGATGGGGACTAAACAAACTGTATTCCTTTATTTATTTTGTGCGTATGTGTTGTGCGTGAAGCACACTGAGCCTACATTGTATAAAATGTGCTGATGAGGCCCAGTTATGGATCTATGTCAGGGTTTTTGATTGAGTGTCTTTTCAGGAAGAACTGTGGCTTATTCTATTGAAGGGACATGCTACAGGTGAAGAATGTCTCATTCTTTCGTGAGTTTTATCTGGATTTACAGTTTTGTTAGTCCCGCACGTTGCCATCTCAACCGAAACACACCCTATCTTCTATTCTCTGTCTCTGCTCCTGTCTCCAATATCCCTGTTCTTATTACAAATGGTCCCTGTAAACACCACCTGTCTACTCCCGGTGACAATTATAGGCCAAAAAATTTAATAATTTTAAAACCCAACTTCAAAATAAGTTGGAAATCAAAATCTATGACTAATTCCTCTGATGACTCCAGGGAAGAGTTATTTAACCCCCAGGTTTTTCAATCAAGACGTGGCCTGGGGTTGATGCATTTTAACATGAGAAGTCTGTGCAGTCAATTTATATTAGATCAACTGAAGAATCTCATATCACAGACTAATCCTGACATGCTGGTATTAACATACTGCAATTTGTACAGAATAGACAGAGCTGGAAGAAAAGGGGGTGGTGTGTATATGTCAAATCGTGTTCATCTGTCATTGTTTTAAAAACTGTCAGTATGCTTAATTCCTTTGAATTTATCGCTCTGAAAATGAACATATCCAGTAATAAATCCCTTAACTCATTGAGTGCCAGCCCTATTATATAATGGAAAGCGGCTTGTGCCAGGTTTTCTGGCAGTTTTGAGTAATTTTTCAAGACCCACAGAATATTTTGTACAAAGACTCTGAAAATACCAAATAGCTCGAATGAAAGAAGAAACTCTCTTTTTCATCATGGGAAAAAACATTTGTTTGCACCTTGTTCCACTCTTTATTTATCTGAAGTTGAATAGAGGCTAGTTTCATCAAAAAGATCCCTTTTTTTTCTAGAAAGCTGAGAAAAATGCATTTTTGTGAAAGTGAGTCTGTCAAGCAAAACGGTGATTTGAATGTTATTATTAATGTAATTTTGGCTTCAATGAAATAAAAGACATCTGAAAATTGTATTACAAATATCTGTAAATGTGTAACTATGCAAAGTACAGCAAAATGCAACAAATCATGGCCCCAGTTCAGAGAGAAAAACCACAAAATAGAACCGGAGTCCTATTCCATTATTCCTACCTGCAGTATTCGGGCGACTGGGCCTGCTTTGAACATTCTAATTTTTTCAAAGTAAACACTTCGTTGCTGTCTGATCCTGGCTGCTCCACTTCATGTTTTAATCTAATGTCTTTTGTACTACAACTATGCCAGCAGCCCCAAAATTACACACAGGGAGCGTGAGAGCACCCCCTTGTGCCAGCCGTCGAAAACACACTTTGACGTATATATACGTCAATGGCACTCAATGAGTTAATGTTGTGGGTGTACACAGACCTCCCTCGGCTAGCCCCAGTGCAATCAATAAATTAGCAGACTTAATCACACAGTACAACACATCAGAGACAATGGTCTTAGGTGACTTCAAGCTAAACTGGTTGACATCTGACTCAGCTTGTTTAAAAGAGATTTGTGATAATCTAAATCTGACACAGCTGATTAATGAGCCAACTAGACCAAATTTGAAGAACCTTTTTAAATCAACACTCATAGACTGAATTCTGTGTAACAGAAGAGACAAAATAACTGTATCTGGTGTTTTTGGCCTTGGTATCGGTGACCAATGCCCTGTAGTCTGTGTCAGAAGTGGTAAAATGGAAAAATCATGCTCTAAAATTATATTCAAAAGAAATTTTAAACACTTCATCAAGGAGGCTTTTCTCTGTGACCTGGCTAAAAGCAATATACATCACAAATATGAAATACCACATGTAGATGTAGCTCTAGATTATTTTACAAATTCCTTTCTTTCAATTATCGATAAACATACACCCTTTAAAAAGCTTAGGGTTAAAACATATAGATCAAGTCCCTGGTTCACCACTGAACTATCATTGATGTTCAAGGCAAGAGACAAATCCTGGGCCCTAGCAAGGCTCACCGATGAAGCAGCTCAATGGCTGACATTTAGATAACTTAGAAATAAATGCACTCCCGCTTTGAGAAAAGCAAAAGCAAATTATCACATCCCATTGATCGCCAACTCTTTTGCAAACTCATCAAAATTCTTGAAAGCAGTAAATGAAAAGAAAAACAAGTCATGCTGCTGGAAATCAATTTAATATGGTGTATCCTGGTCTTGCTTTGAACAGTCAACAGTGTCATGTGTGCTCAAACCACACCTCTCTGATTACACTTAAGCCTTTCATGTCCTCTACTGTTAAGGACGCTCTTCAGGTTATAGATTGCAGGAAATCAACTGGAGAGGACAATATAGATACTATTTTTCTAAAGCTCTGTGCTCCCTATATTGCAAACCAAATTACATATCTATTTAATCTCTTAATTTCTTCTGGAGTGTTCCCTCAGGTCTGGAAGTCTGCACATGTAGTCCCAAAAGTGGTGATAGATCAAATCTTAACAACTATCGACCAATTTCCAAACTGGCCTGTCTCGCCAAGGTTCTCTAGTCAATAATCAGCTCAAATCATTTCTTTCACAAAACGCTGTGTTGAGTCCTCTCCAATCTGGTTTCAGATCGAAACACAGTACTATTACTGCCATTACATCAGTTACTAATGATGTTATATGTGCTCTGGACAAAGGGAAATATGAGAGACAGCAAGCTCAATTTGCGGCAGCGGCACCTAACTGTGGCACCTCTTGTGGCACTCTCAGATGCCGCAGCTAGGTGCTGCTAGCAGTCGCAGCAGATGCCACTGGTTGCCGAGATGTGCCAGGAGGTGCCAGGAGGTGCTGGGGGGTGCCAGTGCTTGTGCCACTGATTGCCACGAGGTGGCGGGAGGTGCCACGAGGTGCCAGTGCGTGTGCCACGGTTTGGCGGTTTTTAATATAGCCTACTCACAAAATTAATATATTACAAGGTGACAAAATTATCTGCAGCAGCAGAAAAATCCGCCGAAAAGGGGACACGAAGATGATATCAGCTTCCTCTCATCTCACTGTCTCTCCGCTGTGTGTGTATTCACAGGCTGTCAGCGCGCACACACGCGCGCGCACGCGCACACACACACACGCGTGTTGTCAGGTTTCAGCGCGGCCCACGAGCGGTAAGCAGCTGCGTTTTCTCAGTCATAACGAGCAAGTGAGTCCACGTCCACTGCTTGTTGTAGAGTGGAGAGGAGTGAGAGAAATGACACTGGAGAGAAAGGAGATTTTTGAACTATTCGATTGTTAACAAAAAAAAAAAAAAAAACAAGCCAAAAAAGGAAAGAAAACATAAAATGTTCTGTTCTATATCTGTTGTTAAAAAATAAGTTTCTTAATCGGAAAAACTGACTGATGGGGAGACCGCAGATACTGCAGTTTTTGAGCACAAATCTTCTTTGATAATCTTTGTAGATGCCCTTTTTCAGAAACAACATGTGGCTGTGTCTGTATAACTTTTTTGCTGTAGTCATTTATTGTCATTGCAGTTGTGTGTTTCGAACAAGGATAATTGATTATTGTGATTATATGTATATTTTTTCATTGAGGTCACATTGTTGTTTAAATAACCCGATGATGATTGGATGTGGATAAATGACCACTCCCTACTTAAGATGGCTTTTCTGGAACAAAAAACTGTTTGCCTGATGGTGGTGTAGCACCGAAACGTCGCAAAAAAATTATATATTACAAGTTGGACAGTGTGGGAGCCTTTTTTGCACAATTCTCTTAAATCACTTCTGCCCTGTTCATAACTTTTTCATAATTTTGAGGGACTTAACCCTTGAAATGCCATTTTGAAGGCCCAATAAATTGTCATTTCTTGAGGTTAAAGTAGGCTGTAAAAACACTGAAGTTAATCTATTTCCACCTTTCCATTGAAATAGTTTTTAATCTACATTTCTTGACAAATGCAACCATTCAAGATGGACAGAATAAAAGTAAACATTTTTATAACATTTTAAATTTTTAATAAAAGATTTCAACAAGGTTGTGTGCATGCGTGTGTGTGTGAGTGAAATCTAGTGTGACATTGCTGGTGTGTATGAGGATCACTCCTCAGATCTTGAGAAAACTTTTAACTGTCTTTTGTCAACAAGCTCTTCAGTGAACTTTTCATAGTCTGTCTTTTTTTGGAAAGCAAAAGTCAGCTGTTCTGCTGGAGAGGTCTCGTCATGTTCACCGTCCCAAGAGTGCAGTTCCGCAAGCAGTTCCTTTTTCTCCTCTTCATCCATGGAAAGGACAGCAGGAAGTTTTAGTGCCCCCTCAAACTGTGTCTTGCGGCACCAGTCAGCTCCTGTGTTTAGCACCTCCGCTCCTCTCATTTCTCTCACTCCTCTCCACTCTACTCTACAACAACAGTCTCCTATTTCCGTTTACAAAAACTCTCACAGGCAGGGCAGCACTAGACTTTTTAAAAGCTCTGAAATACAGATGCATTACACAGCATTAACTTTCTCTTTGTCAGCTGCAGGAAGCTATAGTGGAAAATAAGAAAGCTGCCTTTGTAAAAAATGTGATTAAATGAAACAAAGTAGTGCAGAACTACAGCCTGGTGTGGGGCTTTACGTAGGGTCTGTCAAACACCGGTCAATTGTCTTCAGGCTGTCACATACAGGGGACGTGGACTCACTTCTGTGCTCGTTGTGACTGAGAAAACGCATCTGCTTACCGCTCGTGGCCACGCTGAAACCTGACAACACGCGTGTGTGTGTGCGTGTGTGCACGCTGACAGCCTGTGAATACACACACAACGGAGAGACAGTGAGATGAGATGAAGCTGATATCATCCTCATGTCCCCTTTTCGGCGGATTTTTCCGCTGCTGCAGATAATTTTGTCACCTTGTAATATATTAATTTTGTGAGTAGGCTATATTAAAAACCGCCAAACCATGGCACACGCACTGGCACCTCCCACCACCTCGTGGCAATCAGTGGCACAAGCACTGGCACCTCCCGGCACCTCGTGGCAATCAGTGGCACAAGCACTGGCACCTCCCGGCACCTCCCACCACCTCGTGGCAATCAGTGGCACAAGCACTGGCACCTCCCGGCACCTCCTGGCACCTCCAGGCACCTCTCGGCAACCAGTGGCATCTGCTGCGACTGCTGCGACTGCTAGCGGCACCTAGCTGCGGCATCTGGGGGTGCCACACGAGGTGCCACAGTTAGGTGCCGCTGCCGCAAATTGAGCCAGCCCCTGCTGGGAAATATTGTGCCACCCTGTTTATAGACTTAGCAAAAGCATTTGATATAGTTGACCATGCTCTGCTCCTACAAAGACTCAGTAATATTGGCCTCGACATTAATTCATGTAAATGGTTCCAGGACTACCTATCCCACAGACAGCAATGTGTGACTCTGGCAAACAATCTGCATTTTTACCATTAACTAAGGGGGTTCCGCAAGGTTCAATACTGGGTCCTGTACTGTTTACTATTTATATTAAGAACATTCCATCCACTATAAAAATTTGATTGTAACACCCATCTTTACGCTGATTATACAGTTTTGTATTGCACTTGTAACACTTCACATTCAGCCATTGAAACCCTCAAACAAACCTTCAACAAACTACAACATTCACTATTCAATCTGAAATAAGTTCTGAATTCAGAAAAGTGCCAAATACATGATATTTTCAAGAGCCAGAAATTTCGCAAATGGTGGTTTACATATCACCACTCTGACAGGACACAGTAGTGAAAGGGTTTCAGAATACAAATATCTGGGCCTCTGCTTAGATCAGAAACTTGCATTTAAATTTCATATTGAAATACTTGCAAGTAAATTAAAACAAAAGAAACAAAAAAAATTTCTCTTCACTATGCAGGAAATGAATCATTGAGGCTGTCTTTTTATCAGTTCTGGATTATGCTGATGTTATCTATAGACAAGCTTCTGCCTCCACTCTCACTCCACTGGACTGTTTATCGTTCTGCACTCAGATTCATTACTGGTGACAGTTACTCCACCCATCATTGCACTTTATACAATAAGGTGGGATGGGCACCTTTATTAGTAAGACTAGATACAGTATGCATTGGTTCCTTTTCATTTATGAAGTCTTAAAAGGCAATATGCCACCATACCTCAGCACTTTATTAAACTGGTCACATAATAATTATTCTACATGTTCAAGTGATTGCTCAGTGCTTGATACCCCCCGGACAAATACTGAATTTGGAAAAACTGCATTCAGTTTTGCTGCAGCATCTACCTGGAGTGTCTTACAATGTACATTTAAACTCAACACAACTGTTAATCTGGGCCAGTTTAAAACTATTACCAATTACTTCGCTTTTGGATGTAGCTGTTTTTAATGATGTTCGATCTGTTGTTGTTTGTTCTTTCTTTGTGTTTTCCCTGTGCTCTTGACATTATTGAAAAGCTACAAATAAAACAAATAATATGTAGATATACTTTTTTTCTGGAACATAATTTTAAAAATATAACTACAGGAATTATAAACATAGTTTTCGCAATTTGTTCAACAGTTCTTGCCACGTTGCTTGTTACCCTTTTGCCATGTTTTCAAAAGAAATAAAACCAATTTTCCCAGGTTCCACTGGTTTAAATGCTTGGCATCTGAAAGCAGCATAGCAAAACTGGTGATGATCCAGGTTCTGAAGAGTTATGTCTGACTCTGTTGGAGGAGCTGAGTCGGTACCTCCATCAACATGTTGCACATTCAGGAGGAATTCAGGCATTATGTTGTCATCTGATAAAACTAGACTAAATCTATGTATGAAGGATAAAAATGACTAAAATCAAACTGAAACTAATAAGAATTTTTGTCTCAAAATTAAAACTAAATCAAAAATAGCTGCCAAAATTAACACTGGATTCAAACAGTTCTCACAGTTGCATTTGTTTTTGATATGAACAGGCTCATTTGTTGTTATAGTGTGATAGTGACTATGTTCATCTTGCATTTACTATTTATGGGTATGAACCTGTTTTTAAAAGCTTCTTGTGTCTGGTTGGAAGTGTCAGGGATCTTATTAACTGGCTTTATAGGGCGATAATAGAATAATGTGAAGAAAATGTCAGAAAACTTGTACTTAACTTGATCAAACATAAAACCCAATAATTTAATGATAAATAAAATAGTCTGCTGTTGTTTAGTTTCCAGTTTGTGCCACCCATTGCAGATTTAATAGTCCCTAATAGGGGTTAACTACTTGTTTCTCTTTGGCTCACTCACTTCTGGCATCCTGCTCCTGAACAGTTGCCAAATCCATCGAGTTTCAGTATTACAGTATTGTAAGTCCTTGGTTTGCTTTCAACAGCATGATCTCAGTCATTACAATTTTAGTTGACCATCACTGTCAATTCCATTAGGAGCTTTAAAACTATTGGAGAGAAGCATTTTTTGTTTGTGATGAGCCACTGGCCAGATGGCTGTGATTCTAATAAAAGTCCCACATGTTGTCATTGGAAAGGATAGGAAACAAGTCAGGCAGATCCACAACACACACACACACACACACACACACACACACACACACACACATACACACACAAGTATATAGTTTTGAGTTTTGATATATTGTTTTCTTTTACCTTCTTTTTGCGAAAATAAATACCTTTGAATCACATTAGCTTTCTGTTTAAAATTCTGCAAGAGTGAATGAATTACCAGGTGCTGTCAAGAACTCAAAAATCCTTCAATCTTTACTAATGATTTGGAAATTTTGGTTATAGTTATTAATTTTACTTATCAGTCAGAGAACCAAATTGATAGTTTTGTGTATTGTATTGGACTGAATCAATTATTTGGCAATCATTGTTTTCTTTTGGGGATTGGTGTCCCACTCATTTAATGCAAATTAAATCAAATCTTTTCACATAAATGACAATTATTTTTAACCATTATTAATTCTGATAGCCATTCCAGTACTGTACTTACAATATAAGGCAGACAGCTGATCACTATTGTTGTTTTATAGTATAGTATTGCCTAAAATGTTATATTGTTGACAACACACCCTGGGGAATTTCAATCCAGAGATATTATTGGATACTTTAAATGAGTGTGATGAGGGCAAAGCTAGTGTACGTATGTTCGCTCCACCTTAATAATCACTCAGACTGAAGACAAGTGATGCATGTTGACTTCCTGATTAGTACCCACCAGAGCTTTTTAGCTCTGGCCTGCTCTGTGGCAGTTTTGCCTCGCTTGTCCCTCCTGTAATATTGCGGTGGAATCTTGTGTCCAAGGTAAAGAAAGTTATCGGTTTTTTCTTCCTCAGTAATTATTAATTTTTTTTACACAGTGCTTGAACAGTGTTTCCCTTGGCATCTCTGTAGGTGCCATCCTTGTTAGCATTATCTCTCCCCTGTCATTGCATCCTGTATGCATGTGTGTATGTCCGCGAAACATGATTGCGTTATGCAACACAGCTTGTAAACCTAGAGGTATGCCACCCATTTTTTTTTTTTTTGCTGCTTTGTTTGTTTGTTTTTTTATGTATATTGTAGCTAACAGTGCATGCCTCTTGCAATAGGAACAGGGAGAATGATGCTAACCTCCTGGCTGACCGAGTTTCGCTGTAATTGACTGAAGGTAATACCTTTACATCCTCCTTGTGGTTGTTTCTTTTTGTAAATATTTTAAATTGGTAATATTGTTAATATTATGCCCTTTGCTCCTATTGGGAAGAGCATTGTTGCCACTGCTGTTTTTGTCCTTATTTGTTTTTATTCTTAGTTGTTTTGTCCTTATGTGTAGAGGTCCTTTTTGACTAACTTGAGCATCAGTATGGGCAGTTTTACTGTAAAGGAGGGCTTTTGTTTATTATGCTGCAGAGCAACTTCTATGTGGGTAGAGTGTCTCTTTTACATTTTGGGGGGCTTTTCTAGCTGCGTTGTATATATATTTTTTTCTATTTTGCTTACCAAGTAACAGGGTCCTGGGTAGCTATATTTCTACAGATGCATGGTAGCTGGGTGGAGGTTTCACTTTTCCTTAGGCCTTCTATTGCATGCCATTCTTCCTATATCCCACTAACCCATGTGTGTAATTTTGATTAAGATGTGTGTGTGTGTGTGTGTGTGTGTGTGTGTGTGTGTGTGTGTGTGTGCGTGCACTTATGATCCACACAATACAGGTGGTGGTGGTGGTGGTGGTGGTTGAGCACAGTGGACTCTTCTCCTCACCTTCCTGCTTCCTGTGGGCTTCCCTGGCTCCCTCCCACTGAACTGGTAAGGTCAACTTAGTGAAATGTATTAATGTTTTTCATGACATGTATTTGTAATAAACAGGTATCTATTTTAACTTGAACCAGTGACACTTTTAACCAGATCATATTCCTAGCTCTTAAAATTTAAATAAAATATATTTTCTTTTTGACACTGGAAACTCATGTCTCTGCTCCCATTTTTTACTTAAGACCCTGTGCAATAGTGAGGTTGTGTATTCTCTGGGTGAAATTCCCAGGGTGGCAATGTCAGGTTCTTGTGGTCTGGGGTCTCTCTTGAGTGCCCCGGTCACACACTCAAAGACTTAAAATGGTGTGTAAGATGTGTAACCCTCTCTTCTGGTTCCTATTCCAGCAGACTGAAGATACTATGCTACAACTTCTTTCAGGTTCATAGCATTTATTTTGTAGTATGCAGCTGTCAGGCAAAAAAAAAAAAAAAAGTTGTTGACAGTCTTGAACCCCGTAGTGGAGAATATTAGCAAGCAAAAGGGTGCTTACAATGTCTTTACAAGGTGATTTTGTAGAGAAAATAAAATACATTTGTATAACAAATAAAATTATACAAATACAAATACTTACTCTGCATATGCATTTAACATATTTTTCTGTCTCATAAATTACCATAAACCTGTTTTAATATTTTTTACTTGAAAAAGTATAACACTTGTATGTAAAGGCTTTACAGCACTCATACATTTTAGCAAAGAAAACACAGCATTTCTCTGTACAAAAAATACAAACATACCCGTCAGGCAAACCCAAAAACTAGTTGTTGGTGATGGTGATTTGAGAACACAGCTCCAGCCCCTATACATCAAAATAAAATACAGTTAACAAATGCCATGTTTAAGATAGCTGCACGGTTTATCTGTAAACCAAGTGCACAAGGCAGAGTAGCTAGCTGCCCCCAACTTCACACTAAGCAAACAAAGTACACTCGGTAAAACAATATAAACACAAAATAATGACACAAAACCAGTGACAAAATATAATAAGACTATTTATGTCACTTTATATGGATTTTGATATGGGTCAAATAACTGTCATAACTTAATATTTAAAAGAAATCATGGAGCTGTTTTCAGAACGTACCGTAGTGGATAATGTCAGCAATCAAAAAGCAATGGGCTGACAATCTCAGATCTCTATTATTACCACCTCCGCCACCTAAGGGGGCTGTTGTCTGACGACAAAAGGAGCTTTGCATAGACAGGGATGTGAGAGATATCTGTCTGCGATAATGTTTTTTCAAAGAAATAAAACAGCAAGACAACTTTACAGAGAATTAAAGGAACCCTGAATGAACATAAATGCGAATTGATGAACTTCAATAATACACAATAACCCTGTTATACACGGTTAAATATATCGAATAAAACTCTCCCTGTGCAGTAAACTTAACATAACCCTTTGAACATGCTCAGGTCAAAAGGGTAGAAACAGCGAGGCTTTTTGACACATTCACAGGACATAGATGATGAGCCCAATGAGCCCAATGCTTCACAATTTCCTATAATGATGAGATAAAGAAGGCATGTTGTTCTGACCACAGGGAGAAGTTGTTGAAGAGAGTTGACATGGAGCTGATGAGGTGTTAGTGTTTGTCAGACAGAGACCTAAGAGAATAATGGCTGCAATCACAGAGCTCTGCTTCCTGCAGTTTGCTCTCATCAACAACATGCACAACAAATAATCAGCATCAAGAAGGAGCAGGACACCTTTGAGCTCCCTGAGGAGGCCAACTCAGGCCTGATCTCCAGGTTTGTTGGTTAGGAAGAGCTCATCCTGTGGAACACCTCTGACCTCTGGTCCCACAACTCCACAGCACCTGAAGACCTGAAGCAATGACTCTCAATCGTCAGAACGCAAAATATTTCTTACAACATCCACAAACTGACCCACTCAGACTCCGGCCCATACTAAGAGGAGTGTTGGACCGACGGCAGTCACACATGAGAAGATCAGCACTGTGAACGTCTGTCGTCAATTGGATCCAACAGGATATTTAGCAGTGAGACCTCGAACAACAGTGGACCTGCTATGTTACAAAGTGGCTGAAGCCAAGTTTTTGGAGACAATACGACACCAGTGATGGACGATGATGGAGGAAGATATCAAATGGAGGAAAACACATCAGATCTTCATGTATCCATCTACACAACAACAGTGAGGACAGAGTTCACCTGTCTGCTGATGGACCAGCAGCAGTGTGTTCGCAGTGAACCTGTAGATTTAAAGCTGGCCTGAGAGATAATCTACGGCCCAGTGGGAGAAAGAGCTGTGTTGCTGTCCACACTCACTGACTTCAGTCAAGACCAGCCTCCACAGCGGATGTCCAACATTTACACTAGACAACAAAACCAGGCTGTGCCTTTAGTGGACTAAAACTATTCTCTGGTGTTGTCATCACTGATGTTAAATCACCAAGGTTTGTACGACTGTAGTGTGAAAAAGTATAATCTGGTGGTGTGCCCCAAATTTGGCCCTGTTGTTATAGAGCTCTTCTCAGAGGGAGAAGAAGTCACTCTCAGATGCAAAGACTATAAAGGGAATATGCTGCACAACTGGTTCATCAAGTCGGAGTGAACAGAAGGCAGAGTCGTCAGTATGGATCCTTTTTCGATCATGAGCAGATTGAGATGGTCCACTGGCAGGGGCTTGGTTATCTCTAATGTCTCTCTGAAAGACACAGGAGAGTACTAGTGTACAGTTTAGGGCCCAGATGGTCAGTGTGCCAACAAGCAAAACTGTGTTAAAGTGCAGAGATCTGTTTGGGGTTCACTCCACCTTCTACAAAGTGAGATGCTCAGTACTCAGCGTTCTGCTGCTGACGCTCTGTGCTGTTGTAGTCGCTGTGAATGAGAGGACCAGGAGAGGAGAGCAGCTGTGTATGAGGGGCTGTGTGGGACATTATTCAGAATTACCTCTCACATTCACATATAAAACCAATATCATTCACACACAAAACTGAAATGCTCTTACACAAACAACTGAAATGATTACACTCACACACACACACATCTAAGAACTAAACGGGCACACAACTGAAAACCATACACACACACACACTCACAGGTGAAATGCACCCATTCAAAATTGCAGAAAATTTCTGTTGAAACAGAACACATTCAGTTGAAACTGGAAGGCTGAGTTAAACCAAGAAGTGTAAATGGGGGGAAACTGCACAGATGTCTTCCCAACAACCTACAAATAATCTCGCTGAGGCAGCGACTTTACTCAACACCATTTTGGCCTCGCTGAGACCATAAGAACATTGACAAATGCGACAATCAGACAGAAACCAGTCGTTGCAACACAGAGTGCGAACATGCTGGATAGCCACCTTTCATCCGTCTTTCATCAAGCCAGCAACACAACATACAATGGCCAGCTACAGCTCCGGTCAGAGGAAGAAAGCCCCTCAGAATTTGTCCCTCAGAAAGTGTCCTGTTACCATTGTAACGCATTTACTGGCGTGCATGCATGCATCGCGAGAGAGGAGAGGAGGGAGAAGAAAAGGCGCTGACTTAAAAAATGTATAATCAAAATGTATTCATGTTTTAAGGCAACTGGCTCTCAATATAAAAAAAAAACTTTTAGCAACTGTCATCTATGTATCCATGGAAACACAGAGTCTGACTAAAACCTGGAAAAGAATCAGTCATGTCAGTAGAATCATATCTGAACTGAAACCTAGTTTATTACTTAAGCAAGTATGTGGAACCTTAATAACATCCTGCAAACACATTTTCTAGTCCCTGTTGAGTCCATCAGTTACCCAAGCTCATACTTTCTACAGA
Source organism: Plectropomus leopardus (assembly GCF_026936395.1). Taxonomy (NCBI): domain Eukaryota; kingdom Metazoa; phylum Chordata; class Actinopteri; order Perciformes; family Serranidae; genus Plectropomus; species Plectropomus leopardus. The sequence continues at coordinate 36,603,828 of NC_142183.1, read as the reverse complement.
TAGTGGGATTTCACAAATTAAATAAATACACCAGATATAAACACAAACACAACTACCTTGCTAGCTCAGTCATGTTATGACTGAGATATCTGCTTTAAAAATATTTATTTCCATTTTTAGATTTAGCTTCTACATCTGCAAACTTTACCTGTAAGCTAGCAGTTCTATGTCAGCGGCACAGCTCATGGAGGATGATCTGCAATAAGTGAAGGGCAAAGTAAAGTCCAAAAGTCAAAATTAATGGAAAATGTTAGATGTAACTATTTCCAGAATTCATTACATTTTGTTATCTAATGAAATATTATGCTTCCATCCATATTTGATGGCATTTAGCTTTTCTAAAATAAAAATCTCATTGTGGTCACAAACACTTTGCCTGTTTTTTTCCCATTATATGTAGTACTGGACTGAGTAGTTTGTTTATGTCACTTTTTGTCAGTGTTTATAATGTGTCTGTTCAGAGCATGGTGGTTTATGATGGTTATTGTTCCCTGTGTATCAGTTCATAGTTTACACCATTAGTGAGTTGGACTTCATAATAACAGCTGTATTCCTTATCTAACTCAGTATTATTTTCAATAATCAATGATTTTTGATAATCTCATAATTTCTGGCATATCAGAAAGCACAATGGACAGTCCCAAAATACAGATCAAAAACTTTAAGCACTCATCTCTAAAAATTCTGATCGGCACAGTAAATAAAATCACCTTTTCCTTCACACATAGACTCAGACCCCGCAACTGCTAAATTTTGACATTAACATCAGAAGGGCCTGGTGAAGGGCAGAGGAAGCTAGCTGAGAGGAACTTCATTCCATCCTCAAACAAAACAGACAGAAAGGCAATCATGCATCCCTTGTAGTGGACAAACTGTGCATTAAATACTGCACCATGGTTACTCTGAAAGGATTAAAACATCACTACATCAAAACACAAAATCGGAGACCTAAATAGAAATTTAAGAAAAAAATTGTACTTTGTGGACACTGTGAACACACACTCTGACCGCATCTGGTCTCTACCCCTCTCTCTCCAACTCCTCTCTCTCTCTCTCACACACACACACAAACTGATGAACTGACCATCTATATACTTATTAGAAACAACAGAGAGTTCTCTGTAGGCAACTTACCAGTTCTGTTTGTGTGTGTGTGTGTGTGTGTGTATGTATATGTATACACACACACACATATATATATATATATATATATATATATATATATATATATATATATATATATATATATAATCGCTAGCACACCAACCAGCTGGGGATGTGCTATTATCAGACAGCCACAATAGTTGGCTGGTTGACAACTGTTAGCCAAATTTTTAAATTTATTTTTAGTACATTAATGACACAAATATTCTAGAAAAGTGTTTTTAACACAAGGCTGGTTTTCATTAACCCTTAAACTGTGCAAATGGAAATTGTTAATATAAAATATGGCTACTGGAAACACATGAGTTTTGAAAAAAACTCCATTTATCACAAAAAAGTTATTACTCTCACATGAGGTGGTATTTCAGGCAATTCAAAGGAGCCATATTTGGCAAAACTGCAGTGGAAACACTTTTTTGTCTTTTCTAGGTCACATGATGCTATAGCTATTTGCTTGTCAGTAGGAACTGCTCCCTCATGATGCAGCAGGAGCTACAAGAGGTGTTATTGTATCACATAACTATTCAAAAGTTGAGTGGATCATCCAGAAGTTTGAATCCACAATTCCTCTGTGAAATCGTGGAGTATGACCTCCCAGAAATCCCTCATACGTTGCCACTCCCATGTGTAAGGGGCTCGCCTTTCCATTATGGCTCCATAACAAGCCTACGTAGCCTTGGATTGGAAATGATGACGGCTAGTGTGGTGGCTGCAACAGCAATAAAGCTGTTAATGATTTGAACATCCATTGGCATGTTTCTTTGAATGTTATCACCAGAGTAGAATTTGCAAAACATCACTCAATGGAAATCCAGTCATCTCACAGTTGTGTTTTATTGCCATTTAAATATATAATATATATATACACACATAATACACAAATCTTTAATGGAAACCCATCTAGAAATTCCTGTGACAGAAACGTCTTAAACCATACCACTCCCATGGTGCAGCTCATCCCATTCTCATGAGGAGCACATCAGCTCAGGGTAAAGGAGTGTGTCCTGAGCTGTGCAACATTTGGTGTACAGCTCACATATTTCATTCAGAACCATTGTGTATCTCACCTTGCAGTACACAAAGCAATCTTTCTGAAGCAATCCAATTAATTCTTTTGTGTCTCAGCAAGAGAAATCAATGCTTCAAAAGGAACTGCTTGCAATTCAAACAATAATTTATTTAAACCAAGTCTTGTCTGCAGGCTATAACCCTTGTAATGGAGTGGATTACATCTGCAGCACGCAGTGGCAGATCATCAGCTTGCAGAAGTGCTTTCAGTGCTGTTTGTTAAGGAGAGTAAGTTATGATACAGCATGTACTGTTAACCTGATAAGGTACAAATGTTGTGCTGTGTGTATATATATATATATATATATATATATATATATATATATATATATATATATATATATATATATATACTTCATTTTAATATATATTTCTTCTTGAACCATGTTTAAGAAAAATGACTATAAATCTACCTTGTACCTTGTGCCTTGTATGTCTGCAATGTACCCACAGCAAGTAATTGGGTGATTTGCATTTTGTCCCAGCATATTCTCATCCCAACTCGTCACATGGTGCCACTCTGTCAGTGACCTTTTGCATGTACTTATAAAGTTTTAGTTTAAATTTAGTTACGTTACCATGATGTCATCAAATGTATATGGAGGGATGCTGAAGGTGACTTTGGGTGTCACCCACGTTTACTGAATGCACTGACAGTGATGGTATTTGACCAGTTCAGAGTGAGAACAGGTTGTTTTTCCACAGCTTTATTCATTCTTTTATGTGAATTGCATTCAGCAAGAAGCTGCGAGAGTTGTAGCTGTTGATGCTGCCATGTGAGAAATGTGACACCATTCAAAGTCTTTATACCAGACACAACAAAGCAATATTGTTCAGCAACAAAGCTCTGCCAGTCTATCTGGATTTTATGGGAGAAAACACTCACAGGAACACAATCCATGTGGAGACATTTTTGTGGACACTCAAACGCGACACACCTCTAACTGCATCACATCAGCAAGAAGGCACGACTACAAGCACAAAGAAATGAATACTGATGCTGGACTGAAGGATCGCTTTGATGCATACACATTCACACAAACACACACACAACAGCCATTGAAGCATGGTATCAGTCTGAACATGAGTCCCAGATCCTTTAGACTCTCTCCTTAGACTGGGACCCACACAAGCACACATACACACCTCAAACACACAACTATTGCCCGTAGAGCCGAGTGTTTTGTCTCGCTCTGATGATTTAACTGTGTGTGTATGCCGGTCCGTGTGTGTGAGTGTGTATGTGTATGTGATGGGTGGGAGTTACTGTAGAGCAGCCAGATGCTGCTGTAAGAATTGACAAGCACATCCTGACCCCTGAGACATACACATGCACACACATACATAAATACAGAGAGACAGTAGGTGAGGCTGAGGGGAAAAAAATAAAAGAAGCAAATAAGAGAGCTAAAGAGAGAGAGAGGTTTGTAAGAGCAAGCTGACAGCTGTCTCATATACACGCTGCTCCAACCCATCCCAAAGGAAAGTGCAATTTATACACCATTTCCTAACCCTCCCGAAGGGGAAGCATCATTTTCCACAGCATAATAAACAGCAGAGTGGAGGAGAGACAGCAATAACACTTATTGAATAGAAATCCCATTGCTGCAGGATGAGTTCGGCTGCTACAATCACTCTCTCAGTCACACACAAACACATTTGTCTGGCTACACTCGTGATATCTTTCAACATTTAAAAGGACAGTATGATACCCAGAAGATGACGTCATTTACATTTGCACTTGGAAATGAATAGACAAAGGCACAGTGATGGAGGACACACAACTTGATTAGTGTGTGATCTAAGTGCAGAAACAGCACAGCGTTCAGAGCTTTTTGCCACAGACTCAGACAAATCAGAGGCTGTATTAAATGATGCATGTCACAATGTGACTGATTGGAAAGAGAGCTTGTTGAGGGTGCTGATAGGCAATCAACAGGAATGAACTGATTGTTGCAAATGGCCAAAGTGCACAAAAAGTGCTTTAGACTAATCTGCAGGCTGATTATAGTACATAGTATATAGTCGTACAGTTGAAGTAGAAAAGCAATAAAGGTTGGATCCCCAGCGCATGGTTGTATTCCATTCGAATGTTATTCAGTCTTAATGTTCTTAACTCTGGCATTGGTCATGACCAGCATGTTCTTATCCCAAGTCATCACACGTTAATGCTTTGTCGGTGGATTTCTGCATTTATCATGCTCTACGTATCCTTTTGCATCTGCTGGTTACGTTCCAGGATGCCTCAATGAATGCTAGGATATCAACAAAAGCACATGTAGGTTTAGGTTACAAAGGCATCAATGGTTAGGTTTAAGCAACAGAAGCATGTGGTTAGGTTTGGGAAAAACATCTTAAAATCATAAAGAGAGATTACAGGGTCAGGCGTTGTGAACACCTAAGGGTCCACACTCAGAGAGAAGTTCCATGCAGAGCTCTCTACAGCTGGAGGGAACTGCCACTTCACTAGTGGTTAAAACTATAAGCCAGCATAAAAATAACAGTATCCAAATCATCGTGTTCTGAACACATTACAAAAGTAACATTTGCATTTTGACAGCAAACTTAACAAAGTCCATCACTAGGCATGATGGGAAATATGGGATATCATTGCAATAGTTTAGTACGAAGCCTCATTTTGATCCAGTCTGCTCTGCTGTTTCTTTGTTTTGTTTTAATCAAGCTATGACGTAAAATGGAGAAAAAGGACAAATGGTGTGCATTAAAACCATTGAAGCGGGAGACTATGAAAAGTTTAATTGTATCCTGTAACAGCTTACTCTCCTATCCTTTCAGCCCAACTGCAAAGATGATGAAGTTTTAAAAAGGAACCCTATTATGTACAAAGTTTGTTAACCTGTTGGAACTATTTTGTTCTACAGAGGAATAAACAGCCTACACTAACCCACAGCAGGCTGAGCAGGGACAACAGCTGGTGAGCGAAACATCCATAATTAGTCTGTATTAACTTAAATTTTGATTATGAGAAAATCAATCAGAATGTTTATCTACTGTTTAATACCATCTTTACTGCATCTTGACACTTGTCTGTGTCACTGCCTGTGGTGCCGTATGCTGTCTATTTTTATTTCCAGTTATGTTTTATCTATACGTTATTCCTGCGTAAGACAGTCCACCTGACCAGATGGTGTTCAGCACCGACAGTGACGGAGGTGCCGACCTGTTCATCAATCGATGCATGTAGCCCACTGCTTGCTATCCGAAGTGCTCAAACATGAATGCGACAGGCAACCTGTTTTGTTCTGTTTTGTTGTTATTGTTGTTCTTCAGGACAAGCTTGTCTGACAAAGCCATGTGTCTTCACTGAGGCTTTTCTTGGTTGACTCAATGAGGGAAAATTTATGACTTGTGCTGATTCCATCAGCATTAAATTCAACACCATGTGTCAATGTAATAAAGGTCTCCTTTACCATTTTTAGTCCCTCCTAAATCAATTATCTTGCTGAAATGTCACTCAACTTTGTTTTACCTCTTAAAAAGATGATAATGAAACCAAGAAAGTCAAAACTCCCTAACCTGTTAATTAAAACAAATATTTTGAAAATCTAAAAGGACCTGGCATCCAAATAGTGTGGAGGAATCTCTTTTAATGTGGCGAGACAGCCTTAAAATATATAGTAGGGTCCTCTGCAATCCCAGAGCAAACAATTACTTACTTTAATACAGGAAAACAAGAACAAGGTTTATTTTCAGCACATGAGTCAGGCCGACAGTCACTGCTCTATCCATATTCATAAAGCCCTCAGTAGAAACGACTTTATGAGTTTCTTTAATGATAAAATTTTATCTACTAGAGACAAGATTCATCACCTCCTGCCCTATTAGATATGATCAATATGTCAGCATTATTAGAAATCACTCTGTAAACTTTAATTACTATGCAGATGACATGGAATTATAATAAGTGATTAAGGCAAAAGAAATCAATCAGTTAATAAACTTCAAGTATATCTTGAGGACAGAAAAATCTGGACAATTTCCTGATATTAAACTAAGACAAAACTTGTATTATTGTTATTGGAATTTCATTTGCAAACATGCATGTTACTGACTTCCTTTTCAGAGCCGGATGGCTGGATCGTTGATCGTGATCGCACTGGTGCTGTGGTCATACCTGATGCAGACTACTACTATTATTAGTTATACTTCTATTACTATTATACACATGATTATTATTGTCGCATACATATGCTCATATATTAATATACGCAAATAACATTTATACTATCTAGGGGTGTAACAGTTCACAGGATTCACGGTTCGGTTCAATATGATACAGTTTTGTCATGGTACATTTTTTTATACAGCAAAAAAAGTAGAAATGCCCAAATAAATTTGCATAATTGTTGTTGTTTTGTTTGTTATTATTTTGTTATTTTTCTTCACTTATGCATTAAAACTTATACCATTAAGTACAATCTGTTTTGATTTTGGACAATGATGGAGCTATGTCTGAGAGATCCATGTCCTGTGGCAGCTTCTCAGCAGCATAGAAAACAAAAATGGCTCCTTTTATAAAAGAGTGTAGTAAAAAATAATACATACATTACCCCCATTCTTTTTTTGAAATGCCAAGGAAAGGACAGAGGGCTGCCGTGTTTGTGTTATTGGGCTTTGAAAATCATATTGAATTGAAATGATTTCATTGATAGGGCAGAATAGGATAGGATGGGATATATTTGCCATTTTACAGTTGTGAATCTTTAAGTGACTTTAAATAGAAATACACACACACACACACACACACACACACACACAGGCAGACACACTATCTCATTCTTTATTGGCTCTCCACTGCAATTCTCTTTAGGTTTGTACAAAGAATTACCCTCTTCTGTTTTTCAGCTATCCCTCCATATATGAAACACTTGAGTGATAGTGAGTTTCTCTTTTGGCTTTGCTCCTCTCATCAACTCCCACTGCTCATGACGAATTCTCAACAAGGCTCATACTCCAAGGCATGGCGTTAAATATAAATGAAGTCATTGTTGAATTCCAAAATGTTTCTGCATGATTGTATAGTTGCACATACGCTAATGAAAGGTTATTGCGTTCTCTCTCCAGGTGTTAATGAGGCATGCCCATGTCTGTCAGGCCCTGGCTGACCATGGCTTTTACTCTATTGAGCCTGATGGCTGTATCAAATTGTAATCATGTCGTAAGCATGTTTGGATGTGTGTGACAGACTTGGGTTTTACAGTTGATTGTTTTGTAATGGGAGCGTAAGCCTGAGTCCCAGGGCATCAGTGAGACCTGTTGCTCTGACTAGGCCACTGCCCAAAGCCCAATTGGACAACATGGAGTGAATGTCAGCAGGTTATGGATATCTGTTTTGTATGCTAAAGAAAAATTAGGAAATCCATTTTTATCTTTGATTAGTTGCTTCTTGCGAAACATTATGTCTTCCATATGGGTTAGGACTGGTACTAAACTGAATTATAATTAAAATGGGACATATGAAGCCAGGTGAACTTAACACTGTTTGTAGGGTGTCTTGATAAACAAATATGATGAAGTCAAGGCATTAATACTGCAAGAGCTGCTTCTTCCTGCTGAGGTAGCACTGTCGCTTTAAGAGCAGCGCAGGGCTAGCGAAAGCACAGAGTTCCCATGAGACAGTAGAAACATGAAATGAGGCATAACGACTGCAAAACTTGGGACCACAGAGGTGTGTATCTTTGTCAAGAGAAAATATCCTTGCAAACATTCACGTAATATAAAACCAATCAAGAGCATCAGCAGATGAGGCCATGTTTAAGTCTGCTAAGCAATGCTGATGAGTGATGATTTATATTCCCACTGATTTTCATAGATGGTAAAATGTGTTGCATGACATCTCTCCACCACACTGGGAAAAAACTGAAGAGCGGGACAGCGTAGGTAAAGATTAATTATGCTTGTGGATGAAAGTCAGAGGATATGGTGCTGTATGCTAACTGTTTCATTGAAATGTATGTATTGTGTATGTCTTTGCCTACTTTTGAGGGGGTGCAGTTGGTGACTACACAGGTAGGTCCTAATGCAGGGGTAGCCAACCTGAGGCTCTAGAGCCACACGCGGCTCTTTAGCCCCTATCAAGTGGCTCCTGTGTCTCTGACTAAAAATTATATGGAAATGAATTGCGATTATTTTTTAAAGGTTTTCATTAAATTTTTCAATTGCAAAAACATGTAGCCTGTACACAAAATATGAAAATGTATTTCATTAACTAAAATATACATCATATTTCTACAATTCTACAATTTCATTTAGCAGACGCTTTTATCCAAAGCGACGTACAACACAAGCAAGAATTTAGACTTAAGGAAAAAACCCTTAGTAAGTGCAAAAAGTGCTTCAGGTGTGATTGGTCACAGGTATTGCCGTCTAGTGGCAGAAGAAGTGCCGCACAGCCCCCCACACACATATATTTCTGTGGCCTTGGTGCCTTTTCTGCTAAATTTTGCCAAATTTCAAAAATGGTGGGTGGTCCTGGATCAAAAAAGCCTGACTAGCTATGGATTCCAAATCCAAGATAGGAGACGTCTCAGAGGAAAGTGGAGAATAATAATAATAATAACAGTGCATGGATAGATCTTTTAATTTTTACCACCAACACTGCAAAGTTAATGTCACAAAAAATAATAAATAGTGGTAAAACATATTGATGAATGCTCATGTAGACCCATTAACAATACTGATAGGCTAGTTTGACTATATGTGTTGTGTTACCTGCGGCTCCAGACAGATTTTTTTTTTGTTTTGGGCCAGAAATGGCTCTTTTGATAGTAAAGGTTGCCGACCCCTGTCCTAATGTAAAGGCCGAGAATGTGAGAATGGGAGAATGATACGTGATTCAAGCTTTAAGCAAGGGTGAAAAAAAGAGATGAAGAGCAAGTGTGTGTGTGTGTGTGTGTGTGTGTGTGTGTGTGTGTGTGTGTGTGTGTGTGTGCAATAAGATGGTCCAAAGTAAGTAGTCTTTGATGTGAAGACCACAGTTTTACCCATGCATAACATATGAACCAGTCTGTTCTCATCTTGAAGTTGGCACTGCCACTTTTGTGGTGATTGTGTTGTAAGATCCCAACACCAAAAGCCACCTTTCACAGCTGTATGATACGCTGCATTTGTATTGTTTATCTCTATTTAACAGTACATCAATTTCACTGCTGCAGAATTTCTTATTATTGCCTTTTCTTGTGGTGGCGTCTCTTCAGTTCTTGGGCATGCACCATTGTCTTTGCACACAGCACTAAACCTGCCCTTCTGTAGTGATTTGAAGCATTACATATGCTAATAGGCTACTGATAATCAAGAGGGACTCATCATTTAGCACATTTGGGTGAGAGCAGATTTGGATACTTAAGAACTCTTGGTGGTAAATGGACTTGAACTTATACAGCACCTTATTAGACAGGTGAAAGCACATTTACACTACAAGTCACAATCAAATGTGTGCTGCATCAGGAGTTGATCTCTGTTATTTTTTCTCCTGACAGGAAATTAAGAGAAAATATCAGGGAAATCTGAGAGATTATTTCTGCATGAGGCTCAAATCTGACTGAAACATGATTGATATAATATCATCAGTGTATTGTATCACCAAAAACAAAATGACATGGTATCTTTAAGTTGGGCACCACACCTTGCTCGTAGGTTCAATGTTACTATGTGTTAATAGCCAAGGAAGGCATATAATCACACTGTACACATGCGTACTGTGAACCCAATTTTCTTGTTGAGCTCCATTCCCTCCTTGGCCAATAGTTTATTTTAATGAAGTGTATAATGAAGTTCTGAGGCCTCGTGCCATGTGAAAGCAGGTGGTTGTTGGGTGGTGAGCTACTTCACACTGGGTCAAGGACGCAGCCTGAGATTTAAATTGGAACCAGGAAGCAAAATGCCACTGGGTGCCAGGAAACTCAGTCATGACTTGGCAATAAAAGCAGAAACACATCAGTGCACTGAAGTGGGAAAAGAGAAGGCATGAAGAGAGGGAGAGACATTGAGATAAAGTTTAAGTAGTGCTACAATTTGGCTGTGTAACAATACTAAATAGCAGGCATCACTTTTTAGTATGGTTTGAAGGTATTTAATAATGAACATTCGTTTAAAGTGTTAAAACACTTAAGTTCTCACATCCTTTGACCTTCATCAGTGGCATGTACGGTGAATGTTTAATTTAAAGACAGCATGTGACAACATCTCTTTAAGTCATGAATGTTCACACCAAGTGCACTGCAGCAGTACTCCAGCTGAAGCCTGGGAAGGCATTCTGCCATGAAGATCATCCTATAGCTCTCAGAGAGGATTGTTACTTTTACACCTGGTGTCTTTCAAACCTTTTATTTAATACTGTTTTCATCTTTCCTCTAATTAACTAATACATTCAGCAAGAGTCAAATGAGGCAAGCTTGCAAGTGTCAGTCTTAGCAATCCCAGTTAGCTAATGTTAGACTGTTAAATATCGCAATAAAGTTATATTTAAAGCTAATGTTTCAGCAGCTGACATTTGCATTTAAGGTGAGTGAGCTGACAATAATGTTATGTTAACCTTGGATTCAAAACATCATTGTAGTTCAAATCATATGTTACTAATAGTGTTTCCACTAGCAGGTTAGCTCAGTTCAGTTCAGTTTGGTACTTTTTTTTTTTTTTTGCGTTTCCTTTGTGAAAAATTGTGGGTGGTACCTTGTGTAGCTTTGGAACCGTCCCCCTTTTTCATCACCCCTCTGTTGGGGTACCAAGCACATCCATGAAATCCATGAAAATCAACTCTCTGTGCTCAGGGCTGAGCTGTGGCTGCTTTAACCACTGTTCATACCATGATAATTTTTCCAGACATACGTAAACTATTACTATTAAATGAAAGGATATTTTGCAGCCTCTGGCAGCAGTTGTAGACTGAAAAAAACATTTCATTCACTGGGCTTTTTATTCTCTCTTGAATAACAAACATTTTTAGTAATGAGTGGATCTTACAGCATTATAAAATTGATATGAATTGCGACCCAATTATGTAAATGTTATGTAAATTATGTTCTGTTCCTCAAAAAAATGTGGAGGAGGGTCATTCCTAAGTGCTCCAGCAGCACTAAACCCCTGCTCTTGCCTGCCAAAGAGTCAGTGCACAAACCCACTATTTGTAAATATCCCATAGAGAGACTCTCACTCCAGCCTACTCTTTTTGTTCTTACAATGTCGTTGTGCAGCCCAGCTCTATGATGATAGACAGACTGCAGACTTCACCCTGCATCACCTGTGAACAAGGTAATACAGCGAGTGCTGCTAGACAGAGCAGTAAGTGACAACAACCCCACCCACATGTACTGTCTGTCATGGAAACACTGCACTGATTTATGATACATGGTCGTAGGGGTTACTTTTGGTTCCAAAGCTCCCAAAAACTTTGCATTAACGACTTACATATTTACTGACCCATTATTCCCTATGAGACTTATGGCTGTAGTGGCATCTCCATGGCGACATGCTACATCTCGCCCCATAACAGCTGTATCTTGTCCAGTAGAACAGCTAGCAGGGCAGTTTCTAGTTTTTTAGGGGCACTATAGAAAACATTATTTTGCCCCCTATTTTAATACCTTATGTAAACACATCAAGTTTGCACCCTATGCGTTTTACATATAAAAAGCCTTTTTTTTTTAACTTGGCTGTATTGTTATTATTATATCCAAGTGTCCCTGGCCCCTGTTAAAAGGATAATTGTCCGCCAGGCCCCATTAAAAGATATTTGCAACCTCCCTAACAACTATTCTGGGAAAAATCCTGCATTGAAGTTATTTGCACATACTGTCGGGTATGCTAGTTTACATTGCTAGTTTACATTAACTATGTTAATTTTTCATGTGTACATTACTCTTTGATCTTATGATGAGAGAGAGGGCAAGAGAAAGAGTAAGATTATTCATTTCTCATTGGTAAAGGCTCCTTCTTCTGTTTGATTAACCAAACTGTTCATCAAAACAAGTGCTGTTTTTTCATTATTTTGAACTGGCCACACTGAAAGTAACTTGTACTTTGAGTAATTTATTGACCAGGTACTTTTTTACTCTTGAGTAGATTTCTTACTTTCTTACTTATGGTAATTTTCACTTTTTCTTGAGTGTTTTTTTTTTTATTATTTATGTATTTTCATTGTTCTTTTACTTGAGTCAGCCTATAGCTTTTCAGTACTCTCCCCTATACTGAAGTGCACTGAGCAATACATCCATGTTGCCGCTTTGCAGTGGACTTCCTTGTCTACATAGTATATCTAAGGTATCCTTCTGCTTCTGCTGTTAACATTCTGGGATGCTGCTACCAAGATGTCAACACAAGCACATGGTGAGGTTATGCTGCTTGTGGTTATGTTTAGGCAACAACAGCACATGGCAACCAACACAACTTTAAGCACTTGCTGGCACGAATGGGTTAGGCAAAAGACACACATGGTAAGGTGTAGAATAAAACATCACATTCAGACAGGAAGCAAACACCAAGCTCCCTGAAAAAGTCCGGGGTTTGTTCAACCCATCCACTGCCCCTCCTGCCCACCCTGTCCTTGACGCTTTCTACTTTGTATATGGTATTGTTACTAGCAGCAGAATGTTGTGTTTAGTCTGGACCACAGGAAGAATAGCTGTTACCAAAGCAACAGCTAATGGGGATCCTGATAAATGAGATAAAATGAATGCAGGCTGCTGGGGCAAAATTATTACAGAAACTTCAAAAGGTAGGGGGTATAACAGAAGACTGTGAGCATCTAAAGACCAAACCAAAGAATGGTAATGATGTGAGACAGTTAATCCAAGCCAGAGAATATCCTGATAATGACAGTTAATGTGAGCTGTTTCACTGCCTACATTTGTTGGAAGCAGACAGAATGAACCTTTAGGCTTTGAGATGGCTGTTCTGTCACACAGTAAATATTATCTTTCATTTGGATGATCAATATTAATCTCTTAATCCCTCAGCTACTTAAATATTGTGTTGTGGACACATTGGGTACGGAAGACCTAAGCGGACGTGTTTTTTTTTTTTTTTTACAAGCCGTTTTCTCGATATAACGAGATATTATCTCGTTATAACGAGATATTATCTCGTTATCTCGAGAAAACGGAGTTTGTTTTCCTGAGATATTATCTCGTTATCTCGAGAAAACGAACTTTGTTTTTTGGTTTGTTTTCTTAAACTTTATTGAATGAACGTCAGAAGAAGAAGTGGCGGGTGGATGATGTGACAGCAGGTGCCGTGCGGTGTTCAGCGCGGACAAATGCGCAAGGTAAGATGATTATTACAGGAACACATCACCCCAAATTCATCAGTAATCATAACTAGATTATTATACTGTTGCTCCGGTGCTTTTTGGTACGTGCAGACGAACTGTCTAACTGGCTAAGTTGTGCAGGGCTGTCGGTCCACCCTCAAAACGGTGAAGTGGTGGAAAGTTCACAAAACTGTGCATGGAATAGATGGCGGAGATGTGTCTCGACTCTGTCACGTAGCCTCGTTTTAACCAGTGGCAGTTTTAGGCACAGATTTAGCACAGCTTTATCATGTGTATGTTGATACGGGCTAATTGGATTAATCAGTACACTGCAACCATATTTTTTCGTTCAGAGAGCTATTGATGCCTCAGGGAGGCAGAGAGTCACTGACTCGGCGCTGTCCAGTGCTGAACTGCAAACGGAGATGAAGAGAACCTAGGCGTTTTGCTTCTGCAAAGGAATAAATATTTACTTGCCACAACACAATTTGATAAAAGGAATCAAATACAGTTTTCCCTCCAAACCCTCCAAATATGAAACTGCGGTGCGCTTATATACAAACAGACAAGAGGATACCAGATTTACAATGACGGCAAATAGTTAGATTACTCATATAAAATGTAAAAAAAAAAAAAAAAAGCTGCAAGATTTTGATATTAACAGTACTGTAGGCTTCAATCGTCTCCTATTGCTTTTTAAATTCTGTCGAGAGCGAGCGCGCTGGTGATTTCTTTAATTGTGTGTTCTGATTCATTTCCAAAATAAAGTTTTAGCTTCTGAAATCCGATTTTTAAACAGTTCTGGTGGAGCTCAATGTTTATCTGGATAATGCGGCTTCATTCCGAAGCATTTCACTGTAAACCGGGCCTCCCATTACGGTTATAATGACGCTTGATTTCCCTAGTACAGTCTATGTTATGGATCATCCACAAGTTATACTCCCCAGGGTGACAAATGTATGACAAATAAGCATAAATTAAATAAAATAAAATGCTTTATTTTGTTTTTTTTTTGTTTTTTTTTCATTCTGGTTGCTGTAGTAGTTGGCAACAGGTCAAAATGTGTTAATATCTTGCATTTTGGGGAAATTGGATAAAATCAATTGTCAAAAATGCTCAATAATAACACCTTTTCTCATTCTGTTTGCTGTAGTTTGCAATGGTAGGAATGTAGTAGCAGTGATTTTGGCCTAAGATCCTGATGGCTACAGCCACTTTCACCTGCAAGGAACCTGTCACATCCACATGATGCGCCATTGTATGACATCAGATTGAAACACTGCCAATCACAAAGTTATACAATGAGCATAGCAGCATCCCTATAGAGCAAGTGGGAGGTGTGGTGGATGGGTCCAACAAACCCCAGACTTTCATGTGGGGGTCTGGTGTTCGCTTTCCATCTGAATGTAGTAGTAGGCAGCAATGGTTCTGCCTACTACAGGTCAAAATTTGCTGATACCATTTTTATTTTTTACAAAGTGCTTTCTCAAGATCAAGAAACATATTTATTGCAATCTCAAGTGCCCAAAATTTTTGTTTACAATTATTTTAGTCTGGCAGCATTAATCATGAACTGTCCTTTGTCCTGCTTCCTTTCTTCTATTTTAGCTCCATTTGGTCAACAAGAGATCCACAGGTTGTGGGATTTTCAGTCCTTCTGAGGTGGAGAGGATAGGAGAGACTCACCACACAATGTCAGGAGAACAGGAGATTGCTGATTGAGTCCTCTAATTTCCCTTTAACTGATGTGCCACCAGGGAAAAAAGTGTCTTTCCTCTTTCCAGAATAGTGGATACCCTCTCATCTTTATTTACAATAATTTCTCATGTTCCACCCCCAGTAGCCCTTCTTACTTGTTTATACACAGTGTCTTGGTAGTTCAACCAGCCAAATTCAACTTTCCTTGTCTTTTTTGAAGCATTCCTGTTTCCACAGAGTGCAAACCTTGATTGACTGCTGGTGGTTGCAGTGACTGAGGCGGTTGATGGAAGTTTCATCTTCTCTCTTAAGTTACTGATTAACTTTCTTTTCCTTTGCTCTGTATCCTCCGATTCACTTGAAGATAACTCCTTCCAGTTTTTGGCAAAAACACGGTCTCCATATCGTGGAATATACATAGAGAGCTTATCTTCTTCAAGGAACTTCACAACATCTTGATCAATCTAAAACACAAAAAAGGTTTAATGTCAGATAATGTTTCATTATTCTTTGCACATGTTCCTGTTACACTGAAATCTCAGTAGTGTATATGAGACCGTTTCAGTAGTGTGTGGGAGAGCACAACATTTCAGTAGTGTGTGTGAAAGGTATTTCTGAATAATCATATCAGCATGCAATGACTTTAAATATACTCATTTTTTTGTTGTTTACCTTGTCCTCTGCCATTTGTTTTAGGCATTCCTCTGGAACTCCCCTTTCTCTCAAGGCTGACAGAAACTGGTCCATCTGTAGATTTTCAAAAACCAAGTTATAAATCATACTTCTTAGCAGCTGTAAAAAGCTGTCACCTGCTGCTGGCTCTTCATTAACTGGAAAAACAAAAGGGTTGTCATAGTTTAACTAATATACCAATATATTTAATAGCCACATCTGCTTTAAGTTGACAATTGACACACATTGTTCTGAACCACTAGTATGATGTAAATACGACACAGAATACACTAAGCACTATCAGGGTAAAAAATGAACAAATCATGAAACGTTATGTTATTTGCTTCTCACTCTGAAGAAGGAGCCATATTCTTGTTTATCTCTTTCCCTTTTCGTGGCTTCAGCCTATTGTACTAGGGCCAAGTAAATATAATTTAACCAGTGTGATTGTTTCTCTGTTTCTGAAATAGCTGTACAAAGCACCTGTGGCTGTGACCATCACAAAAACCGACATCAGCTATTCCTTTATCAAGTCTATCTATCTACAGTATCTATCTATCTATCTGTCTGTCTGTCTGTCTCCATCCATCCATCAACCATCAATCTGAAGAAATGCACATTTCATATTTTATCGATGATCTGAAGGAGCAAGGCATGGTGGTGGTGGTTTTTTATTAACCTTTATGTAACCTTTATTACAGGCCACAAACAATGTTGCATGTTCTCTCTTTAAACCCAAATAATAAAATATTCAAAGTATAAATAATTTCAAACCCAGTTTACTGTTAAGCTTTGCACTTAAATTTATCTTCACAGCAAGATGTTGTTAAGACCGCTGCATGGGTCCACAGTGATTAATCAGTCGTACTCCTCAAATCTGGCAAAAACTTTGTAATTTCTCTCATCCATAAGAGCTGTGCAGAACTTCTCATAGTCCATTTTCTTTAGAAAAAAAAGTGAAAAGTTCCGCTGGAGAATCCTCATCAGGATCACCTTCCTAGCTTCTGAGGGTCTTGAGGGCTATTATAAACATTTGTGTATGTGTGTCTGTGTGGGTGCACGTGTGCGTGTGCATGTGACAGCATTAATCATTAATTAATTAGCCCAATCACATCACATCTCTAAATGTATAGGGGAAAAAACACTAGTGACCGGCATTTGCCATGGCTATATTGCCTCAAACCGAGGCATTTGCCACTACCAGACTAGCGGGAGGCGGTGCTCGCCTTCCCCGTGGCCGAGCTGCCACCGCTTGCGAATCTATGAAAGTGGGGGTGTGGAGGCAGTCTGCGGAGATGTGGAGCTCCCGTCTGTGGGGAGAGACAAAGAGCCGCTGGAGGTCTGCCTGGGACGGGCAGTCAGTAGGCTACAACGCTTATTGGATATCAATATCATGTGTCTATGTTCAACACACAAACTGCATATAAAGATGAAATATCCTGGACATGCCATCTTGCACTATCTACACAATTGTGATCTCCGTGGTGATCGACCCACACACCTGCCCAACCAATCCTGAGCAGCACAATTGATCACAAATATACAGATTGCCACTCGTAGCTGTCACTCATGACATCACATCTCACTTTTTTTAACAATAGATAACTAATTAAAACTTAAACTCATTAGAAAAACAAACACTTTGGCAAACATCAGGGTGATAAGAACTACCTAAACTGACGGAAAACATCCTTAGTGAAAAAGTTATTTGATGTGCACTTTGAAATTTAAGTTTGGCCCAGGTCCTTTCAATAACATGGAGGGTGCAGGATTTATGACCTATACTGCAGCCTGCCATCAGAGGACAATCCAGATGTTTTGGCATGTTTAAAGAAAGCATGTTTAATATTTTGAAAATCACTGGAAATGACATTCAGTATATGTTGTTATTAGCAAGGGTCATTTACTGAAAACTTCCCAGCCCATTCTCATTCCAAAATCATTATTTTATTACCACTGCTGGACGGTGTCTGGTTAAAATGCTGTCGGTAACAATGTAATATAAGGAGCACAAAGACTTTCACCCAGGAGGTTGGTGTTCACTTCCTGTCTTAATGTGATGTTTTTGCTCTACACCTCACCATGTGCCTTCTTGCCTAAACCTTACCATCCATGCCCTTGTTGCCTAATCTTAGGTATGTGCTTAAACAAAACCACATGCCTTTGTAGTGTAATCCCACCATGTGCTTGTGTTGACATCACTGTAGTGACATGCTGGGACGATGATAGCAGGCACATAAGAATACCTGGAGCAAAATGTGTAGACTCAGAAGTCTACTGCAAAGAGACAATGTGTGACGACTTGGGATTAGAACATGCTGCCTCTACACAGCTGTCTCTACAGGGCTGCACACTGTTACCCACCTATGTCACTGCTATACAAAGTTTTCCTTTCTGCTCTTTTAAGTGGATACTTCCAGTGCTTGTGTGTTGGCCTCTGTTGCTTTGCCCGTACACTGTATGCATAAGCTGTTCATCTTGTTGACTTTTGATGCCACAGACTGCTGGTCTGTATCTACATAATGTTGATAGAGCTTAATTTCAACCTGGATAATGAACATGTAAGTATCAGCATTTCACTGCCTGTGACATGACCCCTCTCTTTAATATTTGCTTGTCAGCTGGATGGAAACAGATCTCTGATCTGTCACCAGAGCATCAGAACAGAGAAAGACAGCAGGAGGAGAGATGATCCACTGCTTCCACTTGTCTCACACATCACAAGTGTCTGCTAAATCATATAAATAAAACTCAGTGGCTGTTTTGAACCAAAGGGTTACAAAAATACCTCTTGTAAAGTTCTCCATGACATGCAGCGACACCTTTGTTGAGGACTCATTTCAGCTCTCAGTGTTAAAATAGCTGAGCTGTGCTGCGATAACACAGACATTTAATCTGCACTGTAGAGGGGCTCTATTGTTGGTTGATGTGTTGCTCTTTGTTATTCACTCAGCGACATCAACTCTGACATGAGCTTTCTCCTGCTGTATGAGAGATTGAGATAGAATCGGTTTCTATGACAGAGAGACGGAACGAGGGAAAAGCAGGAAGAGAGATAAAAAAAAAGTGAGGATAAAGCGGAGGACTTAGCCAAAGAGCTGACAGCTGGCTGTTGTCCACAGAATAGCCTGAACCGTCCCAAAGGAAACTGCAAAGTTTGCATTTGCAGTGTGTGTGCACATGTGTGTACTTTTGTGTTCAATCGTGAGCTTAGTGTCAATCCTCTGTTACATTAGGGATCTTTTTAACAATGTGACTACAGGCTTTAAGCGTGGCACACACATGCGTGCACGCATGCACGCACGCATGCACACACACGCACACACACGCAGACTGCTTTTAGGATCTGTCATCTGTTCAAACAAAAGTGATTCAGTGTCCTGTTGTCCAGACAATGTAGGCATTGAACATTTCTGCAAACCACAGATATGTTACATTTGCACTTTTTATAAACATCATATCAATGTCTCTAAAGTAACAGTTTACAGGCTGATGTTGTTTGTAAATGGAGAGGATGTTGGATAATGTGACATCTGGGAAGGATGCCTGCCAAGCTGTAGACCACTGCTCAACATCAACAGTCTGCTCTTGTGTAGCACGACATTTTCAGCAGCATTGCTGGCATGGATGGTTAGGATTAGGGAAAGAAGGCACATGATAGGGTGTAGAAAAATAAAACATCACATTCAGACGGAAAGCGAACACCAGACCCCCACATGAAAGTCTGGGGTTTGTTGGACCCATCCACCACACCTCCCACTTGCTCTATAGGGATGCTGCTATGCTCATTGTATAACTTTGTGATTGGCAGTGTTTCAATCTGATGTCATACAATGGCGCATCATGTGGATGTGACAGGTTCCATGCAGGTGAAAGTGGCTGTAGCCATCAGGATCTTAGGCCAAAATCACTGCAAAAGTATTTGTATTTGACAACTTAAGAATAAGAAAGAGTTGGAAGTACCAACTGTTGATACGATGTTAAAAGTCTGCCTAACACCCCATTCTAGCAAGTATGCTTTATTTTGGTAATATTGGAAAATAAACATATGAAATGAGAAGAAGTTTTGACTGACTGCTGGATAGCGCTCGGCTGCATCAGACCTGGATGGATGTACCTCGGGACTGCAAGAGCAAAAGTAAGGACATTTGACGTGGAAAAAATTCTCTTTTACTTTGTTCTGGTGATTTGGAGTTTGTTTGTTTGTTGTCTTTATTAAATAAATGTCTCCAGGTTGTTGTTGAACTGAAAAGTTGCTGCTCACTTTAGCTGTGATAAACTGTGTGTAGTTGTTCAACAAAGCATTGCTTTGTGTATATAGAAAATGGCACGATACAAAACCTTCCATCCATGAACCAAAATAATGAGGGTGTTTACTCTAAATCACATAAGTGCGTCCAGTGGCCCATTTTGGCCCATTAATGACCCATTAAGACCCCTCATGGAGGATGCTGTCATTTGCCTGTTAATAAATAGTACAATCAATCATGTTGATTTCAAAACACCTATTATGTTGATGGAGGGTTTGTGTTTATCTGTCTTGATTGGCTGGATGTGTGATTAATGTAATGTGATTTTCAGAATGTGAGACAAATTAGTTTTGATCAGTGGTGTAAGTGGTGTCAGGCTCTGTCTCGTCAGGCCTGTTGGCCGACATTTGTCTTAATTGTTGTTTCTGTTGGCATCTCATAAACTGCTCTCACCCTCCAATCAGCCTCTTCCTCCAGTGTTGCTCTCCCTTATTTTCTTCTCTCATTCAGTGTTTGTTTTTGTTTTCTTATCTGTTATATTGGCAGTCACACCCAACATGAATATAATATTTCAGGAAAAAATTAAACATCCATCCATTTTCATCCACTTATCCAGGGCTGGGTCACGGGGACAACAGGCGGAGCAGAACATTCCAGATGTCCCGCTCCATAGCAATGCTTTCTGAGGCGTGCCTAGGCCAGACAAGATGTGTTATCCCTCCAGCGTGCTCTGGGTCTGCCCTGGGGCCCCCTACCAGTAGGACGCATCTGATGCCCGAACAACCTCAACTGGTCCCTTTCAGCGCAAAGGAGCAGCGGCTCTGCTCCGAGCCCCTCCTGGATGTCCGAGCTCCTCACCCTATCTCTGTGCTCAGCCACCCTGCGGAGGAAAATCATTTCGGCCGCTTCTATCCACAATCTCAATCTTTCGTTCACTACCCAGAGCTCATGACCATAGTTGAGGGATGGAACATAGATGGACTGGTAAATCGAGAGCTTCACCTTCCGGCTCAACTCCTTCTTCACCATAACAGCCTGGTGGAGCGCCTGCATTACTGCAGATGCTGCACCAAACCGCTTGTCCATCTCACGCTCCATTCTACCCTCACTCATGAATAAGACCCTCAGATACTTGAACTCCTTCCTCCTCCAACTCTCCCCCCACCCAGAGGGGACAATCTACCATTTCCCGAGAACCATAACCTCAGATTTGGAGGTGCTAACTCTCATCCCGATAACTTGAATAAATAAAGAAAAATCAAACAAAATTATGTTAGTTTTATCACTGGCTAACCCATCTTGTTTTGCTCTCCTCACACACTGCCAACATGCAATGGCCTTTATAAAAATGTTTAAAATAAACACAAACCTGAAGTACGGTAAAATTTTGCCAACATGGGATGTGTGCGTGGTGTGTCAATTATACGCAAAATTATGTATTGATCTGTTATCCATTTCATTCCATCTTGATGTGAAAATGACCATTAGATGCTCCATTAGATTTGCTGTGTTTTTGATCATTAAATTACTAAATTTTCAGTTAAACTTTATTTTCCACAATAGGGAGTCTGAATGTGGCCAAATATGTGGATGTAGTGCTGTGTACAACTTCTGAAGGCATTAGTGAGGAAATTCTTAATCAATATTGATAATTGAACTTATCACTGAGACATTCAGCCAAAGGAAAAAAAAAACAACTTTGAGTCTTTGAAAAATAATATGTTGCTTCCACGGCGTGAAACAGAGATTCAGCATGTTTAATTTTCCAGTTTGTTTTTAGAAGAAATTGACATTTAGTTATTTTTCTTAAACTTATGGATATTTTTCCCCATTATGACAGCCAACATTGGTATAAAACCTCAGTCTCACTAACCCTGTGTTGAATATCTGGGAATGACAGAAGACAGTTTGACGTGTAAGTGATGAAACTAATGATGGCTGGATTTAATTGAGCTCCTTCACTGTCAGGCTCCTGGTATTGTGCCTGCTCTCTGTCACACTGTGTTGGCTTACAGGGACACATGAAGGGAACAGAGCTATCATCCATGTTATTAGGAACACCTGGGGCCTCATGTACAAAGGGTGCGTACGCACAAAAACGTGGCGTACGCTCTTTCTCACGGCAAAGTTCAGATGTATCAAGAGTGAAATGACCGTGGAAATGTGCGGTGCCTCACGCCAACTTCATAGCTGGCGACGACGCTTTCTACAGCCGTTGATACTTTGGCGACACTCAGAGGTGATCCTGGGAAACATAAAATAAACACGTGTAACCAATCCGTCCTCTGAATGATGACTTAATGATGTGCACATCAGAGACACATGAACAATTAACACCAGTGAACAATTAACACACACACACACAAACATACGTGTCTCCAATTACATGAGTGGATATAAAAGCGTGCGCAAAGTGGTGCAAAAAGTACCGCTGAAAACAATGGCAGCTTTAGCAGCATTAGAGGACATTGCAAATGGTGCAATTAGAAGAGAGCGTGTGTTTCGAGACAGAGACGATGTACTGGCACACGATGACGACTGGCTCATCAGCCGCTTTAGGTTCCCGAGGGCAATCCTCGTGGAACTGTGCGCAGAGCTGCGGCCGGCCTTGGAGCGCAACACAGCCAGGAGCCATGCGCTGCCTGTGCCCATACAGGTGCTGACCACACTGGGGTTCCTGGCAAGAGGGAGCTGGCCGACCGATCGGGACTGTGCCAGTCGACCCTCAGCCGAGCCATGCCAGCCGTATGGGACGGAATTATCCGCATGTCAGCCAGATATATCAAATTCCCATACCATGCAGCTGAACAGGTCAACATTAAAGCGCAATTTGCAGCGAGATCCGGTTTTCCTATTGTATTCGGACCTATTGGCTGCACACACATTGCTATAAAAGCGCCGTGATATGATGAATTTGTATCGTGAACAGGAAACACTTTCATTCCATCAATGTACAGATCATATGTGATGCGCAAATGCAGTTAACCAACATTGTGGCGAGGTGGCCTGGTTCAACGCACGATTCACGCATTCTGAGTAACAGCATGGTTGGGAACAGACTACAAGCTGGCACTGTGCGCGATGGGTGGCTTCTTGGTAAATAAATTTGTCGTGTAATTGTCCTAATATTAGTCCCTGTGATGCGCATTGAGCATGTGCGCCCCCAAATCATATCCCGTCTTCACCGCATCATTACAGCGGTTAGAGTTAGTGACTTGCTGTGTTTTGCTGGTTAAACTACAGTTTCAGATCTTTCTAACAAGCCCCTATTTGTCACTGTGCGCAACGTACTCATGTTAATAACCCCGTGCGTAAAGACTTATCTGCCTCACCTTCTCCCCGGCGCACTTCTGCACTAATTTGCAACAATAGTGTGTGATCCGTGTAAGTGTATAAACTTAATGAATGGAAGCTTAAAATCCCGTCTTACTCATCTTTTGTTTCTTATTTTCTGATCGTGCAGAGAGGGGAATCTCAGGTGCAGGGCTTTTTTAAATATGATTTGCGTATTTAAATGGGGGCGTGGACAGGGAGTGGTCGGGTACTCCAACATGTGCGCTCAATTCCACGCTGATTGGGATGTACAAAGGGAATGTGCTTGGATTCATGCGTGCGCCCAGATTCATACATCAGGATTTTTTTGTGCGTACGACGTTTTCTGGATTTGAGCGTACGCCATGTTTCAGTAGGAAATCCACGCAAGTCTTTGTACATGAGGCCCCAGGGCTTTTCCTTCAAAGACCAATCAGAGCACCTGCTGAGAAAAAGACCTGTTGACCAACACATTCTGCTCCCTTATTGTCACATGTTGATGTTTTGCAGTTGACTTTAGCATCTACATATTCTACATACTAGGTATCCTTATGATAATAATAATATTAAACTTTATTTGTATAACACCGTTAATACAAGAAATGCAGCCCAACGTGCTTTACAAGAAAGAAATTAAATGCAATAAGTGCTTCACATCAAAGCACATAAAAGACAAAGACATAATAAAACCTGCATGTAAAAATAAAATAAAATTAGAACAGAATACACAGAATGCATCTTCAAATAGATAATATCCACTTGATAATACTAGTAAAAATAAGATAAAATAAGGATAAAAATTTAGAGCACAGATTGCATAACATAAAAAGAAAACTAAAAATGATGGCGCTACCTTGATGTCAACACATGCACATGGTATAGTACTGCTGCACATGGACTATTTAGGATGAGAATGTGTTGAATCCACCAGAGGCTCCACAACATGATATTATCACAATACTTAAGCCACAATACAATATCATTGCAGTTTTAAACATTTTGTGTACTCGGTATTTTAATAATATACATTGCCATATACTGCAATTAATGACTTTTCTTTTTTAATTCCAAATTCTTATCTAATAAGGTAAAGTTCTCAGTCTTTTCATCACGTCAGTCATTTTTACTGCACCAAAGTGTAGTGGACTGAAAAGGAAATTCTGTCATTCTACTTTCTGCTTTAATTTGTTTTTGCAATATTAATGTTTTCTTTGATAATAATATTTATGCTTTGCATCTGTGTATCTATACAATTACACAAATTAACAATATTTTCATGCAAAATGTCATGATACTGTACAAATGTGGGCCTTTCTTGTGGGCACACATCTCTACCCCAGCCGTTACACTGTGGCTAAGTTGGTTTGTGTAAAACCAAAAAAGCTGCGCCTTTGTTATGCAAATTTATTCAAGAAATAAAAAACAACAACAACAAAACATAGAGATGCATATTCAACATGCTCTGTGTCTGAACAATCCTCCTAAAAATCTAAATAAAATGTCATATCCCACATCTCTTAATTAAAAAATGCTGCATTGGAAAAATGCCTAATCTAGATTATCCAACAAAACATGCTAATGAGCAAATTGGCTTGATTTCTTTCTGAAACACAGAAAGAAGGCAATCAACCATGAAAGTAGACCGAAAAATAAATAAATGAATATTTTTTTCAAACATGTAAACATAACACAACAAGGAAAAAAAAATATACATTTACAAGCAGACAAAAAACGGAATATAGAGAAGAAAAGAAAGGAAAAAAAGATCCAAAAAGGAGTGGGAAGAAGTGCAAATTTATTTGTCCCACCCCTTCTCCATAATTCACTGATGGTTTATTCTTCAGCTTCCTTATTAATATAAACTGTACAATAGTAAATTATGTAAGGCTTGTTTCAAGGCACTGTACAGATTTCTGGCACTTATTTCTAATACCAGTATACATATTATATTATTAGAAAAAACATTTATCTGAATACAAGATATAATCTCTCATATGTAAACCATCTATACTTATGAGTTTTTTTGTGTTATAGATTTTTAAACATGTATACACATACACCAAAGGACAATCCCTTCAAGTTTACCTGGAACAATCAAAGAAAAAGAAAAATATACCTGAGGGTTAACAAGGAAGAGACAAACAACACAAATAAATAAATAAATAAATAAATAAATAAATAAATGGCAATCACTTTGAGGTCGTCAAACACCGTCTTCATTACTGTACCTTGTGAAAATGATTGCTTTATACCGCTTTTTAAATTGGTTTATGTTTGGACATTGTTTGAGCTCCTCACTCAGACTGTTCCTCACGCAGACTGTTTGTAGTTTCACTCCACAGATAGAAGTACAAAAACTTCTCTTTGTTGTGTGTGCACTCAAAAATTTGAATTGGAATTTTCTTCTTAAACTATAACCTCTTCCCTTTCAATGATATTTTTTTTGATTATTTTCCGATAGTCAATTATTCTTAGCTTTAAGTAAGACTTTTGCTGTTTGAAATTCCACCAGATCTGTAAATTTTAGTAATTTTGATTGTAAGAATGATGAGTTTGTGTGATCCCGGTATCCAGCCTTGTGACCCAAGAATTAGCACAAAAAAATTGTGAAAAGTACAAGAACATTGCCTTGAAATTAAGGGTGAAATATTAAAATAGGAGGGAAAAAGGAAAAGAAAGAGAGATTTTTACTTCACAAGGACATTACCAATAAAAAGTGCTTAAAAATCTTAATGTGTAACAGAATTCAAACATTTAAAATGGAATTATGATCAATTAAATCACCAGCATTATATTGTTTTTCCCTAGCTTTTTTCTGTGTCTTACGAAGCTGATTACTGCTGTTTTACTATGTTTTTGAAATAAATCAATCCAATATGCTTTGGGTTCAAAGGTTGAATACTTGTGAAAGGCGTCTTAAAGTAGCTCAAGAAAAGTAATATCACTCCAGCATTCAATTAAATTACCCATATCAAATTTGGAATATAGTCCTATATGGAATAATAGTGGAATGAGAGTGTGCATGTTAATGTAGTCAGTGACTCAAATTTATGTTCCAATAAACTGTACCAAGGCTCTGTACCAGGAGTTATCAGACCACGCAGTTCAAAGCACAAACTGCATGTCTCACAGGGTGAAAGATGTGTTATTAAGGAATACAACATCCCTTTAATACCCTTTCACATGCAGGTGTCACATGGGGGGATGATTGGTATGGACGATCACGTAAAAAAATATTTCGGCGTGCATAAACATGCTGTGATGTATGGCACACACAAAACACAAAGCGTATGTACACGGCATCTGCGCACAAGTAATATATTTCCTGCAGTCTTTATGTACATACTCACACACACACACACACACTCACACACTCAGGACTTGTTGGTAGGTATGTTGTCAGGCTGTCATGTTGGATTTAGCAGAAACACACTCAGTCACGCTGTTCTCAGAAGACGTGCCGGGAATAATTTCTAAATATTGATTCCTTCCATGTAATCTAAAATTTATTGCAGGGATGATCTTCAATCCAAATATTGACTCCTTCCCAGAAGCAAGCCTCTAAAATTACCACAGGGATAGTCTTCCGTCCAATTAGAGTGCAGCCATGGCAAACCACATCTTGGCAGTATAAAAGAATATGCAGTAAATGTAACTTGACAGAAAAGAAATAAGTAGATTTTACTGAAAACAATTCAATGACAACAATAGAAACATCAAAAACAGACCAGAGAAGTTGTCCATTCAAAGAAAAATTGTGCTTATATAATATTGATTTGAATGACTTCAGCAGGAGGCAGTTTACAACAACTGTATCTGAATATTCCCACGTCATATCTTCTTTGAGTATATCAGGCCAAATAACCACATTTACAATGCAGAGTGACAGGAAAGATGGAAGAGCCAGAGCTAGAGCCATCACATTACAGCTTTATGATTTGTCCATTACCCAGCAGGATATGATTTTTAAATGGCATCTCCTCTTTATTGGTTTCAATAGAGAATGTTTATGACATTCTCTAATGTGAATTTGAGATGGGTTTTAAAAACGCAGCCATTATTAAACATCAGCAGTCATTTATCTGGTGAGGTACACATGGTAAAAATATGGACAGAAGAATTTCAAATCAAAAGGGCCAAAAAGCCACAGATAGTGCTGCAAATGTATTGTGCTAATAGTTCTTAGAAATGCTGTGAGTTGCTGTATCAAGTTTCATTGTTGGATATCTGACAGGGCAGAAAATGTATCTGTATCTTTCCTAAAAAAAAGAGCAATTCACTAATGTTTTTCAAAGTTTATTCTTTAATTTGTTATTTAAAAAAAGTTCAAGAAAGAAACAAGTCTACCTCTGATTCACGATAAGTTCTTAACCCCCAGAACTGTTCGCAGTTGTGTTCTAGCAATAATGAATCCCACTAGCCTCATAAGCTTACAGCAAAGTTTGAGTCCGGAACTCAATTTTTCCTCTTCTGTTCTGAGGTGGATGTACTTCTGCAGAAAGCGAATACCAAAAAAACAGTATTCTGTAGAGTCAGGAGTGGATATAAAATAACACAAAAGAAAAATGGGATGCTAAAAATATTTGTTAATGAACTACCCAACCTGCAAATGTTATGCATTATAGTAGCACAACTGTCAGGAAAAGAGGAGTGGCATGCCAAGAATTGTGTGTGTTCAGAGGGAGTGAGAGCAGGAAGAGAGGGTGAACACGGATGATTTCATGCAATTTTTCTGCAAGATACTAATAAGTTACTCAAAAAAAGCTTCATCACTTTTTGCCCCACCAGTGACCTTTTCTAGCATGATCAATCACTAATTATTAGATGCCATGGTTTTCCATTAACATAACTGATGTGAATTGAAGTGTTGGAGCAAAGTTTATTTTAAAAGGCCATACAACTAATATTTATCCTATAATATGATAAAACTGTAGGATTGAAGAAAAAGCAATAACTCATTATTCCACACAAACATCATACACATATCATACACACATAATTAAGCAATATCAAATGAGAGGGAATGATGTGCTTCTATATCATCGGCTGTGATGATAGGCAGGAGGCTGCCGGCGTCTTTTTGTTGATAGTAACAGGTGACAACAGATTATTATTTGTTTGTTTAATTAATTATTTTTTTGGCTACGCTGACACAAATAGTTCCGCAGCCGCTGGACGCAACAGCTGTTGCCTAGCAACACATAAACATTTTCCTGCACGCTGCTTGCTAATCTGTGTTAGCTCGGTCTTCATGTTATGCAAAGAGCAGCTGCTCAGTATCATGAACATTTATCTCTGTGTTTTCAGTGAAATCAGTGTCTGTAACAGACACTTTGGCGGCCTGTGTCATTCAGATGAGCTAGTTAGATCAGACAGATCGTCGCTGCGGTGTGTGTCCGCTCGCTGCCGTGATCTCCGTTACCTCGAGTACCGTATCAGACAGTGTATGTGTGTGTGTGTGTCAGTGTCACAGGCTGCGTTTTGTGTCAGACGAGTGTGTCCCTGTCTCACTGCACATCCATGTAACAGCTGGTTTACTCCCAGTGAACGACAGTTTACCAAAACCCGTCCATCACAGCTGCTCGCTCCTGGGCTTCCTCATAACTTTTAGTAACTCCAATGCTACATGAACAGCGCCAGCTAGCTGTTTGAACCTATGCTTACACCGTACTATAAACATATCCCACTTTCACTCTTGCACTTATTATCGGATTTTGAACGGCCGTGAAGCTGAGTGATACATGCAGAGTTAAAAGTTAACAGTTCCAGTGATGTTGTACTCCTATCAGCACTCATGGAATGCCTCTTAACCAATCAAATTGCTTGGTCGGAACTAAATGTTTTATAATATGTGATGGAGTGCTCTTTTGTATGTGGACAGTTGTGTCCCAATTCAGGGTCTGCATCCTTCGGAGGCTGCACGAAGGCTGTCCCATTTGGTCACAATTCGAAGGCTCCTTCTTATGCAGCCCACAAAAGCGGCCTTCTTTTACCTCTTTTTGGAGGACACATCCTACTATCCGTCGCGGCCTTCCCAAGATTTTCCCAAGATTCCTTGCGCACCCGCGATCTTCAAAAGTAATTTTCATAATGGCAGCACAGAGCAGAGATCGTAGCATTGATTTAACTTAATGTGGGTTTTTACTCATTTGAAAATCAAACGCCAGATATGTTAAACTTAGAGGGACATTAAAATCTCATAATTTCCTTCATAATACGTGACATTAGTAATGCTAACACATAGCCACCTAGCATACTAGCTATGGGAATGTAGAGCCAGCTCGGCGCTGTAGCCCCCCGTGCTGCCCGCAGCAGAGGAGAGCTCCACCTGCTGAGCGAGTCTTTACTGCCTGGAGATAAATCAGCTTCCAACGCGGACAGAGGCACTTCTACTCCTCCTCCAGTAAAATTTAAATTAAAAAAATAGCCCCCCCCCCCCTCCCAGGCCACGTCCTCTGAAGGATGCAGACTCTGAATTGGGACACAACTAGTGTCCTTACGTAAGAACAAATTCCAAATAAGAAAATATGATGAATGTTAGCATCTTCATAAAAACTGCCTAAGTGGGTTTGAAAGGAATGTCTTCTGAAGAACGTCTGGTGAATGAGGCCCAATGTCCTGTAGTGCCTTGTCATTGAATGATGGTTAATCCTGCCTCTTTCTATGAAAATAGTATAATGACACATTGTCATCTCAGCCTGTTCGCATTCAATAACGATGCTTTGTCACAGACTGTCACTTCTGATACGTACCATAAAAGGTATAAAAGAATGAATGTAGTCAGTTTTGAAGCTTTGAATTTGGCATTATAGCAGTCACCATCTATGTTTTTTGTAGCCAGAAGTGACCATATTTTGATGAGAGGGTGGTGTCAGTACCCAATCTGTTCAACCTGCCCGATCCATTCCATGCATGTGCAAGCAGTTTGCTATCTTGGACAGCTCCCTACGGCAGCCTCACCTGGACAAACAGGTGTGTCAGTACCTGATCCGTGCCTCCTACCTGCTAATATTTATGCAAAAAAAATAAAATAAAATCTTGCCCACCCCAAAAAAATTTTTTTTGCCGTCTCAGGAAAAAAATGAAGAGTGCAAAAAGCAAAATGTGCATAGAATATGACTGATTATTGATAAATGAAAACAACTTGTAATTAAAAAGATGTTTGCAAGTGAGGAGTTTCACAACAATTATTCAATAAGAATTAATTATAATTATATATATAATTATTATTATAATAGCATTATTATATTAATTATATATATTGACAGTGCTTTTCAATTTCTGATATTTTCAGAATGCATGTTTTACTCTATAAATCTGCATATTCTAACTTCAGTTGGGCTGATTTTGAGTAATTTCTATTCACTTTATACCTTTTAGAGAACACAATGAATTGCCTGCATTAGACAGGCAGCTTACTCTGTATTATATATTTGAAATGACTGAAATAACTTCAAATTAGTTATAAACTGTACTTTATTAACAAACACACAAATAGAACATAGTCTATGTTTCAGTCTTCTTCTTCCTCTGTCACTGTGTTTCCGCAACTGACACACACATTGAACTTTTTTTTTTAAAACTTGATTTACACCAAAAAAGCATAACAATAATAATTTATACAAAGTATACAAAAGGGTAGTACAACGTTTGATCAAACCAGGCGTCTGATGTCAATAGTTCTTTCTCTGTGTCCGCAGTTTGACCACACATGCATAGATCTGATCTGGCAGGGAAAAAAACATAATAAAACACCCGTTTGTCCAAGTGAGGCTGTTGTAGGTTGTAGGCAGCTGTCCAAGATGGCGGAACATGTTATTTTAAGCCTTAATAACATTTAAACGCCTTAGCATTTTAAAAATGGAACCATACATTGTTGTCATAATAGGGGAAATAAGCTATAAAGACTATTTTTGTTCTAGCTTGTAATTATGTTCATTTCTGCTGCAAAGTTGGGCATTTTAACATGTGGCTCTACAGGGATTGACTCACTCTTGGTGCGAGCCTCAAGAAGAACTAACTACGCACATGGTGCTTTTCAGCATCTGTATGATGATGATCTGTAAGGCGCTCAGCTAACTCCGGTTTAAATCCAGCCACGGAATATAGATACTCAAAGCAACTGATGTAGCATATAGAGCAAGAAAATCCTGGAGGTTATAGTGGATGTATGGGTCGAACAAACAGGACTTTTACCCAGGACAGCTGTTTTTGCCCCTCTGAAAAAGTTAATGTTATTATTATTGTAAATCTCATGCATATGTTGTCACATTTACTTGTTGGTATATTACAATATGGAGAAAAAAAAGATATATTTTTTAGTAAAAATAATGAATAGACAATCAGCTTCACCCCCCCACTTGATCAACAAGCCGACATGAAGCCTAAGAGGTAAAACTCAGGGCCAAAAAAAAATCCCTGCTGCTGCTCGTAAAACTTATGAGCTTTCGATTGTTGCTGTGCCCTCAATTATGATTTATGCTCCTAGCTGAGCAAATCATCATTTTTATCAACTCATCTGGATTACAACATCTGGGTAGTAAAAACAAATTGGTTGGAGAGATGTACTGGCTGAACTGACACTGTAAAATAAGATTTTTAAAGTAAGGGTATCATGCCC
The DNA here is from genome assembly GCF_026936395.1 of Plectropomus leopardus. Taxonomy (NCBI): domain Eukaryota; kingdom Metazoa; phylum Chordata; class Actinopteri; order Perciformes; family Serranidae; genus Plectropomus; species Plectropomus leopardus. The sequence goes on along the minus strand of NC_142183.1, from coordinate 36,571,778 downwards.
TTGGCTGTGGAAATTCATCACAATGTGTCAGGTTACACAATGACTTAGCATGTTAATAATGGTAAAGATCCTGCAGCAAAGATTCCCATTCAGTGACAGTTATTTTGCTGCAGACATTAACCACCTTAATGAGTATTTTTTGTGTTTAATTTAAAACCTTACTTTATGACAGTCATAAAGATAACCTTCACTGCAGGCCAGTCGAAAGGTTTACCTAATAAACTGGTGACCTGGTGTGTGTGTGCAGGAGTTTTTCCTGTTAAGAGGAAAACCAGGCAGGAAATCCTGATTTGTTGTGTACATTAGATCAGAAGAAAACGTACCATCTTACCAAATGATCAGTCTTGCCATGCATTGGCCCTGCTCCAGATGATGTCACAAATGGTTCCATAAGGTAGCACAGGGAAACTGCTGTTTGCTTTATTCTGTCCACATACTTCAATACCTCCTTAATGGTGGCAGAGATATATGCTCTAGATGATGGGCAGAATCAACAGGTTCTGACAACAACAAACATGGCAATGGTAGAAAAGGTTGCAGTAATGTGTCTTTTAACAGAGTTAGCATTTTAGAATGCAGTGGTCCTTGAGGCCATTAAATACATCTCAATGTGTCGACAGAGAATTCTTTTCACTAAATTAGCTGTCCCTTTCTGCAATTGTTGAAATGTCTTTGTTGTGTCCTAATCTCACTTGAACTATACAACATTGTCCCCACAATTTCCATTGATACTGTATTTGACAAAATCTGAATAAGAATGGATTGGCTCCATTTCATCCATATCAGTAAGCGTTCAGAAACATACAGCCATAAGGACAAAATGAACATAGGGACAGACAGTTCCAGCTGTGTCCATGTATAAATCCAACACTGAGCATAAATGAGCCCTTAGTCTTTAGTCTTTTCTCCTGGAAAATAAAAAAACACATTGTTTATTGTTGCCCCGTAAGGTTGTTGTGGTAAAAAGCCCATTACAACTTTGTGCACAAAAGTGCAGTAAAGAAGACATCCTAGAAAACTTATTTTGTAACAGAAAGTACATTTCATGTGTTATCAGAAGTGTTTAAAATTCTCTTTTTCTGATTTATAAGACAAAAAATATGGAGGATGAAGAATGATGAGTTGGTTTGACAGATGCACATCACCTCCATCAGAGAGCGGAGCACAGCCACTTCCCTGAGCTTTTCTATGGAGCCATCTCAGACTGTCTCCCTCTCAGTGGATTAGACAATGGGGTCCCCATCTGAATGGGGTTATCCATGCATGTGCATTTATGATGTGTTCCACATAGTTAATTTCTGGCTGGACACTGCTGAGCTTGTACCCTCAGCCTTCAGGTCACAGTTTACACCAGAACCTATTGCTTCCAGTAGATTGAAACTCGTGAACCATCTTAAACATGTTATAGGAAAACTGACCTCATGAATGAACATATATATTCTGAGTGGATAAGTAGCAAGCTTGCAAATCTTTGATTCTTTCTTGCCATATGGTGTTGGAACTGATGCACACCCAAAGCCTATGAAGGGGACAGCCATGTGATAGATGCAAACTCACTTTATTACAACTAAGTCGCAAGTTGCCAAACACTTCAAGTTGATTTCTCATACTGACCATCTATCAGGCTGGATATCAGCCTGCCTGAGCCCTCAACCAAGCCATTATCCACCATTGTTGAGCCAGGCCAGCTTTTGTCCAACATTAGTATTCAGTCCCAACCAATCGTTCATCTATTACAGCCATCATCAGGCTGTTTAGCTCCTCACTGGAAAGCCAGATTCTTAACAGGGCCTCATTTGGCACCAATGACACTTCACTAAATTTGTTAATGTGTGTATAAAACTTGCCCAACGCATATTTATGAAATGTATTTTTTATTTTTGCCTTCAAAGAGTCTCACCTCACATCTGCAGATGCATTAATTATTATTAATGTCTGCAACACTTAAGTTGTTTTGGGACACACATATCCAGTAGATGACAGATACACATAAAATTTAAATGTGCTAAATGATAATTAAAAGGGCTTGTCATATTTTAATGCTTAGTATTTTGCTGAGATGTGTGTGGGGGGGTTCTTTCTAAAACATTAAAGACATAATGCTAGAAAATAAAAAGCAATGTTTCTAATTTTATTTTTTCATCCTTACAGCAGTTTCACAGCGAGAACAAATAAGAATTACTGGATTGCAAGTCATAATTGCGTTTTTGTTGTTGCTGTGTTACTTTAAACAGCAGATCTTCATTTAAGTGTGAGGATAAATAGGATATAACTGTGAGGAATTACACTACACGTAATCGTAAGTGGTAAATGACAGTGATTTTTCGAGTAGTTTGGAGTAACACTTGACTGCTGACAGAACAACTTGCAACATTGACCTTTAGTCTTTCAATTTTCAGTGCATCAGCTCATGTGAGTCACTGTAGTAATTACTAAATTAACCGTTCACATCCATGGCTGAAAGTATGTACACACTCCCTGGCCTCTTTATTAGTAACTACCACTGAAAAAAGCATCCCTGTGGCTACTCAGTTGAACTCTTTTGACTGCTTATCAGTCCCTCTAGGATTTTGAGATTACGTTGCAATCGCAGAAATTCACTTAAATTCAAGCACAGAATCTTGTGGCACTCCGAAGCAGATCTCAGTATGTATGGGGGATTGATCATTAATAGGAACAAACTGGGAAACTCTCCAAGATCCCTCCTCAGTCACTCTTCCTGAGGTTTCTTCCATTTTTTCCCCGATTACAGGGT